>NC_141535.1:123100000-123425000 GCF_021556685.1 Rattus norvegicus
TCAGCATAAGATTGTCCTGTGGGTCTTTGCCCTCCCAATTTTTCCTCAGTGATGGTCTCCCCATGCCTTTTACAGATGCTGACATTTCTTGCTGGAGCTGTGGGTACCAGTGGGGACAGAAGGATGAATGCTGTCAATCTCTCTTCCCCAGTGACTTACGGGCATAGTTTCTAAATTGTCTAAACACTAGACAGCTGAGGACCACACGCTTCAGGAAGCACTAGTTCATTTCTCTCTCTGCTCCTTGAGCTTGCATGCCTGGAGAAGTCACTGCATAGGCTGTCAGAGTTGGAGGCTCAGACAGAAACTTTCAGGGAAAGCTTGGTCATGACTGATAAATGCAGTTTGACCAAAATGACAGACTCATAAGAAAAAGAAAAGAGGAACATCCTGTTCCTGACTCGTATAAAACACCTCCTTGATTAGCTGCTTCCTCCTTCTCATAGTAAAGTTGATAACCCATCATCAATTTTCAAATAGACCAATGCCTATTTTATTTAAATATAAATCAAAATCAAAATTTCATCTTGAAGTGAGTACACTGGGTAGTTTCTCCTGAGCACTCCACAATCTTTCCTTGATCCTTCCGTTTGAGGCTCTGTTGGTGTGAACTCCAGGGAAATAAGGGTAAAAACTGAGGCTCTGGCTGGAAAGGGGGGTGTGGAAGTTGACCCTTGAGCCTTGAGCCTGGAAGCAGTAACTCACACATGAGGCTGGTTTAAGTGCACGGGACTTGTAGGGCTTGGAGAAAACCCTGCCTTGGGTAAGAAGTGATGCCTGGTTGAGTACCTGGGGTCTGCGGCTTCCAGCTTAGGAGCAGGGAAAGGGAAGTGTTGGGGAAGTGATTTTTCTCTATTTAATAAGGTTTGGAGACCCTCCCCCCCCACCAGGGCATCCTGATGCTGGAAAGCTGGAGTTTTTGTTTTATAAGTGATTCCATTGTGTGAATTTAGTAGAAAGGTAGCCTTATCGGGGGTGACACAACCCAGCCCTTTTCAACATAACAGTGCTGAAGCTGGACTTTATGGGCTCTTATTTCTACCGCCCTTTTCCACCCTTATTCCTTCCAACCCCCTAGCACTAGATAGAAGAGGAAAGAGAGTAGAGAAGAAAGGTAGCATTGGTCTCAAGTTAGACTACTTCCTGCTGATGAGGGACATTGAGTTTTTGGGGGGCAATTTTGATCTTGATATCAGGATATCTCCAACTAGCACTACAAGCAGGCAGCAGGCAGCAGGCAGCAGGCAGCAGGCAGCAGGCAGCAGGCAGCAGCCAGCAGCCAGCAGCCAGCAGCCAGCAGCCAGCAGCCAGCAGCCAGCAGCCAGCAAACAACCAGCAGCAGCAGGAGGGGCAGCAGCAGCCCTCTCTGGGCTCTTGCACTTACATACCCTCTTAAGAGCCTCCAGAATTCCAAATGTCATACACTTGCAGAAATTATCTGCAGCTTGTGAGATCACACCACTGCCAGAGCAGGAGTCAGCTGCTGTGGACAGTCTGAAGCAGCCCTGTATCCCATACCTGGGATTAAAACAAAAACATATTCATATAACATTTCTGTTTTTAAAGAAACCAAAGTTTTCACTACACAGTGCCATAAGCAAAGATCAGTGTTATCTCAGAGGGAAGGGGCACCCAAAACCTGGGGACCTGGAGCTTGAACCTTGGAACCCACACAGAGGAAAGAGAACAAACTCTTGCTGTCCCCTGGCCTCCACGTGATACAGAGGCATGCTTACTACACATGCATGCACACACACACACGTACACATTCACGCACGCACATGTAATTTTAAAAACTGGCCCCTTAAGTTCTAAGGACCAGCAAGTGTTCTTTTTTGCTCATTTGTTCACATCCAAGTTTTGTGAGAGAACGAAATCTGAAATTGCACTATTTGCACATGGAAACAAAGCCTGGACGCTACAGGATTCACCTTGCCTCTGTTGTTTATGGCACTTACACAGACTTTATAGATTTTGCTTAAAACAAAACAAAATAAAAGAAACAAAAAGCAAAAAACAAAAACAAAAGCTTTTTTTCTTTGGCTTCTGGGAAGGAGAACCATAAGAAAGCGCATTGATGACTGGCTTCCTGCTCAGCCTCAGGGACGACTCTACAAAGTTGCACTGATGGCCTTATATGTTCCCAATCACCCCGGGCTCTGGCCTCTGAATGCAGCTGGTTTCATCATCCTCTTAATATGTCACAGTGGGGTGGCAGGGGCATAAGTCTTGGGGTCAGAAACCACATCTGATGCATGCAAAGGGTTGCAACCGTCTTTAATCTTTAGCACACTGCACACACAGTCCACAGTATCAAGTATCTAGAGATCCCCAACAGCCTCTGTTCCTGTCATATAGTGAGAAAACTTGGGTTCTGAAGGAAGACATGTGCTTCTCCAAGGAGCCCAGCTTATGCACAGTGACAATTAGACATCTAGGCAAAATTTCCTGAATCCAAAGTCTTATTTCCTTACAAAAACATAGCAGCCACACTATAAGTCACCTGAAATTCCCCAGGACTGAGGTAAGCCACACTTGCCCAAAGATTTTTCCCCATATCAGGTAGCTAGGAAACTCAAGTATACAATGGAAACATTTGGAGAAAGCCAGCATCACGGTGAGGGTGGAGGGGCCGGCCACACTCTCTGTTCAGTGGCAGCCTGGCCATCTGCAAAGCAGCTTAGCATCCTTGGGTACTGCTCCTGGCAGACAACTCTTTGGAGCTCTTTTCCATGACACACTCTCCAGGGAGGGTCTCAGAATAGCAATGTGGTGACTCGTCTAGGCTGTGTGTGTGTGTGTGTGTGTGTGTGTGTGTGTGTGTGTGTGTGTGTGTGCTGGCCACACAAGAACCACGGAAAATATGAAAAAGGGATTGTGAGACTGGTGTGGTAGGAGTCAGCCCAGCCGTGCAGAAGACTCCCTGAACTTCGGTGCAAAGAGAAAGAGGCTTTGTTTTATGAAGGGATTCGCTCACAGAAAGAAGCCATTACAGAGAAAGAAGGAGCAAGAAAGAACCAAAAAACCTCAGAGTGGGAGGAGAGAGAAACCCTTCAGGTACACAGGGGAAGGAAAGTACGCATCAGATTTCCCCAACCTCTGCTCACTTGCGTGGTGGCACAGCTGCCTGAGGCACAGCTGCCCACAAAAGGCAGATGTGAGCACAGCTGCCTCTCAGGAGTCCAGGCATCACACGTGCATCCCCAGCAATGCTTTGGTAGCATCTCAGGCTCACTCCAGCCAAGAGCACACGCAATGGGGGATACCAGTCACTTCATCTGCTCACCAGGCTTCCATGTTTCCTTTCTTTTTCAACTGCATCGCTTATCGCTCTCCACCCCCAATGGAGTTGGTTTTTTTTAAACACCTTGCAAACAAAAGCTTAAGACTGACCTGCGACATTTCTAATCTGTCATGGCAAATGTTGCTTTTTCTCAGTTGTGGTTATAAATTCTGTGTAAAATTAGTCTTTAGAATGGGGAGATTGGAGAGTTCCAGTTTCTGAGTAGAGACACAAAAGGGTGTCACCTCCTCCCCACACTGAGAAAGGAGATGTGGGAAAACAGAGTGAATGCATTAGGTGGTTTTCTTTTGCCCAACAGAAAAATGAGATTTTTAGCAGAAAGTAATCATCTGAAGATAGACACAGCGCTTGACCTAAACTGGAGCAAAGCTGGCAGCAGCCCAGCGTCTAACTTGAGCACCACCAAGTCCCTTGTGTTGAAAGCCTGGTCCCCAGCCTCGGACTCTAGCAGGAGGTCCTGGAGCCTTTGCTAAGTAGGGCCTAGGGTCTGAGGAGACTTCTAGTGGCTTAAAGCACTCTGCGAGCATGAGGACTTGAGTTTCAATTCCCAGCGTCTGATGCACATTTCTGGCTGCCACAGGCACTGCACACATGTGCACAGACAGACATGCGTGCAACACACCCATGCACATAAAATAAGTAAGCCTTAAAAAAATTAAAACTAAGACTTTATTCAAAAACAAAAAAACTAGCAAAAATTTTAAAAAGAAGAAATAAATAAAATGTTAAAACATGTTTTAGAGATATTTGAGAAACTAGGTATTGTTTTAAATAAAAATGTTAAAGGAACATGTTAGGTTAGAAATAAAACAGATTAATGGGCCACAGAATAGAAAACCACCAGGACGTCCAGTCTGCATGCACGGTAACTCCACTGTGCTGTGTATTCTTCGTCATTTCCATGCGTTTCAAAGTTTTCTGTAATTCACATTTATCATTAATGTATTGTTTATTGAAAAAATTCAGTCATGCAACAGGGAGTATTACTATATCTATCTCAAAGTATTTCTTAGAGGTGGGCAGATCTCTGTGAGTTAGAGGCCAGCCTGGTCTACAGAGCAAGTTTCAGGATTTTGATGATTGCATTTTTCACTAATATTGTATCATTATTTAATATTTTGTATTATGCACTAATTTCTCAAAAGAGGTGAGAACAAAGTTAATTTTAGTTTAACACATCGTGGGTTTTCAGACTTTTCCTATGAAAGGACATGGCATGTCCTGCTTAGATAATAAAAGATGATTATTATCTTGAAATGATCCTGAATTGAAGCTAGTTATTAGTTTAAATCTCACTTGCAGATCATATTAAGTTAATAATTAACCTTTAACTTTATTATAATTAAATTAATTTTATTAACTAACTTCATTATTTCCTTTGCTAACCAAAGTAATAAAAGAATGCAGAAGAGAATTATACAAAGTTTTAGATATAAAATTTAAGGGTCTGAAGAGAAGGCTTGACCTGTTGCTGTCTCAAAGGACCTGAGTTGGGCTCACACTGCCTGTCATAGAAGACCCAAAGGATCCCATGACTCTTCTGCCTCTGCAGGCATCCATACCCCTCTCCCTCTCCCTCTCCCTCTCCCTCTCCCTCTCCCTCTCCCTTCCCGCTCTCCCACACACAAATAAAAATTAAAATAATTTAAATTCTATAAGCATTTATCTTGACAACAAGACAAAGAGCAGAATATGACAGTCACACGGGTTGACACACAAGCTGCCAGAAGTCTTACCATACACTTGTATGTGTCTGCATGCCAACACACACACACACACACACACACACACACACACACACACACACACACACCCCTGCCTGTTCATATTATTTGTGTAAATGACAAGCACCTTTATTGTGTCTCTGTCTTTTCACTGAAAATATAATGAACTGAAAGGTCCCAGAGCATGTACCTCATAGACACAGCATGATAGTAAACCCCCACGGCTGCCGGTGTGCCTCTGCACGACCTTCCTCTTGGTGATAACTCAAGAAAGCCGGTGTCTTCTCCTCTCTTTTATGACTCGTGTATTTTAAAAAAGGATCAGGAGGTCCCAGGAGGAGTAACCGGACAAGTTTCACAAAGCAGCTGCATTACTTTGCTAAGAGCATTACTCTGGAACAATGGTATCAGGAGACACTCTCTTGCCTCTTCCTCTGGAGATGATACTTTCTGAGAGTAAAGGAGGACTGGGTGGAAGGGTGATCATCTTATCTCTCTTGCAGAAGCAATTGTTCCCTCTTGTAAACTTATATGTTGAGAAGGGGGTGGTGACATAAACAAAGGGTTTTCCTTTGTATCTCGAAGATGATCTCCATATATTCACATCTGTCCTGTCTTCTGAGGATTCTCTTTCCTAAAACATGTATTTATTTTCATTTCATGTGTGTGAGTGTTTGCCTGCATGTCTGTTCATTTTTTTACCATAGGTATGTAATGCTGGGGAAGGGAGAAGTGGCCATTGACTCCCCCAGGCCTGGCATTACAGATGTTTGTAATGTAAACATGACACCATGGGTGCTGGGAACCAAGCCTGGGTCCTCTTCAAGAGAAGCTAGTATTCCTAACCACTGAGCCACCATGCAAGCCCCTTTGTGTTCTTTTTAAGAGAATCGAATAAACTAAGTTAAAGAGGTAAAGGTAATAATTCTTTTCCTTTCCTCATGTCTTTCCTTCCCTGCCTTTCTGTTTCCTTGCATAGATTTTCAGGTAGCCCTCCCACAGTTACTTAGTTACTATTGGAATAGCTTCAGGTAGGACTGTGTAAATTCTACTGTAGCTGAGAGAAATTCAATGAAAGAACTTGAGCCCTGCTCCCACCCCCAGACTCTCAAACCCTTGAAACAGGAGTCCACTGAGAACTGGAATGTCCCCAGGAGTCAATGGCTGGGAGAAGGAAAAGACTGAAGATCCACGCCAGCCAAAAGGAAAGCTTGTCTTCCAGAAAGAGATTTTACACAGTCCTTACAACTTTTCAGGCTCCATGACAAGACAGATTGAGGCCCAGGCAGTCATAATGGACAGGACTATGCTGACCAGGACTGCTCGGTTATGCATGGCTCCTGCCCTCTATTTACACCTAAATCCTCATGTTAGTACCCCTGATGACAGGTTTGGGGTCATTGGATTCAAATGACCCTCTTCTACTTTCCCTGACTCTTGTATCTTTACACTGGGTGGGTGTTAAGGACTGGTGGCCATGTCTTGCCCCTTGGGGATGTCAGAGCTCCGACTTGAGTTTTAAAATCTCCAATAACATAAGCAGTCATCAGGACCTATGGAGGATGAGGGTGTGGGATGGGCGGGGGGGAGGCAGGAACTCATCCTTGTCTGCACCATCAAGGAGTGGGAGAGCCTGGAAACACATTTGATTAATAGGGAACTGCTTTCTTGCAGCCTTTCTTCAAGTTAGAGGCAAGACATGAAACAAGACAGATTAAAACACAATAGGTTTCCAGTCCACCAGCTCCTCTCTCCCAGGCAGTGTGGAGACTTCACTGTGAAGCTGCAGAGAGCTCCGTAGGCAATCTTCCCTTCTGGGAATCTCCTTCTGGGTTCCAACAACTCCGTTTGAAAGCAGCCTTGCTTTTTACAGTAATTAATTCTGTGGACAAATCCTCTGTTAAATTGCCCTTAGATAATATTTACAAACAATAATGATGATTGTTCTCCTATAACTAAGTCTTTGTTATTTATTTGGCTTTGTGCTGTTGTTTTTGTTAGGAAACATTTTTTTCCACGTAGGAGGTCTAGTTCCCCATTGTTGAAGTCAGAGACCAGAGGGAAGGAATTAAATGCATTCCCTGTACACTGGTGGGCTAGCTGTGAAAGATGACAAGACATTCTGACTGACTGAAATGACTGTGAGACTTGCCATTTAAATATGGCCTTCAGAATGCCATGTGTCTTCAGAAGATGCACATCAAATAATGTTCTTATAAATGGCAACGATTTAGTTCTTAGCCATGAGTCCTCAAAAAATATTGCCTGGTTATGGAAAGAAATTGAACTGGATTCTTCCACAGAGAACCTCTCTTAATTAAGGCACAAAGGTGCTAAGAATTCGGCACACCCTTTGGCACCCCTTCCGTGCCCCTTGTGTGCCCATTTATATTTGTCTTTCCACAGCATTTACTCAGCTCTTTCAGAAAGAAATCTAGAATTACCCCCACAGCGAGTTTAGTTTCTTCTCTCTTCACTCCTTTTGCCATTTGATCCCCTCTGGGTTGGTGGAGGGAAAGGCACAGCATGGGAAAGCAACTGAAAACTCATTTGTCCATTCAACATGGTCTTTAAGCATAAAGAGATGCAGGGTTAAGGAGCTATGATGTCAATGTCTCATCCTTGCTCTAGAAGTTGACTTTGGGATGTGTTTGAGACCCAGACACATTTAGTAAACATTACATGGCTTCTGAGGATGTCAGAAGCTTCTTTCCCAAACTTACCTTGTTTGGCAACCCCATACAAAAGGTCAACATAGGCTTTGAGTCAAAATCACCTAAGGGAGGGAAAAGGACTCAGGGGCTATCCCCTTGGCTCATGAAGCAGGGACAAGTAGTGGGGTTACACCATGGAAGTGCTACTGTTGTCAGTGCCCTATAGGGGGATCAGCATACTACTGAATCAGCAACTCAGTGTATGGCTGAAACTTCAGAATAGCTAGGGTTCTGAAGTCAAAGGGAACTTAAACAACAGTCAGTATGTGACTTCTGTCCACCCACAGGATTATCTGAGTTCTGGCCACTGTCACTCTGGTGCTTAGTATGGAATTCCAGGGGCTCAAATGAAGTAGGTTTTACAGGTGTGTCCAGCCTGTGTATATTTCCATTTAACTTTACCATAGCAAATTTTATATTCTGCTTTCACAAGCAAGAATGAAGATCAATGGAGAGGGACCTTCAGTTGGCTGTCATCTATGGAAGAGAATGCCTCAGTTTAACTCACCCAACAGAACTTGGTGACCCAAGAAAAGGGCTCTTTTAAAGGAGAATTTGAAAGATACTCCTATGAGTCTCTTCCACTGAAACAAAAGGAAGGAAAATGGCAATAAATTAACTTGGGCATATGTTATAACATTGATCTTCACATCTCCACTTTGATTTTTAAATTTTTTTCTGAACTGAAATTTTCACCCTAAAGTCTACATTTCAAATTTTTTAAAGGACTGGAGAGATGGCTCAATGGTTAAAAGCTCCTGGATTCAATTCCCAGTCCCAACATGATACGCAGGATTCAACTACATCTGCCTGTTGTCTGCTTGCTGAAAGGACTGAACTGCAGCTGCTGGTTCATGCTTGGTGTCTGCCTGCCAAGAGAACAGGTCTGCAGCTGCTGAGTCAGATTTGGTGTTTGCTATGGAACTGAACAGCTACTAAAGATCAAGCTTGCCCCCAAAGAACCATTGCTGAACAGATCCAATTCCCCCATAGCCTAATAACTTTTCTCTTTCACTCCCTCTGCTGGGTGGTAAGCTAGAGGAGAGGTTGAACCCTTATTAAAAGTAGATTGTAAAAAATTTATGCCTACAATAAGTTACACAGATATATAGGCAGGCAGCACACTTGTATGCATAAAATCAATACATTTTAAAACCTTTAAGAACAAACATTTCCCACCTCAGTTTTAGATCTAATGAAGATCAATAGTTACTCATGTACACAGGAGATGCTAGAAAAGCATTTGGTAATGCCTAAATGGACAGATTGATTCACAGTCTCTGTTGTTACTCATAGAAAGTATCTGTACCTTACAGAAATATAATACCATTGGTTCCTATCTCTTCCATCAAAACCTGCAGATGCTCAATGTTATGCCACAGATTTCTATGGATCAAAACTCTTTTCCACAGTAAGAAGGCAGGAGGCTCATAAGATTCAAGAAGTAGCAACTAACAAGTCTTAGGAAGTTCGCTAAATTAACAAGATTCACAAGGTTCCTAGTTAAGCTTGTAGAAGCAGCAATATCTGACACAGAGAGTTGACTTTCTCACCCTGGGAGCTGAGGGCAATTTGTGCAGAGAGCTCTGAGGATTAGACTTCGTGAGTTCATGTGGACTGGTGTGGGATTTTTCAGAGACAGCTGCTACCTTTGAGTGGTCCATGCTCCTGTGAGTCACCACTACATGTGCTCTTGCTTCAGTAAACTTGCTGGTTTGCCAAGGTAGTCCTTAGTGGAGTTATGAATTCAGTTGAGTTTGGTGCTCTACCTGATTTAGTAGGAAAAGTCTCAGGGCAACCAGATTTCAGCTCCCTAAAGAGCTTTGTAGGGGGAGATTTCCTAATTGTTTGATTGGGTAAATAAAGACAGCAGAAGTTAATCATTGGGAGAAGATATGAGGCAGGTTTTCTGAGTCCCAGGAGGAAGAAGAGATTGAGAAAAGGCCTTTTTGGCCAGGCTGTGGAGCAGAAAAGATGGGCACCATGTAGGCATGGGGGATATTAGAGCCGGTGGCATCCTCCACCACTGGATAAATTCTAATATAGACTAGTTGATGAGTTTAAGACAAAAGATTTCAAGACAAGCAATTGTGTCATGCGGCTGATTTTAAAAATATTAAGATTGTCTGGTGTTTTTCATTCGAGATGATTCAGGTGGGCAAAAGAAAGGGCGTAACCACAGGGCGGTCATTGGACAATGTAGGAGCCAACCACCAGGGTGGTCAGTGGTTAGAACAAGAGCAGAAGCTCCAGACATTCACAGGAGGAATGGGTATTGGGCAGCTTAGCAAGCCAGCTGTGAGAGCTGGGCGAGACAGCTGTTTCCAGCATCTGGCAAGGAGCAAGCAGAAACTGACTGGAAGAGCTAGCCATGGGAGCTGAGTGAGACTGGGGCTGTTGTTAGAGGTTGGTGGAACTAGCCACAAGAGGTTAAGAATGCTCCTCAGGCAGAGCTCTAAAGAAAGAGCAAGCTTGGATTATAAAATTACATCAACAGAGCATGGGAACAACAAACAGCAAAACCGTGTTACAGCATTAGGGAGGCAAGGTTTATCATAGTTTTTCTAGGGTTACAATTTCCATGGTACTTCTAGCTGGTCTGATCTTATACCTTTTACTAATTTGTGAGGATTTACTGGATTTTTTTCTTATTACTTCACATTCATCTTTATAAAACTTTTAAGAGACATGGAATTCAAGGCTCCCTGAGGTTAAAAAAAAAAGAAAACTAAAATGTTAAAAGTCACTTAGCAAAGTCACTGGGCTACAGAGACTCAAAACCCTTCTAATTTAGATTATAACCCCCCATCAGATTATCAAGTTCCCTATGTAAAGCATGGACTGCTAAACAGAATATGTGTTTTCTTCTTCTAATGACAAGGAACCAACCAAACGAACACCAAACACAAAAAAACTAAAGAAACAGAACAACAACAAAACCCACAAAAACTTGTATCTTACTGAATATGATGATTTAAGAACTCTGTAAGATTTTAATAAATTGAAAGTTGTTATCCTGTGTCCCACAAACCTAGTTTACACAGGATTCTTCTTTCTTCTCTCAAAAGGCAACATATAGAAAGAACATAGACTTTGATGTCTGTATCATTTTTTAGCAGTTTCTGAAGAAAATTGCTCTATACTCGTAAGTTCAAAGATGGTTTCCACACTGTGGTGTGCATAGTTCATTTAGCAAGTGACCAACGAAACACTTCTGAGTGACTTCTCTTTTGAGCTGGCAGAATTTCCTGACTCTGGTGGCTGCGCTGGCTTTGTCATTCTGCACAGCTTCCCAGTGTTAGAGCATGAGGAGCGAAAGTTACTACCAATGGCATAAATGTGATGGTATTTAAGACTGGTTGGGGCTGAGTAGAGGCTCAGTGAGAGAGAGTATGCTACTCGACATGATGAACCAAGTTTAGATGCCAGCACCCATATAAAAAGCCAGGAGTAGCCATGGTTGCCTATAACCCCAGTGTTGTGTGTGTCAGAGACAGGAGTATTGCTAAAACCTGCTAGACACTGGCCTAGTTCTTAGGCCAATGAGAGATCTTTTTCTCCAAGGAATACACAGAAAGTGACAGCATCAGCAGTAGGTGGGCTATGCGTGAGAAATGGAAGCACAACCCTTAGGGCAAACATGTACTGAAAGTCCAGTGTTGTATTTTTAAATTAATGGGGGATTTATCTCTTATTCCAGTCAGAGCCTCAGACACGTGGAAGCACAGTTCTGAGGGGCAGTGCATTCCTGAGTACTTGGTCTATAACAATCCACAGAAGGTTTTCTAACAGGTCCAGGTATCCATGCTCCACATGGAGGATTTACTAACACTTTGTTAAAGAAAAGATACAGAAGGATTTATATATCATTCTCTGTTGCTGGGTGTTGATAATTACTTTTTAATTGAAGGGATATAACTGATACTTCTTGAAGGCATAGAATGTAAAAATGCTTTTTAAAAATTATTTTTATTTTATGTGCATTGATGTTTTGCCTGTATGTATGTTTGCATGAGGGTGTTAATCCTGGAATTACACAGTTGTGAGCTGTTAAGTGGGTGCTGTGTGGGTGGTGGTTATTGCAGAAGAGCAATAAATACTCTTACTGCTGGGCCATCTCTCCACCCCAAGAACATGTAAATGCTAGAACGTGCCCCACTCAGGCTCACTCTGGGCAGTTCATTCTCTGTCTCCTGGAGAGGTTCCTAATGGGATCACTCAGAGAGATCCAGTCTCATGATGCACATTCCTGCTTACTTCTTGGGAGTTTAAGATGGCTTTTGCAATGCAAAGATGTCCTTTGTGGTTGTCTTAGGGTTTCTACTGCTGTGAAGTAACACCATGACCAAAAGCAACCAGGGGAAGAAAGATTATTTGACTTCTACTTCCATATCACTGTTCATCATCAAAGGAAGTCAGAACAGGGTCTCAAACAGTGCAGGGAACCAGAGTCAAGAGCCGATATTGAGGCCTCAGAGGGGCGCTGCTACCGTGTTTGTTCCTCGTGGCTTGCTCAGCCTGTTCTCTTATTCAGTCTAGAACCACCAGCCTAGGAATGGCTCCACCCACAATGAGCTAATTAATTGATCACTAATTAAGAAAATGCCTTACAGCTGAATCTTATGAATGCGTTTTCTTTTAATTGATATTTTCTTCTTTCAGCTATCTCTAGCTTCTGTCAAGTTGCCATGTAACTAGTCAGGTCAATTGATCCCTTCTTGACACACATGCATACCACTAGTAAGTCTTACTTTTGCTTCCTTGTTCACTCCCAAGATCACACATTAACAACAACCTCATGAAATAAAGCCTTTTGCAAATTTTGAAAGTCTACAGTCTTTAAAATTCAAACATTTTACAACTTTTAAAATTGTTTCTCTTAAAAATCCAGAATTTCTTTAAATTTTTAATATTTCAACTGTGGGCTCCTATAAAATAAAAAAATAAGTTAAATACAGCCTTACTTCAAAATAGTAGAACCAAGACAAAGTCAAAATCAAGTCAAAGAAAACCAAACCCAAAAGTTTAAATAACTCCCATGTCTGGGATTTACATAAAGTCCTCTGGGCTCCTCCAAGAGGCTTGAGTCCCTCTGCCCTCTGTAGCTCTCTGGGCTCTGGTTGATCCACTCCACTGCTGCTGCTCATCATCACCCCATGGTACTAGCATCTCCAACATACTGGTGTCTTCCGCTGCAACTAGGCTTCACCGATAGTCTCTCATTGGCTCTCTTCATGGTGCCTCAACCTCTATGCATGACCACTTCAGTCCTGGACCTTCAACTGCTACTAAGGCTGGACCTTCACCAATGGCCTTCCATGGCCTCTCATAGTGCCCAGCCCCAGCTGCTTATCATGCTGCCTTCATGCCTTCAAAACCTGTACATTTTGGGTGACTCTTACACAACCACGATCAGCTGCCAGTGTGAGGTATAACCTTGACCACCTGTAGAACACAGTGTCTGTGTGCTGACTCTCAGGAAATACTTCCCAGAAGATTTCACCTTAATGATGCTGCTTTCTTTTCCTGAATCAATTCTAATTTTTCAGCTCCAGCTAACCAGTATCAACTGTCTCCATAAAACAAAGGTTTCACTTCAGTGGTTCTGGTCTGGTCTGTTGTTAATCACAGCCAATTCTTCAGCTCCTGCTGACCAGACATTGCAAAGTCCTTCCCACAAGTGGCCAGTAGAGCCTTTCTTCTCTCTGAAATGTCACAAGCCAGGCTCCATAGTCCACACCGATCTCAATATTTTTATCTCCCAAGCTCACTTCCTTTCTGTAGTCCATCATTGAAGAAAGCCAGGGCAAGAATTCAAACAGCATAAAGACCTGGAGGCAGGAGCTGATGCAGAGGCCATGGAGAGGTGCTGCTTACTGGCTTGCTCTTCATATCTTGCTCAGCCTGATTTCTTACAGAATACAGGACCACCAGTCCAGGGATGTCACTACCCACAGTGTGCTGGGCCCTCCCATTACTCAATAATTAAGAAAATACCCTAAAACTAGATCTTTTTTTCCATCTTTATTAACTTAAGTATTTCTTATTTACATTTCAATTGTTATTCCCCTTCCTGGTTTCCAGGCCAACATCCCCCTAATCCCTCCCCTCCCCTTCTATATGGGTGTTCCCCTTCCCATCGTCCCCCCATTACCATCCTCCCCTCAACAATCCCGTTCACTGGGGGTTCAGTCTTGGCAGGACCAAGGGCTTCCCCTTCCACTGGTGCTCTTACTAGGATATTCATTGCTACCTATGAGGTCAGAGTCCAGGGTCAGTCCATGTATAGTCTTTAGGTAGTGGCTTAGTCCCTGGAAGCTCTGGTTGCTTGGCACTGTTGTTCATATGGGGTCTCAAGCCCCTTCAAGCTCTTTCAGTCCTTTCTAAGATTCCTTCAACGGGGGTCCCGGTCTCAGTTCAGTGGTTTGCTGCTGGCATTTGCCTCTGTATTTGCTGTATTCTGGCTGTGTCTCTCAGGAGAGATCTACATCTGATTCCTGTCGGCCTGCACTTCTTTGCTTTATCCATCTAATCTAATTGGGTGGCTGTACAGAGACATTTTCTCCACTGAAGTTTCTTCCTTTCAGATAACTCTAGCTTATATCAATTTGACATAAAACTAGCCAGGACAGTGGTATTGATGTACTTGGGAAAGACACCACTGCTTGAGAGTAAAGTTTCAACTGAGTTGTTACTCTGCTGTGTCTTTTACTGGAATTCCGGTTTAAAAACACACACATCTGCACAGCCTGCTCACTGCTGGGATTGGCTCATAGATCCATGTGCATTTGCAGGAGGAATTATAACTTCAGTTAGTTTTATCAAACTATTTAGGGGTCACGTATTTAAAAGATGATAATTAAATAAAAGACTTCTATATTTTAAAATTTGGGGGAAGCTTAGTGGGTAATCCAGGGGCTCCAGAGGCTGAAAGATCCAAACAGGAATTTTGTGTACTCACATGATACCTCTAAAGTTTGCTTCCGTTGTCCGTAAAATGGGTCAACAGTAAGGGGTATCCTGAAAAATTTAAATGAGCACGTAATTCAATCGAGGGATTCTGGGCTAAGGCCCACAGTAAAGAAATAACACACATGGTTCCTTTTCCCTTTCATATCTTTGTTACTATAATTAAATTCTTCATGAAATTATTCAGCTGGAAATATAAAAACACTGTTTTAATGATCAAACACGAATTACTTGTATTGTACTTTAGTTTCATTCAAAACATTTTATTTTGTGTAATTCTCTTAACCTATGGCATGGCTATTATTTATTTCTTTAAGATTTAGTTTTTGTTTGTGTGTGTGTGTTTAACTCTCTCTCTCTCTCTCTCTCTCTCTCTCTGTGTGTGTGTGTGTGTGTGTGTGTGTGTGTGTGTGTGTGTGTGTGCATATGCCACATTGTGCACAGATGACCACAGAGGCCAGAAGAAGACGTCAGATCCTTTGGAGTTGGAGTTACAGAAGGTTGCAAGCCACCTGGAGTAGGTACTAGGAACTGAACGCTGCAAGAAAAGCAAGTGCTTTTAACTCCCGAACTAGCTTTCTGAGCCTCTATCATTTAACCTGTTACAGAAAAAGAATTACCTAAGACTGGAAATACTTGAATGACATTATCAAGTCCATTGATGAACAACAGGAGTGCAGGATTGAGTTTAATGTACTTGTGTAGAATTATGTTTAAGCCAGGCAAAGTGTCTCACACCTATAATTCAAACACTTGTGAGGTAGAAGAAGGAGGGTCTTGAATTCAAGACCAACCACAGATACACAAGAGAGAGTGAGGCCACTGTGAGATATATGCGACTTTGTATTAAAAATGAACAAAACAAAGCACACACACAAACCCCAAATCCAAAATAGAAAGCAGAAAGTAAAAGAAAGGTTTATTTTATTTTTAAATTATGCTTCTATGTCTGTGTGTGTGTGTGTGTGTGTGTGTGTGTGTGTGTTGTGTGTGTGGAGTGCTGACAGTGGTCACACGAGGGCCCATGTCTCAGGAGCTGGAGCCTCAGGCATGTGTGAGCTGGTTAACTTGAGTTCTTGAACCAGAACTTGGTTCCTCTGTAAAAGCACCATGTGCTCTTGACCTTGAAACATCTCTCCAGCCTCAACTCTTGGTATCTTAATAAATGAATGTCAGTGTTAATGTTTTAATGGGTTTGATTAATGTCCTCACATACTATTAATAATGTAAGCAAATCCTGCTTTTAGGATCTGTGTAAAAATGACTAAAAATCATTCGCCAGCCAGATGCGACGGCTCACGTCTGCAATCCCTGTGCTGTGGCCTTGTCTCAAAATTAAATAAATAATAAATAAAATGAAAATCACTCGCTACATCTAAACTGGCACAGTTACTGAAATGTCTGTGAGGAAAAAGCATTTGTCTTTCGAATGTCTTTTCAAAACTATCTTAACTGAAATGTCTGTCCTGGAGACTCTGCTACAGACTGTGTAAGGATTTGGAGTACCTTGGCTCTTGTGGTTTTAAGTTGATATTCATAGTTCATGTGATCATCCAGCACGAACAATGTGAGTCCTGCTGCTGGCCGGCTCCAGGGCACACAGAGCAGCCTCCCAGCGGCCGAGTGCTAGGAAGCACCCATGTGGAGGTGGTGCTCTCTCCTGAAATGCTTGGTAGCTCCAGAACGGAGAGATTTAACTTCATGTCCAATAAGCATGCATCTGCTCCTATGCGTCCTTCCGACCTGCCTGAGTTCTGATTTTAAGACACCTCTGATGTCTTAAATAGGAGACATAGGCAAATAATTCTGTATTTGAAAACTGCAATGATTTGCATGGATGGAGATAAAAGGGATGGTCTTATTGGCTTTTGTCTGTTGACTTCAGTAGGCACTGGTAGCTGCTCAGTCACTCGTTCCTGGGATGAAAGGTGTCTGGCTATTTCAGGGTCTGAATTGACATCTAAAATTGAGTAAAGCCAATCACCACGTGATTTCTCTGTTAGACTGAAGCAGCTAGGTAACACAGAAGTCTTAGGCAAGATCCCATTGACAGAGAGCATGCTGTTCACAGACTCCAGTGGCCCCCTCCCCTGTGCAAGTGAGTAATTGAAACTGACATCTTCAATGTCTGGTACAAGCTTCAAATTGAGGTCAGTGAAACTCCAAAGTGATGCCACACTTAGAGCTGGTGGGAGGACCTGGTGTCACACTTAAAGGTCTAAGACACAGGCGTAGTGGACATCAGTGCACCTCGTATAACTCACTGCAACAGCTCCTGCCATGACAGGACAGTACCTGGAGAATGGCTGTCCATTGCTGAAAGCTAAACTAGGTGATGACCTCAAAGACAACCCTCACGCCCGATACCTCCACAGGGAGAAGTGGCTACACCTCAGGAATGTGGTATGGACTTTCTATGGATTCTTTCTTCTCTATATTATTCAGCACACAATGTCAGAAACAATTTCACCCCTTACCCCCACCCCCCAAAAGAGACAAAGGCATATATTATCCATTTGCAACAGGCTACCTCCTGACAAATGCACTCAGAAGAGGTCTCCAGGCTTCCCAAGGGAATCGCAATGGTCCACAGCACAGGTGTTATTGGGTACCTGAGACCTGGTGACTAGGCAGCTAGAACAGGAGCACTGATGGTAATATCTGCACCCTGTGGAGGATGGGGCCTTCTACAGATGCTGGAACACATTAGGGCCATGGGGCCATTAAAGTCTTAGGGCACTTTGGACTTTCTAAAATTTCATTTATTTATGGTGTGTGTGTGGGGGGGAGGGAGGGAGGGAGGGAGGGAGGGAGAGAGAGAGAGAGAGAGAGAGAGAGAGAGAGAGAGAGAGAGATCATACATGTTGCTACTATAGTCTCCTTTTTCCATCCTGTTGATCCCGGTGGTAGCTGTAGTTAGGCTTCCAAAGCCTGTTCTACTGGCTGATACATCTTGCTGGCCATATATTAGTCTTTCCAAAGCAAAAGAAAAATTATCCCGTGTCCCACACCAGGAAGAAGCAGGTGTTCAGACCACTCCTTTTTCTCAAGAGAGTACATAGTCTACCTGTTGTTCTCATTGAGCACCGGACAGCAGGCGGCTCCGATAGAGCCCTATGTGTGTGCTGCCTCTCTGGGGTGTTCAGTGCTGCGTTGGTCTTATGGTCTGTCCCTTTGATGTTGGGAACATCACCACTAGGAAAATATATACTTATGGAGTTTGTGGCCACCCTGCAGAATTAGTGTGGCCATTGTGATTGTTAAGGCGGCTGTACTATGAGCCCAGGCTTGAGTTGCAACATTGCCTTATCGTCACTTCCAGAGGTCTGGGACTAAGGACATAGACACCACTCGTGGCTTAGAAATCTGTCCAAAGCTCCAGGCCTTAGGTTTAATGGGGTTGTTGTAAATGTAAAGTTGCAATCTGTGGGTGGGTTAAGTCTGCCCAGTGAATCACCCCAAGCTGAATCAGCGGGAAATGAAGAAGTTTCTGCATTGAGCATGCCCAGAGCAGAGGCCTGAGTACCGGGCCTGGCTCACTCTACCAATGCTCTACCGAGTCTAGTTCATGCCTGTAGCCACAAAAGGACCCTCAGCCATGCTCTGAAACATGATCTTCTGCTGTGAAGAAGCCAGCAGGACACATTAACATGAACTAAAGCAGGTGCAGCTGCACCTAAGGCTTTCCTGAAAGGGTAATGGAGATGGAAATCTGAGGTTCAGGCAGCAACTTGGCGAGCGAACACAGACGGCTTGTCGGAGGAGGCCAGGATGGATAGCTAGTGCTTAGTTCGTGTATCAGCTAAAGATGATATCGAAAAGTACATGCATCCACGTCAGGTGGACAAAGAACTAAATTCAGAGAGCACGTTGAGAAAAAGGTGTGTGAAGGTGAAGTGAGTTCACACAATTTAAAAACAAAAGGGATGGAGCTGGAAAGACGGTTCACTGCTAAAGAGCACTCGTTGCTCTTCCAGGGTACCCGAGTTCGAGGTCGATCAGTTTCCAGGACCCACATCAGGAAGCACACAACTGCCTGGAACTCCCGGTGCCTTCCAGGAGTCAGATGCCTTCCTCCAGCTTTTGAGGGCACTATACACATGTGCATGAAACCCCACACAAACTCACATACCTTTTAAAAAGTAAAGCAGTCATATTTATGATTAGCAACATTGAGTTTCTGAGCTGTGTCTGCATTAAATGCCAAGTATGGCTGATACGAAGGCAGATAATGCAGCAATGGCCACCCTTCTCTGGTCATGCAGGATGTATTAATACTGCCTTTGTTCCCTTTGATGTTTATTCAAGCCTGTTCTCTTTTTCAGTTTTGAACACTGGTCAGTGAAAGAACGGGATTCAAAAGTAACTCCGGCTTCCAAATCTGCAGCCACAAGGATCAAAATGATAATATCTCTGAAAATCAAAACAAGTAACTCTGGGATGGAAAAAAATCTCTGAATGGTTTTCAACCTCTGTTTTATATAAAATTCTACTTTGACTTGGAATTTTAGAAAAAGATCGGTTTCATATAGATGACAAAAATAATAAGCATGTCTTTTCACTTACTACAAAATTCCTTGCCATACAGATGTGCTCTGTATGCAATAGCACACACTTAATTTCCAGTAGTATCTTTCTATCCCGCTGACACATGGTTATTTGGATTTTGAGGTAAAATAAATCCAGCCTCCAAAAACAGTTATATAGAGAAAGAGTAAGACCAATTACACTGTGTTATTGTTAATGTTAGCTCCAATAAGCAATAGAAACTTACAGGGACATTCTCTGTTGATATTAAGGCGCCTGGAGGATGCTGTGTACTCTGCTGTTACTTCGAAGTAACTTGCCTACCCCAGTTGTCTGTGGTTTCTTTAGAAACAGGGCCAGGTCTTTGTCTAACTCCCTGTACTTTTTTATTCTAATCACATTGTTTATCCTTTGAAATTATTATCTCATTTAATAGCTACCATTACCCTCCTTGTGAAGCATTATCAATGCAATTTACAAACAAACAACCCAGGGTTCTAGTAAAGACCAGATAAAGACTTGGACTCAGATCTGTTCTTAAAGTCAACATTATTCTCCATCTATTATACAGTAATGTCAGCATCTACCTCAGAATCGACAAGGGAACCACAGAGCACTCTGCCTAGTCTCTTATCCAGCATAAGGGAACTCTCTCCCTTTTTCTCTTTCCCTTCTTCAACCTCTTCTCCCCTGCTTTCTTTCTTCTCTTCAACAATTAAAACAAAACTAAATGAGTTCATGATTAAAACTCAACCCCTGTGCGTTGCTCACGGTTGGGCCTACTCTTGGAGGATATGACACCAGTTCTCCCGATACAGTTAGCCAGGGTGGCTGGTGTGAGTGACAGGCAAGAGCAGTGAAGGGCGAAGTTCATGCAAGAGGAGATAAGATGTTACCTACATTAGGGCCAGGCCTAGTCCCTGGCAGCCCCATATGGCAAACAAGGCCCCCAGCAATCCCCTGAATAGCTTAATAAAGAGACAAGAGTGGGATGCAGAACAAATTGATTCGAAGTGGTCACACTGGGAAGGGAAACAAAGTTCGTGGACTCTCCAGTCCATCCCTAGGGTCTTGACACGAGGCTTAAGCTTAAAGAAAGCAGGAGGTGTGCACAGCTAAACCATCAAGGTGTGGTTCTGGCTGTCATCACTGTCTCTGTCCTAGAGTCCCCTGTAAGATGATCTGACATATTAATTAGATTTGTGTGAACACTATTCCAGGGAGAAAGACTCTCCCTCTGGCTCCAGCCTTCAGCCTTTGCCTGTTGCCAAGGAAAATTCGAGTTTCTTGAAGGTCATTGCCTCACTGCCTTTATAGCAGATGGGAAGGACACAGTGTTTCTTTGGAATCTTCTTGTCTTTCAGGATCTGCAGACTGGTGCCTTCCCAGAGTCTCCACACAGAGTTGTCCTGGGGCGGAGGAAAGTTTGGATGGGGTGATTTTTCAAGTGTGACTTTCAGAACAATAAAGACAATTCCCACCAAAGACCTAATTAACAAAATAAATCCCTGAAACCTGTAATGTTCAAAAGAGATGTTTAAACTCAGTGGGCGATAGAATTGCCCTGCCATGAGCCATGCCTGACTAGGCATACCTCAAGTGACCTTAGGATGATTTTGTTGTTTTTCTGCCCAGTGTCTGACACTGAAGCACTTCTCTGGGACATGTTGGTTGCTTTTGGAAATTGTTACATGTCATTTCATAGTTATTGTCTGGATTGCCATTTGTTTGTTTCAGGAGACAATGAGACTTTTTCTAGTAAGGAACCAAAAAGTACTGTGATTAATTTCCCCAAGGCATAAAGAGCCTTTTTGTACGGTAGCCACTCTCAGAGAAAATGGGAGAAAATCGCACTGCTACTTGCTACCAGCTTTGTTTCCATTGGTGTCCAGTATTGATTGACACTGGATGCTAATATTGACTTCCTCAAAGACAAAGCTGGTATCAAACACCAAGCAATGTGATGTTGAACCCTTTGGTATTTTCCTAGAATCAAGTGGTTTTACAGCAATCTATAGAGCCATCCCTGAACTTTGGTTACTAGCAATGATTTTTTTAAGCTGGTAACAACTGTTTCCAGATGTGTACAGCATCAGTCTTGCGTAGCATGTATACACTTCAATTCAGAATGCAGTAAGGGATCCAATTGTGTGGTTGTAGCCAACATCCAGGGTAGAGAGGCCTATTCCTTTGGAGGAATCTGAGATTTTAAAACTATTGTGAGAATTCTTTGTGTGTGTGTGTGTGTGTGTGTGTAAGTGTTCATATATATGCAGGTAAACATGTGCATGCAGATATGTATGAGTACTTGTGTGTGAGGACTGTGTGTGTGTGTGTGTGTGTGTGTGTGTGTGTGTGTGTGTGTGTGTGTGTGAACAGAGGTCAACTGTGGGTATTATTCCTTAGGAACTATATACCCCAGGTATCTTTGAAACCCAGGAGCCCTGATGCAGCTAGGCTGGCTGGTTAATGTGCTTCAGGTATATGCTCATCTCCATCTCCTCAGCTCTAGGGTTGTAAGCTTCTGGTTTATTTTTATGTATAGCTGGGAATTGAACTCAGGCTTTGGGTCTTGGCATTGGGCTGCATGGCAGTTAAGTTTTCTCCTCAACTCTAGAATCTAAAGAAAGCCTTGGTTAAAGCCTTCTCCATATGACTAGACGGGTTAATAATACCAGTAACAAATGACCAGGCCAGTAGGTGGCTCTTCATTTTCTTCCCCTGGGCTTGAAAGAGTAATTGGTGTGAGACTGACCATAGGTTCTGAGGGAACTGTTAAGACCATAATGGTCATATCTACATATAATGGGTGAACAGGGTTGAATGGAGCTGAACATGGTTGAATGGGGTTCTCATTCTAACCAGCAAGAGACATTGACTTTGGTTGGCTACTCACATCACAACATTATACAGGGGCTCTGAATTTAGATGGAGTCAAGACAATCTGAAGACTGAGACTGGGAAATGACTCTGCTAGTAAAGGCCTGGCTTTAAAAGCATTAGGCCCTAGGTTTGAGTCACAGAACACCTTTTCTATTTTTTTTTATTTTTTTTCTTCATTGTGTCCCATAAATTTGGATATGTTGTTTATTCATTTTAATTTTAATAATTCCTTGATTTATTTCTTGACCCAGTTTTCATTCAGTAGACAATTGTCCAGTTTCCACTAGTTTATAAGTTTCCTGTTGTTGTTGATAATCAGTTTTAATCCACGATTGTCAGATAGGATATCAAGAGTTATTTCAATTTTTTTTTATTAACTTGAGTATTTCTTATATACATTTCGAGTGTTATTCCCTTTCCCGGTATCCGGGCAAACATCCCCCTCCCCCTCCCCTTCCTTATGGGTGTTCCCCTCCCAACCCTCCCCCCATTGCCGCCTCCCCCCAACAGTCTAGTTCACTGGGGGTTCAGTCTTAGCAGGACCCAGGGCTTCCCCTTCCACTGGTGCTCTTACTAGGATATTCATTGCTACCTATGAGGTCAGAGTCCAGGGTCAGTCCATGTATAGTCTTTAGGTAGTGGCTTAGTCCCTGGAAGCTCTGGTTGCTTGGCATTGTTGTACATATGGGGTCTCGAGCCCCTTCAAGATCTTCCAGTTCTTTCTCTGATTCCTTCAACGGGGGTCCTATTCTCAGTTCAGTGGTTTGCTGCTGGTATTCGCCTCTGTATTTGCTGTATTCTGGCTGTGTCTCTCAGGAGCGATCTACATCCGGCTCCTGTCGGTCTGCACTTCTTTGCTTCATCCATCTTGTCTAATTGGGTGGCTGTATATGTATGGGCCACATGTGGGGCAGGCTCTGAATGGGTGTTCCTTCAGTCTCTGTTTTAATCTTTGCCTCTCTCTTCCCTGCCAAGGGTATTCTTGTTCCCCTTTTAAAGAAGGAGTGAAGCATTCACATTTTGATCATCCGTCTTGAGTTTCATTTGTTCTAGGCATCTAGGGTAATTCAAGCATTTGGGCTAATAGCCACTTATCAATGAGTGCATACCATGTATGTCTTTCTGTGATTGGGTTAGCTCACTCAGGATGATGTTTTCCAGTTCCAACCATTTGCCTACGAATTTCATAAAGTCGTTGTTTTTGATAGCTGAGTAATATTCCATTGTGTAGATGTACCACATTTTCTGTATCCATTCCTCTGTTGAAGGGCATCTGGGTTCTTTCCAGCTTCTGGCTATTATAAATAAGGCTGCGATGAACATAGTGGAGCACGTGTCTTTTTTATATGTTGGGGCATCTTTTGGGTATATGCCCAAGAGAGGTATAGCTGGATCCTCAGGCAGTTCAATGTCCAATTTTCTGAGGATCCTCCAGACTGATTTCCAGAATGGTTGTACCAGTTTGCAATCCCACCAACAATGGAGGAGTGTTCCTCTTTCTCCACATCCTCGCCAGCATCTGTTGTCCCCTGAGTTTTTGATCTTAGCCATTCTCACTGGTGTGAGGTGAAATCTCAGGGTTGTTTTGATTTGCATTTCCCTTATGACTAAAGATGTTGAACATTTCTTTAGGTGTTTCTCAGCCATTCGGCATTCCTCAGCTGTGAATTCTTTGTTTAGCTCTGAACCCCATTTTTTAATAGGGTTATTTGTTTCCCTGCGGTCTAACTTCTTGAGTTCTTTGTATATTTTGGATATAAGGCCTCTATCTGTTGTAGGATTGGTAAAGATCTTTTCCCAATCTGTTGGTTGCCGTTTTGTCCTAACCACAGTGTCCTTTGCCTTACAGAAGCTTTGCAGTTTTATGAGATCCCATTTGTCGATTCTTGATCTTAGAGCGTAAGCCATTGGTGTTTTGTTCAGGAAATTTTTTTCAGTGCCCATGTGTTCCAGATGCTTCCCTAGTTTTTCTTCTATTAGTTTGAGTGAGAACACCTTTTTTAAAAGGTGGTGTAAGAAATAGGGACGTCAAGACAATCAGGTCTCTGGGTCTCACTGGCCAGCCAGCCTTGTTGATAAGCTCTGAGCTGGTAAGAGAATATGGTTGTTTGAATGAGAATGATCCCCATCGGATTCTTGGTCCTTAGTTGGTGGAACTGTTTGTGAAGGATTAGGAGGTGTGGCCTTGTTGAAGGAGGTATTGCTGGGAGTGGGATTTTAGGTTTCAAAAGTCCCCTATATTGCCAGTTATTTCTCTCTCTGTCTTGTCTTAATATGTAAGCTCTCAGCTAACTGTTCCAGACCCATGCCTGCCTGTCTGTTGCCATGCTCTTCGACATAATGGTCGTGGATTTCTATCTCTCCAAAACTGTAAGCAAACCCCCAATTCAATGCTTGCTTTCATGAGTTGTCTTGGCCATGATCTCTTCACAGCAATATGAAAATAACTAAGCCAGGAACCCTGTCTAAAGCACATACACACACACCAAACAAACAAACAAACAAACAAACAAACAAACCAAAACTATGACTAGTGCTGGTGCCTCAGGGATGGTAACGGAAGCTGTTTTCTGGCCTAAAAATACATGCAAATATACATGCATGGACTCCACCCCACCCCCATCCCACACCACACACATAAAAGAACATCTAAAGAGGGGAAAGACCTTGTTATCTTGTCTGTTTTGTTGCAAGAGTAGCTTTCACTGGAATTGAGACCGTACTAAGATGGATCTCTGCAGAATAACTGTGGACACAAAGCCTTCCTAATAGCCGACCAGGGAAACCCAAGCCAGACACTGTGGAAAGGGGCATTTTTAGGATGACTGAGTAAGAATAAAGCAGAGGCAAGGACACTCTGAATGGCTTCTGATTCCACGCCTCGTGGCTTTAACAGAAGAGCTGTTTCTTCCCTGATAACCCTGGGGCGGATTCCGAAAGCACAGCCCCTTCGTGTCTCCACTTATTACCGTAACAAAGGAGAGCTCTGTGAGCCTAGGGACTGCTGAGCTGAGGGGAAGCAGTTTGCTGCTTCTAGCCCTGGGATTTGCAGCTGGATCTCTCTCTCTCTCTCTCTCTCTCTCTGATTTATGGATTTATCTGTTTTCATCAAGGTTAGTGTTTGGACACGTTTGGGTATCTGAGTTATTTTAGCAGGAGAGCCTGGACTGTTGTTAGTTCTGAATAGCTAATTGCAACAATAGAGCATTGTCTCTTAGCGGGCTCTTCACATTCTGAGGTTAATTCCAACCAGACTCTAGGAAGAAATCCTGCCTGTCATTCTGGGACATCGCTTAGGGTATTGAGGCTGAAGATCTGGGAACAGCCCTTGAAAATAACCTATGATTTGTTCTCTTCTGAGGAAAATCATCCCTGGCAACAGCATCTGCTCTTAAGTGAGAAGCAGAAAGACCAATGTAGTTTAAAAAAAAAGTGTTAAAAAATCTACAGAATTTCTAGTCTAGTCTCATTGTTGTTACAATAAAACACCCAGACAAAAGGCATTTTAGGGAGAAAATGGTTTACTTTACTTTTTTATGCCGAGTTGTCTGTCTATCACAATGGCAGGGACTTGAGACAGTTGATCACACCATATCCACAGTCAAGCACTTAGTTGTGCTTATCTTGATTTCTCTACTCTTATAGAGTTCAGGACCTCCTGCATAGGGAATTGTACTACTCACAGTGGGTAGCATCTTTCCACATTAGTTAATTCAGTTAAGAATACTGCCCATGGATATTCTTATAGACAATCCTTCATTAAGACTCTTTTTCCAGGTGATTTACACATGCACATAAGAACACACACACACACACACACACACACACACACACACACACACACACACAAACCATGCAGTACAAAAAAGAATGTGGCCTCAAATGCAAAATAGCAAAGTGATGCATGAAATAAAAATGTTTTGAGAGTTAGGTGTGGTGATGGTAATGCCGAAGTGAGGGAAGTCAAGGCATGGGGATTAAGAGATCAAAGTTAGCTTGGGCTGCACACTAGCCCATCTCAAGAAACAAAGTAACAACCAAAACATCAGAAAACAAATTAAACTTTAGTTTTTGTCCATTTCATAATGAAGCAAGAAATGATAATTGAAGGCAGTTCATAAGTGGCCTGGGAAATATGTTGCAGTATGAAACAATTATTGCAAGATAATACAAAAGAGAGCAGAGGGACATGAGACACAATTAACAACACATGGTTAATGGCATCCAAGAGAACCCCTGGGTGCTCTCCATGGCCCCTCAGCCTAACATCACCACTTGACATGGTGTGCAGGCCACCTGATGAGATCTCCCAGCAACCTTCACTTCCCTCTTCTGACTTTATCCCAGTTGCTATCATAAACTCACTCCTTCTTGTTTCTGTAGATGTTCCATGTTTTTTTGGGAAGGAAGAGAAAGTGGCCCAGGCAAGTAGAAAAAGAGAAAAAAAATCCATGCATATAGAACCCTTAGGAAAATAACAGGTATACCACTAATAGCCCAAAGAGTGGGGCCTATAACCCAAATTAACCGAATAATGAATTCTCCTTGCATGACAGTGCCTTGTAACTGACTCTGAACTAAGAGGCTCCATCTCAGCCTAGGATTTACTAGAATAGTGTGATATTTTTGACTTCACTGATAAAAACTTAAATTTGTACTTAAGAAAATTAAAATTGAGTATTATGAACTTCACTAAATTAACTATTATATTTTCCAAAATTGCATAGGATCTTAATATACAGTGTGCAGTAGCATTAAGTCCATGCAAGAACCACATACACATGTAGTCTGATACTATGATGACTTCACATGCTACTCAGCTTGCACAACCAATAACAGCTTACTCAGATCAGCTTTAACACACAGGCAAGTGGCTAAGGAAAATTACCTTACAGCCCCAGAGGAGTCACCTCTTGCTTTTCTCAAGCAGATTTGAACGGTCGAGGGTGATGGAAAAACCTGAAGAACAGGAACCAGCAAAGTTCATCTCCGTTCACTGTGAGGCAAGAGTGCGTGTGTAGCTCAGTGCCCCTTGGGTCATTGGCAGAGCCACGTAGTTTCAGATAGGGTGAAAATGACCACAAAAGGCTAAAGGAGATGGGGAGCCTTGTGGTGGTTAATCTACACTGCCAACTTGACTACATTAAGAATCTCCATGGAAACAGACCTCTCTGAATGTCTGTGAATTTCTAGATTGGGTTTATTGAGGTGGGAAGATATGACCCCCAACCGTTGTGGGTGGTATCATTACATGGATTGAGATCCTGGACTGAATAAAAAGGAGACCGTGAACCGAGCACCAGCAGACATTTGTCTCTGCTTCCGGACTATGGAAGCCACGTGACCACAAAGGAGAAACTGCGCTGAGTGTCAGCAGTCACCTCTCTAGCTCCTGACTGTGGAAGCCACGTGACCAGCTGCCTGGCACTAGGGCACTCTCAAACTGCAAGGCTAAAATGAAACTTTCCGGTTGGGGATTTAGCTCAGTGGTAGAGCGCTTGCCTAGCAATCGCAAGGCCCTGGGTTCGGTCCCCAGCTCCGGAAAAAAAAAAATGAAACTTTCCTTCCTATAAATTGTTGGTGTTGGGTACTCTGTTACAGCAGTGAGAACTCGCAGAGTACGTGAAGATTTCTATCCCCCATTGAAAGTGGTTTTGTGTTGTTTGAACTCTGGTTGGGTAATAGAAATCCTTTTCTTTCGCCATCTCTCCCGTGACTTGGGTTCACAGAGCACCAGTTTTCCTTCTTCTATTTCTCAAATTCAGTTTAAAGAAGAAATGTTTGAATTGGTTTTAAGAAATTAAATTGACCTTTTAGAAATAAGAACCTACCTTTTTGTTCTAATCTACAAAAGCTAAGAAGAAGAGAAAAAAAATGAGTGTAGGATTTAAAAGGGGGAGAGATGACCCATGGTCTGATTATCTAAAACACTTCTGTGGCCATTGTTCTGAGACTGGTGGTCCTCTGTGAAAAGTTACAGTGTACCCTAAGCTGGCTGTGAGGAGCAGGCTAAAAGTACCCAGCCACTGGTTTTTGTTTGTTTGTTTTGTTGTTGTTGTTGGTAGTGGTGGTGGTTTTTGCTTTTGTTTTTGATACAATATTTGCTTTGCAGTCTCGTGGCAAGTTTCCATTCCAGCTGTAAACTGTAAACTTTAAGCTCCACCTTTTCCTCTTAAAGGAGCCACTGGATTCTTTGCCTGGGTGAGGAAAGGAGGGATGGGGAGAGATACTGGGGAGAGAAGGGGGTCAGACATTGAGCAAGCAAGCAGTGGCTATGGGCCACAGTTCCATCTCTTGAGTGTCACATGTCAGTGTCACAGGGGTGGGACTTAGAGCATTGGAGTGATCCCAGAGACCTGAGGGAGTTATAGTCCAGTATACAATATCCTGACATGTACTTCCCAGATTAGCCTCAGGAGGGGCTTTGGAGGACAGCTCAAACAACCCATTTCCACAAACCATTCTCCTGCAACATTATTTCTTTGTCATTGGATGCAGGAAGAAAAATCTTCAATACTGAAGAAGCGTCTTATAACCACCTTCCTCTGGCTGGTGTAACAAGGGGGCATTTTTAAGTAGGTACGACTACAAGCTACCAGCATCCTCTTCTCCCTTTCTATAGTAGCTGAGTGTCTTACATCCCCTCACCACGCAGCCAACTGCTGTACCATTGTGAGTCCCATCCTTTTAAGAGCGGAATGTTAGTTACTGATAGCCTAGCAAACAGACCTTATCGCTGTGATCGTGGTGGACACGCCTACTGGCTGACTGCAGCCTTCTAGCGGCCTGGGCAACGATGCTTTCTTTTGTCTTCAGGAGCACAGGCAACATCTGATAGTCACAGCTGCTGTGCATCCATCTTGTTGGGAGGCAATCTCTCTATGAAACCCAGAAGTTACTGAGTGGATCTCGGTGTCACAAAGGTTCAAGTCCAAGGGCTACAGACTTTGTCAGGGCCCAGCAGGGCTCTAATGATTCCTGGAGCCTGCCAGACTTCTGTCTGTCCCTGCTGCTAGATAGCATCTAGCGGGGTCAGGATAGAAGGCACGGAGCTTATAGGGGTTTGGTTGTTGTTTTCGTTTTATTACTCAGAGACTCATTTGAAGCAGAGAGCAAGCAGAGAGAGTCACAGCAGCACTGAAATTAACACACGCGCGCGCGCGCGCGCGCGCACACACACACACACACACACACACACACACACACACACACACACACGTGTGCTTGGTGAGAAAACTGACCCAATGCATGTATGATGCAACCACAATCAAGACTACATTGGGCACAGACGCTGAGGGCTCAGTTTCACTGCCCTGCAGTAGAGACTTTCTGAGGGAATTTCCCTAGGACTCCCAGTCTGGGAGAACTGGCTTTGTGCCAGTCAAAGGGCATACCTGGAAAGAGATTTTATACATTCTGACAAGTCTCAGGCAGTGGTGATGGACCACACCTTGATCAGAGTAAATTAGCTATGCACCTCTTTCCTTCTGTTTACACTCAAACCTCATTGGACCACATTGTTCCTTTCCCCAAAGTGGCCACATGGAATAAATTCCATTTTTCTGCTTTTTGCTATTGGTTGTGTTTTCGTTGGGCTCATGGAGAATAGGTGGCCTGTTACAGCTAACTGCTGTGACCTGAACACAAAGCAGAACCATGGCTCAGAAGACAAGTTTTACATTTTCTTCTTTTTAATTACATCTTTTTAAACATCTCTCTGAGGATTTGTTAAAATAATAGCAGAATAAAACTTTTATGAGAGGATGACTGAAGCCACACAAAAGTTGAAACTCCAGAATTCTGTCAATAGCTTTGAGGAGATGGGCAGTTTGGGGAAATCAACTCATCTTTGCCCAATTCTGTGTCCCATTTGTCGTACAAAAGACACATTACCGTGAATCTGGAAATATGCTTAAAGCAATCAGTGCAATTTAAAACATTGACTCTTTTTAAAGTTAGAAACAGTACTGTGCATGTGGCAACGCTCTGGGCCTGCTTTCTGGGGTGTTCTCTCTACACATACTGTCTTTTCTTTTGTTCCATTCAAGAGCTCCACTCTTTCTTTCATCAGGATGCTGACGTCCAAACTGTTTCCTGTCCTTGTCCTTTTGTGATTGAGTCAGACATTTGAGCCTCATCAACACGTCTGCCACAGACCTCTCAACACCTACTTCTTAGGTTTTACTCCTGTCCCAGTATGGGTTTTGGGATAGTAGCTTTGTGTCAGCAACAGCTTGTAGGCATGAAACAGGAAACTAGAGACCAGAGAAAACTCCAGCCAGGTTAACACATAAAAGAAGTCAGTTGGTCAATGGAAGCCATTTACTTCCACTGGGCTTCATATACAAAGGGAGGATGCCATGTACAGTTCTGGGAGGGATGCATGCTGTGTGAGTGGCCTAAAATGGGTGCTGCCTAGCAAATTACTTGGAGTTGAAATAGCTCCCCAGAAGGAGAGGCTGGGATCCTGAGACACTTCCCACATCTGTGAAAGTTGAGAGCTAGAGGATTTATATGGATGGCCCTTCCCCTAAGCTACAGAAACAAATCTACTGCTAGGCTAGGGAACCTTGACCAGCTGGGCTTAGGGGGAGGAAAGGTGGACAACCTCCCAACCATTTTCTCTGCTCGCTGTTCTACAAGCAGGGAAAACCTCTCTCTGCCCCAAGTGCTTTGTGTTGAGTATGAAGTAGCAGGAGGCTCGTTTTCTAGTTTCTTAATAGTGAGAACCCGAGAATCCACAAAACTATGAGTAGAAATCATGTCTAAACGCTAGGTACAAGCTGTGTGTGTTCATATGTAATGCTATGTTTTGGCTTGTATGTACGCAGTGCATACACACACATTTCACCTGCTTGGTGGCACTATGTTACACATGTGCCGTTGCCTAATCCCCCCTGGGCTGCCTTCTGCTGACTCTGAGAAAATTGTTGCTGGAGGATACAGGGTTCTTACAAGCACTCCTTGGCTCAACGAGAGCAAAATGCTCAAAACAGCCCAAACTTTGATAGCACATTCCTCTTCTTGTTAGTTTCTGGTATTTTTTTTTAGGACTCATCCTTTCGGGCAAAGACATTCAATTAAGAGAAATTTTAGTTGTTGACCTATAACTTTTAAAAAACATAGGCTTAGGGTAGTAAAACTTCTGTTTTTGTATTTATATTTAATTATGAATATAAATTTTATAATATGCCATTTTAAGGTAAAATTGCCTCCTGCTGTAAATTTACTCAGTAACTTTCTTATTTTCATGTAAACAAAATGTATAAATTGTAATGACCTCCTAATTATAAACTTGGATACTCTTGCTTCAGAAATTATGAAATATATTCACAATGCTGCAGTGACCTCCAGTGGTCAGTGAAGGATAGGCAGCTCTGCGTAGTTCAAAGGGCAGACAGCATCCTCCTTCCAAACTGTTTATTTACAGAATTAACTAGTTCTAACTGGGTCTAACACTAGTTTGACCCAGGCAGGAACCAGTATTTGTAACTTGTAATATACTTCATAAAGAAGTGTGACTGCATAGTAGCCAAGACTGTCAATCACAAGACTGTTAAATCACCTTTCAAAGGTATTTAGTTGTGAATGAATCAAGACTTATAAATGTTAGTATTGCCCTGAGATTCATAGGTTGCACTAAACATCCACCTATCACAGAGGAGAAAGTGAGAAACAGAAAATCCACCTGGTCCTATCATATTTTTCACTTATATGTCTGAAGGACTCACATCAGATATTTCACTCAAAAATTAATGTCTATGAAACCCCATTCCTGGAACAAGTTCCATTCCTGCATTGCTTTCTTTTTCTTTGCTTTGCTTTGAGATAGCCTCACTATGCAGCTTTGACTGGCCTAGAGCTTGCTATGTAAGCCTGGGTGGGCTTGAACTCACAGAGCTCCACATGCCTCTGTCTCCAGATTGCTGGAATCAAAGGCCTGTGTCACCACACACTGGCTCTGACTTCTCTTCCTGAGCTCATCCCTCTTCTTGTCTCAGAGGTCTCCCTTCCCCTCCAGGGGTCTGGCTGACAGCCTCAGTGAAGTTGAAGTTGAGCACAGCATCCTGACTGATCCTCACAACTCAGAGTTAAACTGTCCTTCAAATGTTTATACGCCATTGCTCTTCTCTGTAGGCTGGTTGTCAATGTGTTTCTTTCTAAGTTTAAATGCCTCTGCAGGGTTGCTTTGCACAGTGTGAGTTGGGGCTCTTGATGCTTCTGTTAGAATTGTGATTCCCTCTTTTCCTCCTTCCTTTCGTCATGACAAAGCAGGAATGGAACTTACACAGAGGCAGGGACGAGCCTGACTCTCATATAAGAACTGTTTGTGTGTGTGTGTGTGTGTGTGTGTGTGTGTGTGTGTGTGTGTGTGTGTGTGTGAAGAAAATATGTCTCTGTCTCTCTTTGTTCCTCTCTGTGTCTCTGTTCTCTCTCTCTCTCTCTCTCTCTCTCTCTCTCTCTCTCTCTTTCTCTCTCTCTCCCTCTCTCTCTCTCTCTCTCTCTCTCTCTCTCTCTCTCTCTCTCTCTCTCTCTCTTCCTCTCTCTTCCCCTGACATGTTCCTGGCTGGCCTTTACTCTTCCCCTTTCTCTCCTTTCTCTTTCTGTTCTTCTTGTCCCCCTCCTGAAGTGGACATTCCATCCTGGGATATAATCAACATGTGGCTAGTTACCACCTTTGCTAAGGTCTGGAAAAGGCAGAGCTATAGCCTCGCTGCCATCTTGGTTGAGGACAGTCACATGACTGTCAGCCATCTTTGTTGTGGAAAGTCCTGGCTTCACCACTATCTTGCTTAAGGGAAGGGCACAACAGGTGATCAGAACAGATTAGAAAAGCAGGTTTTCAAAGACACTTTTCAATTGAGATAAAACTTTTATGGTTTCTATCTTGTCTTCGTATGTTACAGTATTGCTCTATGTTTTTGTCCTTTAAATGGTTTATTACCTTTAAATGCATATTACCTTAAAGGTTCACAACATTAAAAGGTTAAAGATTACTGCTTTAACCTTTTATGTTAGCCTTGTTGATGAAGTGATGGACTGTTAAACCTCTCTGAGCTTCTGACGGGTGGAAGAGTATCTCTGTACCTTCCTAAGAGTTCTGGACTGACCAATGAAAGACACACTCTCACAAAACATTATTTTTAACATGCCTTGCTAGCTCAATGTTGGCTAATTCCAAACCTCCCTGTGCCTAGCACACACTCCCCTCTAGTACTCCTGAGTTAACACTTTCTAAATCTATATTTTATTTTTGCTGCCCTGTTTCCTCCTGGGAAGCACACTCATGGAGCTGCTTTCCCTTTGCATGTTCATTTCTGCCATTTTACCCTCCTATTCCTTCATAGTGTGGTCCGTCCTATGCCCCTCTCATGGTGGATCTCCTCTTCTCCTCCCCTGCATTTCTTGTCTCAGAATGCTAAAAGTTCCACCTCTTTTATCCTGACCAGCCATTGGCAGTTGGGAACTTTATTTCCCAATTAGAGTCAACTGGGGGCAGGCTCCCCACTTAGCCTACATGTGGAACACTGTAAATAGGTTTTTGGGTAACACAATTAGCATGAGAACACAAGCTACTACATGGTTTTGAAAATGTTATTAAGCATTAGTGTAGCCTTGCATTTTTATAAGCTATAGAGTTTTATAATGTTATATTATATAAAGATCAAAGGTTTCCAATCTTTTTATGGTCAGTGCTTACAGATTAAAAGGTTTTGATTTATTACTAAAAGAGCTTCAACTCAAAACCATGATTCTTAAGGCTCAGACCTAACAGACTTTGGTCTCAAAAGCCACTATAACAGTCCTAATCTCATAAAAGCCACTATAGTTAAATGCAAGCTAATAGTGACAACCTTATGAATGATCATATCTTTTAGTGCATTCAGGAATATATTTAAAACCATGCTGGAAATTAATGTAATTAATTACAATATCAACCTTTTGCTTCCTGCTTTATGTTTGCTAGTTACAGCTGGGGCAAATAACTAGAAAGAAACACACATGTCTACCTCATATATAATTAATAGATACTGTCAGAGATCTGCTAAATATGTCATTAAATGTTTAAGCTTACTATTACAGCTAGAGACTCCCAAATACTAACAGCAACCCTTAAGGTCTTCCCTTATGGGCAAAGCAACAAAAGACTCTACCTGAGCTGTGTTGCGCCAACCACTGGGAAACACTGCCACACTGCCTTTCCTGCTGCCAAAGCTCAGTCTGAACTGTGGACAAACAGAGGAAACTGGAGAATAAAACATCTCCAATTCCCTAAGACAAGGTAAAGTCATCTCTTCCATGTCCTCCCTTCACAGAAGAAAAAGCCTCTCATCTTCTGGGCCTGATGGCCAGACTGCTTCTGCCCGACTTGTGATGGAAAACACAGGGGCTGGGAGAACAGTTTAGGTGGTGGACTATAGACTAACCCATGTCATTTTAATTAATAAACAATATCTAGATTATAATTTATCCTTCTTCGGTCTCTGATTCTACTGAAGGCTAAGCTGAACTGCAGCTTGACAGCTAGAAGAACAGACAACTAGCTCTCCTTACCCCAGGTTAGCCCATCAGTCTTAGCTCATTAGTCAATTCATTAGTTAGCTAAGACTGCCAGATCTCTTATCAGAAAGGCAAACAGGCTTGCCCTGCTCACAAGCCTCGTGATAAAAGACACACACACTTCAGATGCTATGTTTTGCTACTCCCTTATCTAAAAAACTCAGTTTGCAGTGACTGCTCCCTGGTGACCAACCATCTATGTCTCGTGGTAAATAATTGGATGGAAAAAGATATAACCTTTATGCAAGGTCTGAGGATATAAAAGCTTAAGTTATAAGGATCTAAGAAAATATTCAAGTGCCTAGGATGGTCTTTTGAGGTCAGTAATTATAAGATATAAAGGTTAGAGGATATAGAAAAAACTTGGATGGTGAAAGAAAATTATTTAAAGTACACAGTGCTTCAGATTTCTTCCCTTTGCTATGCCACTATTATATTAAGACTTTGAAAATTCAGAATCCTAACATTAATCAATGGAATTCTGATAAAATACCCTAACTCTGGTAAAAACATCCCACTATACGACCCACTTTCATAATCACAAACTCAAGATTTTAAGTTTCCTTTGATTGTTTTTTAACTGTAGGCTTAAGGTGAATCTTACGCTAAATCTTTATGACCAAATGTCATAGTTACAAATTCAAGTTTCCCTTGGTTGTGTTTTAAATACAGACTTAAAGATGTTTATACACTCATTCTTCTGGATAGAGAGAAAAAGCCCTCTTTACCCTTCTGCTCCAGGAAAGGTTTTCATTTTTCCTGAGCTCACCTTAAAGACTGTTCATGCTGTTAATAAATTTATCTCTTTTGGAAACTTAAAAAAATTCTTGTAAGCCTCAGGAAACTTACTTAGATCCACCTTTCATGGACAAAATGAACTCCCTTCAGGTAAGTACCCCTGTTAATCAATGGCCTAGGTTCCCATATGTTGCCTATTCCAAGGCATGGGATTCCTCCCTCTATTCCCCATTTTTGAGACTCCCCTCCACATACCCAGCAAGACTATGGGCCCCAAAGTTTCAAGTGTACACCTAAGAAAAAGGTTTTCTTTCAAACCTAAAGTTTATTATTTGCCTCTAAAAGGTATATGTTTCAACATCCTGCCAAATCAAGGCATTTACTCAAAATCTACATTCAGGACAGCTTCAGAGAAGCAACCCATAGATTCCCTGGTCTACTCTCACAGATGCTTCTACTGGGCCTCTACTCTCCTGCCTACAGATGGTCCCAGAGACCCTGAACAGCAATGAAACAGCCAGCTTTCCTGGGACTTGACCAGCATCCCTATTCCCTCCTCCTTTTTAGAAATATTTATTCATTTATTTCATGTATGAGTACACTGTAGCTGTCTTCAGACACACCAGAAGAGGTTATCAGATCCCATTACAGGTGGTTGTGAGCCACCATGTGGTGCTGGGAATTAAACTTAGGACCTTGGGAAGAGCAGTCAGTGCTCTTAACCGCTGAGCCATCTCTCCAGCCCTCAACCCCCTGTACTTTATGTTCACAAAAGCCACAGCCCAGCATTGCTCAAGGTCAGCAGGAAGAAGCTAAAGAACACGACACCCCACTCCTGAACCATCACCTCTTTCTAGTTCCTCATTTTTAATTAAACCAAAAATAGAAGAATGTTAACAATTCCAACAGGTCTCCAAAGATACTGTTAAATTGGGGTAGGAATTTTAAAAAAAAATTCTGTTTTGTCCTAAAAAGAAGGTTTATAAACGATAGGATTTAAAAACAATGCTTTTTAAATGAGGTATTAAAGCTGCACCGCCCATGTGTTCATATACAAGAACATACCTTGTGACAGCCACACTTTGTAACATAAAAGTCACCCAGATGATATCGACTTTAGAGGCTCTGGATTGTTAGTTTGCACAGTGTAGGTTAGTTTTGCCTCCTACAGCTTACGGTTGTATCCTGTATCTTCACTCTTGAGATAAAGAAGGTCCTTTATTTTGATATCGCAAGAGTACACAGTTGAGAGATTTTAAAAATTATTTAAGAGGAAACTTACATAAAATTTAAATAAAAACATTGGATATTTTTAAGGAACAGCTTTTAAAATTATTTAAGCTTATATAGAGCTCTGGGATATTTTAAATTTATGATATGTTATTATAATTATTAATACATGATATTGATAAAGTAGATAAATAAAAAGCTAAACATTAGAGCCACAGTGAGGAGCACTAAACATTAATTATCAGAGACCGAGGTATTCCTACCTTATCGTGCAGCAGGACAGTGACCCCAGGAATCTGGCCAAGGGGCTCACCTTACAAGGGCTATTAGCCTAACAAATACTGATGTCAGAATGTGTTTTCAACCTCCTTGTTTGTGCTAAATATTGTTAAATTTTAGCTATTTTGATAAACTGAGTCATATAAGAAACTGTTGTATCCTGTAATAGGGCATTATAAAGGGATTAGCAAAGTTCCTAGTCTCTTCGTGAACTGTGATTATGAGTTAAAAGTCTTATCTTAATATTCAAAGAGCTTCAGTTCAGATACTGTTATTTTTTTAAGGCTAATCATATCAGAGATAATCCTATAAAATCCTAATCTCATAAAAGCTATTAACTTTTTGTAAACTGTTTTTTTATTTTATTTTTCTTGGATATTTTATGTATTTATATTTCAAATGTTATCTCCTCCACCCCCCTCTCTCATACCCCTCCTCCTGCTTCTATGAGGATGTTTCCACTCCCACCCTCCTGCTCCAGCCTTACCACCCTATCATTACCCTACATTGGAAAAATGAGCCTTCACAGGACCAAGGGCTTTTCCTCCTATTGATTCTGGACAATGCCATCCTCTGCTACATACATATGTGACTGAAGAAATGGGTTCCTCCATGCGTACTCATTGGTTGTTGGTTTAGTCCCTGGGAGCTCTGGTGGAGTCTGGTTGGCTGATATTGCTGTTCTTCCTATGGTGTTGCAAACCCCTTCAGGTCCTTCAATCTTTTTTCTAACTCCTCCATTGGAGTCCCTTCGTTCAGTCCAATGGTTAGCTGCAACCATCCTCATCTGTATCAGTAGGGCTCTGGTACAGTCTCTCAGCTGACACTCCTGTTAGCAAGCACTTCTTGGCATCAGCAATAGTGACTGGATTTGGTGGCTGCATATGAGATGGATCCCCAGGATGGGCAGTCTCTGGATGACCTTTTCTTCAGTCTCTGCTCCACTTTTTGTCCCTGTATTTCCTCCTGCGAGTATTTTGCTCTCCCTTCTAAGAAGAAATGAAGCATCCACATTTTGGTCATCCTTATTCTTGGGCTTCATATGATCTGGGAATTTTTTCTTAGGTATTCCAAGCTTTTGGGTTAATATCTATTTATCAGTGACTGCATACCTTGTGTGTTCTTTTGTGACCGGGTTACTTCACTTAGGATGATATATTCTAGTTCCATCCATTTGCCTAAGAATTTCATGTAGTCATTGTTTTTAATAGCTGAGTAGTACTCCATTGTGAGAATGTACCACATTTTCTGTATCCATTCTCTATTGAAGGACATCTGGGTTGTTTCCAGTTTCTGGCTTTTATAAATAAGACTGCTGTAAACATAGTGGAACATGTGTCCTTGTTATATGTTGGAACATCTTTTCAGTGTATGCCCAGGACTGGTATAGCTGGATCCTCAGGTAGGTAGTAAGTACTATGTCCAATTTTCTGAGGAACTGCCAGACTGATTTCCAGAGTGGTTGTACCAGCTTGGAATCCTACCAAAAATGGAAGAGTGTTCCTATTTCTCCAAATCCTAGCCAGCATATACTGTCATCTGAGATTTTGAACTTAGCCATTTTGACTGGTGTGAGTTGGTATCTCAGGGTTGTTTTGATTTGCATTTCCCTGATGACTATGGATATTGAACATTTCTTTAGGTACTTCTCAGTCATCTGTTATTTCTCAGTTGAAAATTCTTTGTTTAGCTCTATACCCCATTATTAATAGGATTACTTGATTCTCTGGAGTCTAACTGCTTGAGTTATTTGTATATATTAGATATTAGCCCTTTATTAGATGTAGAATTGGTAAAGATGCTTTCCCAATTTGTTGGTTGCCATTTTGTCCTAATGGCAGTGTCCTTTGCCTAACATAAGCTTTGCAATTTTATGAAGTCCCATTTGTCAATTCTTGACCTTAGAGCATAAGCCATTGGTGTTCTGTTCAGAAAATTTTCTCCTGTGCCTATGTGTCCGATGCTCTTCCCCACTTTCTCTATTAGTTTCAGTGGATCTGGTTTTATGTGGAGGTCTTTGATCTACTTGGACTTAAGCTTTGTACAAGGAGGTAAGAATGGGTGAATTTGCATTTTTCTACATGCTGACCTCCAGTTGAATTAGCACCATTTGTTGAAAATGCCGTCTTTTTTCCATTGAGTAGTTTTAGCTCCTTTGTCAAAGATCATGTGAACATAGGTATGTGTGTTCATTTCTGCATCTTCAATTCTATTCCATTGATCTACCTGCCTGTCTTTGTACCAATACCATGCAGTTTTTATCACAATTGCTCTGTAATACAGCTTGAGGAGAGGAATGGTGATTCCACCAGAAGTTCTTTTATTGTTCAGAATAGTTTTTGCTATCCTGGGTTTTTTTGTTTGTTTGTTTGTTTTGTTTTGTTTTTTTGGCTTTTCCAAATGAATTTTCAAATTGCTCTCACCAATTCATCTATGAAGAATTGAGTTGGAATTTTGATGGAGATTACATTGAATCTGTAGATTGCTTTTGTCAAGATGATCATTTTTACTATATTAATCCTATAGCATGGGAGATCTTTTAGTCTTCTGAGATCTTCTTCGATTTATTTTTCTTCAGAGACTTGAAGTTGTTGTCATATAGATATTTCACTGTCTTAGTTAGAGTCACACCAAGGTATTTTATATTATTTGTGACTATTGTGAAGGGTGTCACTTCCTTAATCTCTTTCTCAGTTTGCTTATTCTTTGAGTAGAGGAAGGCTTCTGATTTCTTTGAGTTAATTTTATATCTAGCCACTTTGCTGAAGTTGTTTATCAGTTCTCTGGTGTAATTTTTGGGGTCACATAAATACACTACCATATCACCTGCAAATATTGATATTTTGACTTTTCCTTTTCAATTTGTATCACTTTGACCTCTTTTTTGTGGTCTGATTGTTCTGGCTAAGACTTAGAGTACTATATTGAGTAAGTAGGGAGAGAGTGGGCAGCCTTGTCTAGTCCCTGCTTTTAGTGGGATTACTTCAAGTTTCTCTCCATTTAGTTTGATGTTGGCTACTGGTTTGCTGTATATTGCTTTTACTATGTTTAGGTATGGTCCTTGAATTCCTGATCTTTCCAAGATCTTTATCATGAAGGAGTGTTGAATTTTGTTAAATGCTGTCTCAGAATTTAATGAAATGATCATGTGGTTTCTTTCCTTGAGTTTGTTTATATAGTGGATTACATTGACGGATTTCCAAATATTGAACTATCCCTGCATTGCTGGGATGAAGTCTACTTGATCGTGGTGAATGATCATGTTGCTATGTTCTTGGATTCCATTTGGGAGAATTTTATTGAGTGTTTTTTGCATTGATATTCATGAGGGAAGTTGGTCTGAAGTTCTCTTTCTTTGTAGGTCTTTGTGTGGTTTAGGTATAAGTGTAATTGTGACTTTAAAGAATGAATTGAATAGTGTTCCCTCTGTGTCTATTTTGTGGAACAGTTTGAAGAGTATTGGTATTAGGTCCTCTTTGAAGGCCTGATAGAATTCTGCACTAAACTGATCTGGTCCTGGGCTTCGTCAGTTAGGAAACTTTCTATAATGCTTCTATTTCTTTAGTTGTTATGGAACTGTTTAAATGGTTTAATTGATCCTGATTTAACTTTGGTACCTGGTACCTGTCTAGAAAATTGTCCATTTCCTCCAGATTTTCCAGATTTGATGAGCATAGGCTTTTGTAGTGCGATCTGATAAATTTATAATTTCCTCAGCTTCTGTTGTTATGTCTCCCTTTTCATTTCTGATTTTGTTAATTTGGATACTGTCTCTATGCCATCTGGTTAGTCTGGCTTAGGGTTTATCTATCTTGTTGATTTTCTCAAAGAACCAGCTCCTGGTTTTGTTGATTCTTTGTATAGTTCTTTTTGTTTCTACTTGGTTGATTTCAGCTCTGAGTTTGGTTATTTCCTGCCATCTACTCAGATTGGTTGAATTTGCTTCTTTTTCTAGAGTTTTGAGGTGTGCTGTGAAGGTATTAGAGTATGCTCTCTCCAATTTCTTTTTGGAGGCACTCAGAGCCATGAGTTTTCCTCTTAGCACGGGTTTCATTATATCCCCTAAGTTTGGGTATGTTATGCCTTCATTTTCCTTAAATTCTAAAAAGTCTTTAATTTCCTTCTTTATTTTTTCCTTGATCAGGTTATCATTGAGTAGAGCATTGTTCAACTTCTATGTGAATGTGGGCTTTCTGTCATTTTTGATGTTATTAAAGACCAGCCTTAGTCCATGGTGATCTGATTGAATGCATGTAATTATTTAAATCTCTTTGTATCTATTGAGGCCTGTTTTGTGACCAATTATATGTTCAATTTTTGAGAGGGTACCATGGGGTGCTAAGAAGGTTTATTCTTTGTTTTAAGATGAAATGTTCTATAGATGTCTATTAAATCCATTTGGTTCATAAATTCTGTTGATTTCTCTGTATCTATGTTTAGTTTCAGTTTCCATGATCTGTCCATGGATAAGAGTTGGATGCTGAAGTCTTCTACTATTATTGTATGAGTTCCAATGTATCCTTTGAGCTTTAGTAAAGTTTTGTTTATAAATGTGGGTGCCCTTACATTTAGAGCATAGATGTTCAGAATTGAGAGTTCATCTTGGTAGATTTTTTTCTTTGATGAACATGAAGTGTCCTTCCTTATGTTTTTTTGATAACTTTTGGTTGAAAGTCGATTTTATTTGACAGTAGAATGGCTACTCCAACTTGTTTCTTAAGATCATTTGCTTGGAATATTTTTTCCCAGCCTTTTACTCTTAGGCAGTGTTTGTCTTTGTCACTGAGGTGTGTTTCCTGTATGCAGCAAAATGCTGGGTCCTGTTTACCTATCCAATCTGTTAATCTATGTCTTTTTATTGGGGAATTGAGTCCATTGATGTTAATAGATATTAAGGAATAGTGATTGTTTTCTGTTATTTTTGTTGTTAGAGGTAGATTATGTTTGTGTGGCTATCTTCTTTTGTGTTTGTTGCAAGAAAATACTTTCTTACTTTTTCTAGGGTGTAGTTTCCCTCCTTTTATTGGCGTTTTTCACCTATTATCCTTTGTAGGGCTAGATTTGTAGAAAGATATTGTGTAAATTTGCTTTTGCCATTTGATTTCTCCATCCATGGTAATTGAGAGTTTTGCTGGATATAGTAGCCTGCACTGCAATTTGTGTTCTCTTAGGGTCTGTATGATATCTGTTCAGTATCTTTTATCTTTCATAGTGTCTGTTGAAAAGTTTGGTGTAATTCTAATAGATCTGCCTTTATAGGCTACTTGATCTTTTTCCCTTACTGGTTTTAATATTCTTTCTTTGTTTTGTGTATTTGATGTTTTGACTATTATGTGACAGGAGGAATTTCTTTTCTGTTCCAATGTGCTTGGAGTTCTGTAGGCTTCTCGTATGTTTATGGGCATCTCTTTCTTTAGGTTAGGCAAGCTTTCGTCTATAATTCAGTTGCCCTTCAAGTTGGGAATCTTCATTGTCTTCTATACCTATTTTCCTTAGGTTTAATGTTCTCATTGTGTCTTGGATTTATGAGATGTTTTGGGTTAAGAGCTTTTTGCTTTTTGCATTTTTTTTTACTATTGTGTCACTGTTTTTGTATAGTATCTTCTGCCCCTGAGATTCTCTCTTCAATCTCTTGTATTCTATTGGTGATGATTGCTTCTATTACTACTGATCTCTTTCCTAAGTTTTCTATCTCCAGTTTTGTCTCTGTTTGTGATTTATCTATTGTTTCTATTTCCACTTTTAGATCCTAGATGGTTTTGTTCAATTCCAGTCAGAGATAGCAAGACAAACTAACACCAGAGATAACCAGATGTCAAGAGGCAAGCATAAGAACTTAAGCAACAGAAACCAAGACTACTTGGCACCATCAGAACCCAGTTCTCCCACCACAGCAAATACTGGATATCTAAACACTCCTGAAAAGCAAGAATTGGATTTAAAAATCACATCTCATGATGATGATAGAGGACTTTAAGAAGGATATAAATAACTCCCTTAAAGAAATACAGGAGAACACAGGTAAACAAGTAGAAGCCCTTATAAAGTAAACACAAAAATCCCTTAAAGAATTACAGAAAAACATATCCAAATAGGTGAAGGAATTTTTATAAACTCTTAAAGATAATTAAGACATAAAAGTTTATATTCCATAATCTCATAATTGATCAAATTTTTTAATATGCCATAACTATACTTGTAAGCACACTAAGCATTAAGTAATTAATTATGGAAAAGGGCCTTATTTAGCCTTCTGTATATTCTTTCATGGTATAGCCTAAAATAAGTAACTAAAAGCAAGCAAAGGTTGTTTAGCTCATGTATACTTAATAGATAATGATCCTCAAGTCTGTCAGATCTGGTGAATATGGCATTTAAGATGTTTAAACTTACTATGGGAGACAGACTCCAAGATCCTAATAGTGACCCCCAGAGTATCCAAGAATACAATGGGTACAGCTACAGGGACTCCACCTGGATTGTGGTAAAGTTAATTATCAGTTCAATGCCTTGCCTGCTGGGCAGGGCCTGACTCAAACTGTGGTCAAGCAGGACACTGGAAAGTCAATTACCCTGCTTTGCCTAGACAAAGTAAGATCAGTATTTCCCATGATCCTCCTCCACAGAAAAGCCTCTCATCTTCTGGGCTTAGTAGCAAAGACTGAAGCTTTCTTGGTACCTCTACCTCCAACACCATGGAGATCACAGGAGTCTGGGATGACCATGTAGGTAATAGACTATGGAGTAGTCTCTATCATTTTAATTAACATGCAGCCCATTTGGACGATATGTCCTATGATAATTTATCCTTCTCATATCTCTGTTGGCATTGGGGGCTAGGCTAGCTATAACCTTGCTTATCAGCTCGGCAGCAGCAGGCAATTAGCTTCTTCCCCCAAGGCTGCAGCCACCTTGTTAGCTAATTAATCAGTTCGCCTAAAGCCACTTGGTATCATGTTAAGAAAAGGAAGAAAGGGTTGCCTTGCTACAGGATTCATATTAAAAGATAAACAGGTTTCAAGTGTAACTCTGCACAAAGAAAACATGCTTTACAATGGCTGTTCTTAGTAATAACTACTCATGTTTGTGGTAAATGATTATATTAAAAATATATAAGTACAAGTTATAAAGGTATCAAAATTAATTTAAGGTAAAGTTTCAAAGGTTTCAAAAAGTTTTAACATTGATTGATGGGGTGCTGATAAGCTGGTAGAGCACTGACTACTTGATATTCAGTCACAAGCTTGAGATTTTAAATTTCCTTTGGTTGTCTTATGAGTATAGACTCAAAGGTGCTTTTTACCCAGCTAAAACATCACTGTGCAATCTCTATACCTGGTTCTCTGGACATTGGAAAAATATTCATGCTTTTAAATTGAAAGCTATAGTTTTTGCTAGGACTCAGAGGCATGAGTCTATTCCAGGTATTTTATAACCCAGATTTCAATACCATGATGATGCAAATATGTCTAAACTTTTATCTCTTTTTATTAACTAAAAATTCAGTAAGCTTCAGAAAGTCAAAGAAGTCATAAAACATGGATCCAGCTGCCACAGGTCAAATGTACTCCAGATAAGTACAGCCTTAGTTTCTCTACCTGTCTATTCCTGAGAGTGGCATCTCTTTCATGGTCTTGGGATTCCTCCCCTCCCCAAATTACTAGGACTGTTACAAAAGTAAGGTTTTATTTAAGTTTCTAGATTTTAATTTCTGTCCTTAGTCTATAGGTGTCTCAGCAGATTTCCACTTGGATGCACCCCTGTGGACTGCAAACTGCTGAGCTCTAGCCTTGCTGAAAACTGATGTAAAACAGTCCAGTGGATGTGATTGATCCCTTGCTTTAGCGTGGCCAGCTAATCAGATGCTTCTTATAGATTCCCCATGGCCCAGCCTTTGACTAATCTTTCAGCCTTCTAGGGCCCTGACAATGACATCCTAGTTTAAGAAGAGAGTATGTCATCCCTTGCTCCCCCACCACCTCAAAGAGGCTGAAATGCTAAGTCAAAAGGAGTCTCTCTGGGATAGGGGAAAAATGGCAACCAATAATGCTAAGCAGAATATGAGGAAATGGGCCAAGATTTACCAACTGGTAGATTCTCTAACTGAAATACCTCTACAATATGCTTGGGCACTTGGCCTGCCTGCTTTATGAAGAACAAATGGTATTATATGGCATTAAAAATTGTTATTTCTACGGGGTTGGGGATTTAGCTCAGTGGTAGAGTGCTTGCCTAGGAAGCGCAAGGCCCTGGGTTCGGTCCCCAGCTCCGGAAAAAAAAGAACCAAAAAAAAAAATTGTTATTTCTATCAGACAACCATGGCCTAAAGCTGGTCTTCAATAATAGCAAAAGCAACAGAAAACCCAAATACATGTGGAAACTGGAAAACTCTCTACTAAATGATAATTTGGTCAGGAAAGAAATACAGAAATTAAAGATTTTCTGGAATTTAATGGCAATGTTGACACATCATACGCAAACTTATGGGACATGACGAAAGCAGTGCTGAGAGGAAAATTCATAGCACTAAGTGCACTGATAAAGAAGCTGAAGAGACCTTACACTAGCAACTTAACAGCACACCTGAGAGCTCTAGAACAAAAAGAAGCAAACTTACCCAAGAGGAGTAGAGGACTGGAAATATCCAAACTCAGGGCTGAAATCAATGAAATAGAAACAAAGAGAACAGTACAAAGAATCAGCAAAAACAAAAGCTGGTTCTTTGAAGAATCACCAAGATAGATAAACCCCTAGCCAAACTTACTAAAGGGCTCAGAGGCAGTATCCAAATTAACAAATCAGAAATGAAAAGGGAGACATAACAACAGAAATGGAGGAAAGTAAAAATCATCAGATCCTACTACAAAAGCCTATACTCACCAAAACTGGAAAATCTGCAAGAAATGGACGGTTTTCTAGACAGGTATCACATACCAAAACTAAATCAAGAGCAGGTAAATTTTCTAAAGAGGCCCATATCCCACAAGGAAATAGAAGAAGTCATTAGAAACCTCCCAAACAAAACAAAACAAAACAAAACAAACAAACAAACAAACAAAAACCACCCAGGGCCAGATGGATTTAGTTCAGAATTCTACCAGACATTCAAAGAAGATCTGATAGCAGTATTCCTCAAACATAAAATAGAAACAGAAGGAACACTACCCAATTCATTCTGTGAAGCCACAATTACTCTGATTTCTAAACCACACAAGGACCCTACCAAAAAAGGAGAACTTCAGATCAATCTTGCTTATGAATATTGATGCAAAAACACTCAATAAAATTCTTGCAAATAGAATCAAGAACACATCAAAACCATCACTCATCACAATCAAGTAGGCTTCATCCCAGGGATGTAAGGTTGGTTCAATGTACAAAAATCCATTAACATAATCCACCATATAAACACACTCAAAGAAAAAAAATCACATGATCATCTCCTTAGATGCAGTAAAAGCATTTGACAAAATACAACACCCCTTTATATTAAAAGTATTGTAGGGATCAGAAATTCAAGGCCCAAACATAGCATTATAAAAGCAATTTACTGCAAACCAACAGCCAATATCAAATTAAATGGAAAGATACTTGAAGCAATCCCACTAAAATTGGGGACAAGACAAGGATGCCCACTTCCCCCATATCTATCCAATATAGTACTCAAAGTGCTAGCTAGCACAATAAGAACAAAAACAGATGAAGAAGATACAAATTGGCAAAGAAGAATTAAAGGTACCACTATCTGCAGATGATATGATAGTATACATAAGTGATCCCAAAAATTGTACCAGAAAACTTCTGTTGATAAACAACTTCAGCAAAGTGGCTGGATAGAAAATTAACTCAAGTAAATCAGTAGCCTTCTTTCATACAAATGGTAAACAAGCTGAGAAAGAAATTAGGGAAACAACTCCCTTCACAATAGCCACAGGTAATATAAAATATCTTGGGGTAACTCTAACCAAACAAGTGAAAGATCTTTATGATAAGAACTTCAAGTCTCTCAAGAAAGAAATCGAAGATTTCAGAAAATGGAGAGATCTCCCATGCTCATGGATTGGCAGAATTAACATAGTAAAAATGGCCATCCTACCAAAGGCAATCTACAGATTCAATGCAATCCCCATCAAAATTCCAACTCAATTCTTCAAAGACATGGAAAGAGCAATTCTCAAACTCATCTGGAAAGACCAAAAAAAAAATACAGAATAGTGAAAACAATCCTTAACAATAAAAGAATGACTGGGGGAGTCACCATCCCTGACCTCAAGCTCTACTACAGAGCAATAGTGATAAAAACTGCATGGTATTGGTACAGAGACAGACAGGTTGCTCAATGAAATAGAATTGAAAACCCAGAAATAAAACCATGCACATATGCACACTGGATCTTTGACAAAGAAACCAAAAAATATACAATGGAAAAAAGAAGCATCTTTGATAAATGGTGCTGGTCTAACTGGCTGGCTATATATAGAAAAATGAAAATACCCTTGTATTTGTCACCATGTGCAAAGCTCAAGTCCAAGTGGATCAAGGACCTCAACATGAAACCAGATACACAGAATTTAATAGAAGAGAAAGTGGGAAAGAGCCCTGAACTCATTGGCACAGGGGCAAATTTCCTGAAAAGAACTCTGATGGCTCATGCTGTAAGATCAAGAATTGATAAATGGGACCTCATGAAACTGGAAAGCTTCTGTAAGGCAAAGGACATAGTCAATAAGACAAATCAGCATCCTACAGATTGGGAAAAAAAATCTTCCCTAATTTTACATCCGATAGAGGGCTAATATCCAAAATATATAAAGAACTCAAGAAACTAACAACCAAAAAACAAAACAAAACAAAACAAAAAACCCAAACAACCCAGTCAAAAACTGGGGTCTAGAACTAAACTGAGAATTCACGATAGAGGAATCTCCAATGGCTAAAGAAATGTTCAAAGTCCTTAGTCATCAGGGAAATGCAAATCAAAACAACCCTGAGATTCCACCTCACACCAGTCAGAATGGCTAAGATGAAAACCTCAGGTGACAACACATGTTGGCGAGGATGTGGAGAAAGAGGAACACTCCTCCATTGCTGGTGGGATTGCAAACTGGTACAACCACTCTGGAAATCATTTTGGAGGTTCCTCAGAAAATTGGAAATAGATCTACTTAAAGATCCAGAAATACAACTCTTGGGAATATACCCAAAAATGCCTTACTGTGCCACAGGGGCACATGTTCCACTATATTTGTAGCAGCCTTATTTTTGATAGACAGAAGCTGAAAATAGTCCAGATGTCTCACAACAGAAGAATGGATACAGAAAATGTGGTTCATTTGCACAGTGGAATACTACTCAGCTATTAAGAATAAGGGCATCCTTAGTTTTGCAGGCAAATGGATGGAACTGGAAAATATCATCCTGAGTGAGGTAACTCATGCATGGTATGTTCTCACTAATAAGTGGACATTAGCCAAAAAAAGAAAAAAAAAGAAAGAAAGAAAAAAGAAAAACAAAGTACAAAATACACATGATATAGTCCACAGAACTCAAAAAGATCAACAAGCTGAGGGGCCCAAGTGAGGACGCCTCAGTCCCACTTGGGAGAAGAAAGCAACCACAAGTGGGGAGGGAGGGACAGGGGAGGGAAAGGGGATGGGGATGGAGGCAGAGGGGAACAACATTTGGCATTGGGTGGGGGAAAAGGACTGAAGCCCTGAGGGCCAGCAGAAACAATGGAAACAGGCAACCTCAGGAGGTAGGAGGTTGAGAGGACCCTCTAGAGTGTACCAGAGACCTGGAAAGTGAGAGATACTCAGGTGGAGGGACCCTAGATGAAATGCCCTACAGTGGGGAGAGGGAACTTACTGAATCCACTACCAGCAGAAAGGCAGGGCATCAAGTGAGGGAAGGGATGGCTATCCCACAGTCAAAGCTCTGATCCATAATTCTTCCTCTCTGAAGGAAACGCAGGGATGGAAATGGAGAAGAGCTTGAGGAAAAGAAGGTCCAGTGACAGGCCCAAACTGGGATCCAGCTCAAGGGAGACCCCAAGGCACGACACCATTACTGAGGCTATGGAATACTCACAAAAAGGGACCTATCATGCTTATTCTTCAAAAGACCCAGCAAACAGCTGAAAGAATCAGATGCAGATTTGTGCACCCAATCAATGAACAGAAGCTGTTGACCCCTGTGGTTGAATTAGGAAAAAGCTGGAAGAAGCTGATGAGGAGGGCAATGCTATAGGAGGACCAGCAGTCTCAATTACCCTGGACCCCCGAGATCTCTCAGACACTGGATCACCAACCAGGCAGCAGACACCAGCTGAGATGAGGCCTCCAACACATACACAGCAGAGGACTCCCAGGTCTTGGTTCAGTCAAAGAAGATGTGCTTAACCCTCAAGAGACTGGAGGCTGCAGGGAGTTTAGAGGTCTGGTGGAGTAGGTGGAGTGCAGACATCCTCGTAGAGAATGGGGTTGGGGACAGGGAGGAGGTATGGGATGTGGAACAGTCAGGGGGAGGATTGGAAGGGGAATAAAATCTGGACTGTAAAAGTAAATTAATTAATTAATTTAAAAAATTGTTATTTCTATTTCTGTACAAACCATTTGGAATTAGAATCTGGCTGTATTCAAGGAAATACTATGAAGAGCAGACCGGAGATAAAATATACGATTGATTCTTCATCCATTTCCAGGATCCTTCCAGGTATTATTAACTCTGATATCAGCCACCCCAGGGCCTTTTGCTTCTGCTAATTACTATTGGCTCTTACATCACTGATGCAGTAACTAGACTCCTACCTGGGTACCATTAAACTGATGATTATTAGACCCCAATATAAACAAGTACTCACCATAGAATCAAGGATTTGACGCCAGGATACAACTTAAGGGGGTACTGTAAGTCCCAAACTGAACCTGTAAGATCCACCTACCCAAGAACCAGGTAATTTTATGAAATGTTAGGAATTGTTGTTTTGAGAGCAAAGTCTTATGGGAAAGTATGGTGGCCTATACAGGTTTGTCTTTATAAGCCTCTGCAAAATGTGTTTTAGGGCCATTCAGCTGGAAATTCCATGGAGTGGTCCTGACCAAAACCCATCTTGGCCAGTATTTAATGAAAAGCTTGTTTCAAATTGGCTCAAATGGTGGAACTGGTTTTTCTCCAGCATTTCTCAGGATTAACAATACAGGCTGTGTAACAATTAGATACCCTGAAGATGTTTCATTCAAAGAAGTGCTCCCAGAGAAAGAATTGGAAAAGAAGTGGTAAGGCCTCCTATCATCACTGAAGAATTACACACATGAAGTATTTGTTATAACAGTGCCTTTCACTCTCCCTAGTTTCTGTCAGAAACCTAACCTAGGATGTAGGATGCTCAACGACGCCACACCAGATAAGCACAAACAAAACCAAGTACCATCGTCAGCTACTGAAACCCAAGGATGCTGGAAGAGATGTTGAAAATAAATGAAGGGAGGAAGGCACCTTAGGTATCTAGAAAGTACTGTAATGATGCCAAGTAGTCACGGAAAGTGAGTGTAACTGTTAAAACACTGTGGAAAGTATCTGAGAGGAAGGGCACGGCAGAAGAGTCTCAGGGAAGTCCAAGAGCTGAGTGTTGTCATGACTGGCCTAAAGCAGCAGGGGGAGACAGAGTGGTATTGTCGCCAGTGTCTGAAGGTGTTCTCTGAGAGGGACTTCCAAACAGATAAAGTCCCATCCTCGCCTACCTGGCAGCAAACACTTCAGAGCCAGAGTGAAACAAGGTTAGTGAGTTTACTAAGTATCGATTCAGAGTTAAGAAGGTCACCGTAATTAAGAAGCTCCGACGCAGCAATCCCAGAATGTCCTTGCTGGAGGCCAGCAATGACCTGTGGCTGAAACTATAGGAGGCACCCAGAAACCTGCTTGGGCGACCTGTGTGACAAGCCCATCCCTTCCCCATACCTCACCTCAGAAATCCCCAGACCAGCTCAATGGTGCCCTATGTCCCAGGACCACTGTACACAGCACACATCCAGGAGTTTTGACCTCTTCCTCTCTGTCCTTCTTGAATGCACACCTAGGAATCTGCAATAAACTTCCATCTCAACTAAACATTAATAAAGAAAATAATACAGGAAGTCATAGTGGGGTGTGTGTGTGTGTCTGTGTGTGTCTGTGTCTGTGTGTGTGTGTGTGTGTGTGTGTGTGTGTGTGTGCAACAGCTTCTCCAGCAACTCCACAGTGACAGCTGACAGCATCTCAAATGCCACATCTGGAAGGTCTGTCCCATTTCACATTAAGTCAATTGACTTCATCAACTTAGATTCCACTCTTTGTCTTTTTCCCACTCAACAAATATCTGTGCTGTTACCCTTCCTCAGTGCATGCACTCTGGTCTGCACTGGAGCTTTACTAGCGAACAACTTAGCCAAAAATGTCTGGTTTCACAGCAGTATACACAAGAAGGTAGGCAATAATTAATAATAATCAAATATCAAAATATCAAGCAATAATCAATATCAAAATCCAGACAGGGTGCTGTGGGCTTCAGTTGACATTTTCTTAAAAGATTATATATATATATATATATATATATATATATATATATATATATATATATATATATATATATACTGTCGCTGTCTTCAGACACACCAGAAGAGGGTATCTGATCCCTTATAGATGGTTGTGAGTCACCATGTAGTTGGTGGGATTATGAACTCAGGACCCCTGGAAAAGCAGTCAGTGTTCTTAACCACTGAGCCATCTCTCCAGCCCATCATTTGACATTTTTAAAGGCATATGTGGGAGACAGCAACTGAGCACCTCTTTGCAGGGCATGACAATGCAGGTGTGTGACATTGTAGAGGAGTATCCCAGGCAGAGGATATGGAAGTGCAAACACTCTGAGCCACCTGTGGCCAGATGTGCTCTTCTGAAAAAAGGAGGCAAGTATGGCTGGAGCCTGGGGAGCTTCAGGACAGCAGGATGGGGAAATGGAAGTAAGCCAGGTCAGGTGGGGACAGTCAGGGAAAGACTGGATTTTACAAGGTGAGATACGAAGTCTTGGTTCTGAGCAGAGAAGACATATCATGCCTTCTCTTCACGAGAGTTCCTCTGCCTTTTCTTTGAGAAGCAACAGTTTGAAAGTGGAGCTGGACTCGGAAAAGGAGGTAAGAAATGGTATTGATTTTAGAGATCCATAGCCAAAGGATCACCATATATACAGTTGTGGTACTCAAGAAATGTTTGAGAAGTATATCAATGAGACCCAGCAGTGCCTTGAAGCTCTAGAAATCATTTTCTAAACTACCATACAGTGTACCACAACCCTCACAGGGGCTCTAAGGGCAGCAGGAGACTGTCCTGGAGATGGATCAATTTTTAAAAGAGCCTAAGATTCACGTGTGGAAAATCCTGGAACAAATTCTGGTTTCAGGTTTCAAATAGGTCTCTCTATTTCATCGTATGGAGTTTAAGGGTAAACTTGTCATTTATTCATTTCTATAGAGTACCTTGTGTTTTGTTGTTGTTGGTAGACTATAAAAATGTAGGAGCACACCAATACTTTAAAACAACCTGTTGATTGATATGATGTTCATATTGTGTTTCAACTAGACAGGATGCAGAATCACCTGTGAAACAAGCAGGGTCTATGGGCATACCCCTGGTGGGCTACTGAGATTATGTTCAATGAATGGGGAGAACCACCTTACAAGTGGAGGGCTACTCTCTGGTCTGAGCTACTGGACTACATACAAAGAAGAAAGCTATCTGTGCATGAACACTGATCTGTCTTTGTATGTGGCGAAGGTTGCAACATGGTGAGCTGCTTCCTGCTCTAACCACCATGTTTTCTCCACTGTGACAGATTGCACCCTCCAATTGCAAGCCAAAAGACCCCTTCCTCCCTCCACTGGTGTTTAAATCACTAAGAGTGGAGTGTGACCAATAACTCCAGTGTGTTCACTTGATGGCTTTTCATGTAATAGACGCATAGGTGACTGTATGTACATACCTGAGACACTCCACTTTCCCACAACCATGTACATGGGGAATCATAGGCCAGGGCCCAGTCATGGGAAACAGTCTACATGGACTTTAGTGTTTTCTGCCTGTCTGATATCTAACGAGAACAGAGAGATAGATTTTTTTTAAAGGATGTCTTCTCTCAGCTACTGAGATGGCTTTGCAGAGAGGCTTGCTACAAAACCTGATAGCCGAGTTTGATCCTTTGGTACCCATTGTAGAGAGAATATCTTGTGTGCTGTATGGACGCATCACCTGTCAATTAAAAAGCCTATGCCCTATGGCTTAGGCAGGAAATAGAAGGTGAGACATCTGGGAGGCAGAAAGAATTCTATTATAGAGCCAGGCATGGGAAGATCCATTAGGGATGATGTAACAAGATGGACACATGCTACAGGTAACCAACCATGTGACAGAAAATAGGTTAAAATAAATGGGTTATCTTAAGTTATGATTCTAGTTAGAGAAGAGCCTAGCTATATGGTTAAGGTATTTGTAAATGTATTTTGAGTCTGAATCTTATATCTGGGAGTGTGGGGCTGGGAGAAAGAATCAGACCTAACTTCTAAAACCCAGATGGTGGAAGGAAAGAGATTCCTACAAGTTGTCTTCTGTGCTCCACAAGCATAAACAACAAATGCACACACACACACACAGACATAGAAAATGAATTAATAAATAATATTTTAAAAATAAAATTTACCTCATTGTATACAGCGTGAGAGTGTAAAGAAATCCTACCTTCTCACAACCATTGTGATGAATCACAACCAGTTCCTCAGGGTCTTTCAGAGAATGGGAATGCATCCAAAGCTGCAGAGCGTTCTTGTGCCGCCACATCAATGAAAGGTGTGGGCAGCCCGCATCTCTGGGCTTGCTCGTACAGGCTAGAAGGCTGAGGCACGCCCTGCCAGATGTTCCCTCTGCTTCTCTCCTGTCCCAACAGAGAATTTCAATGCTGCCCTTCTTTAGATGTCTCAGTAAATCTTTCAACATGCGTGTAAAGTTTCCCCTGTGAACGCAGCATGGCTGCCTGTGGTGTGGTGCCTTCATGGCAGGGTTTGATCAGGCAGTTGAAAGCAATTCTGGGCCTGATTTATATCTCAGTCATCGTAAGACATTTAGAACCATAATTTTATAGACATTTGCCTACCCAGAACACTACCACTCCTGACCCCATCAGGGTCCCAGAGAAGAGTCTGTTCCTTAAGCTGCCTTCTCCTGCTTCATCCAGCCTAGCACTAGACAACAGAATTTTACATGTATGGTTTATTAATAATGTTTAAAAAAGATTCGAGGTGCTATAAAGATACAAATCCTACCTCCAGATTTAAAACAGATTTGTCTGAAAATAAAGCAGGCTTCTAGACTTGGCCACAGTCATAATTTTCTATTTTTGATCTTCCCCATTTAGTGGATTCTTTTTTCGGGCCCCTAGAGAAATGTTGAAGAAAGGACTAGAGTGTGCTGCCCAAGACTCAGTCAGAAATGCTTTAATAATATCCACCACAGACCTTGTGTTACTCTGTTCCCTGATCTCTATTTTAAAACACACATAGTTCCAAGGGCTTTTAGCAAGTGCAGTAGCTAATCTTGATGTCAGTTTGACACTTAGTATCAGCCTAGAACTTACTTCCATATTGGCCTGTGTCCATGGCTGTGGGGCATTTACCTAATTATTAATTGATATAAGAAGGCTCAGCTGATGTGGGATGTAGCACCCCCAGGCATGTGGTCCTCGGATATATAAAGAAGCTAGCTGACCTTAAGCCCCGGGGGTGAGCCAGTTAGCAGCAGGCCTCCATGGTTTCGGCTTCAGTTTCTGCCTCCAGTTTCCTCCTTGAGTTCCTGCCCCTGGCTTCCCTTGATGATCTATAGAGGGTAGACCAAGTACACTTTTTTCTTCCTAAATTGGTTTTGGCCTGTGGGTTTTTCATCACAGCAAGAGGAAATCAAACTAGGTTATATACTAATCTGGAATGATTTTCATGCATATTAGACTCAAAAACTTTTAAAGACATATAGGACACAGTTCCTAGGAAAACAAATGTGTGTGTATGTATATATATATATGTATATGTAAATGTATATGTATATGTATATGTGTGTGTGTGTGTGTGTGTGTGTGTGTGTGTGTGTGTGTGTGTGTGTTCATTTGCAAAGGGGATAGCTTCAATGTAGAATCAAAGACAGAGATCACTGGAAGTATATGCCTGCCACTCTATTATTTTTAATATTGTCTTATATAAGTCTGTACCTTCAGCTCTGAGTGCAGAGGTCTTTGGAAAACTAAGATTAAGAGGTGATGTGCTTAAGTAAGGAGGTAGCTACAGAATATTCTTTCATTACAATACCAATTAATTTCATCTACATGAAAATCTAATATGGAATTGTCAGAAGACAAATGGAATGAATTTGCATCTGATTTTATTTAATATTTAATATTAATTCACTGACTTAAGAAATATATATTACTCAGAATTTTATAGTTATCCGAATCGTATAAAACTCAGCATGACAGACATTTCCATTTGAATTGCATATTCTTATAATATTGCTGAATGCTTTTTAAGTTACATTAAACAGATACTCAAATGTGCGACGTAATAAACTTTTGGCATCAGAAAGCTTGCCTCAGAGGAAGTGATTAGAGACATAGCAAATGGAGTCAGGCTTGTGTGCTTGCCCCTTGCCGTGGTGTAAAGACTGTCTCCGCTGGTTTTTAGGCACCCAACTTGACCCTTGACTGAAGGATTGCACCAGTCTTCACCCAGAATCAGTAAGCTAGAAAATTCAATAACCTCAAGTATATTAAATTCATTTTTAAAAAGTATCACGTGCTAGTGCTAAAATGTTTTGGATGTGGTCATAAAAAAAAGATGACACAGCAATTTCAACCAAGTAGATCCTAGGGTAATGTTTATAATATGCAGATATAATTCTAATTAGGATACTGATATAAAATGCCCTATATTGTGTTAATATCATTGTATTTATCAAAAAAGTCAAGACTATTAACCATTGTACAGTCACAATAGTTCTGGCTGACATGATAAATACCTGACAAAAAGCAAATTAAGGGAGGGCGGATTATTCCAGTTTTCAGTTCAAGGCATATAGTCTGCCACGGCAAAGAAGCCATAGCAACTAGCTGGTCACATCACAGGCACAGTCAGGAAGAAGCCATAGCAGCTAGCTGGTCACATCACAGGCACAGACAGGAAGAAGCCATAGCAGCTAGCTGGTCACATCACAGGCACAGACAGGAAGAAGCCATAGCAGCTAGCTGGTCACATCACAGGTACAGTCAGAAAGTGGGGAGACACAGATGCTGGCACTCCTCTCACTTTCTTCTTGTTATTCAGCCCAGGACAATAGCCCATGGGTGATGCTGCCCATTTAGGGTGGGTCTCTCCACCCTAATTAACTTAATTTAGAAGATTTCTTACTGAGTCCCCGAGGTTTGTTTTCATGGTGACTCAGAATAGTGACAAAGAGAAGGAAATGGCCACCAGGTACTAAATGGGTATTTGCTACAATGGTTATGAGCTCTGGGGAAGGGACCTTTCCCAGATGTCCTGTGAGAAAGTGGAACCCGGGGGATTAGATAAATGTTGACCTCTTATCTATGAGGTAAAATGCTAGGCATTTAAGGATTTTCACCTTAAATAGAGGCCACAGAGAGAGAGGCCAGATGTCCAGCTGTTGTCTGCATGAGTGTCCGTGGAGATGTAATTGAGAAGGGTCTATGCTTTCACAGCATCACAGGACCAGAGCCACAAGCCCACGCAGGCACTGAGGTTGGGCTGCCGAGCCACGTAAGGGAAACGAGGCAAATTCCTTCTGTGTCCCAGATGCTCAGACTCCGCACACAGGAGCCCTTCAGCTGAGGGCCTGCTTGAGTGAAACTGGAGAACAGTTACCAGGCTTACAAGACATAGGGGACCAAAGCAACAAGAGGAAAAGGAAGATGGCATTCAGTGAGACCCTCTAATCCTAATCCTAACCCTTCTGTTTCTATTAGACTGGCAAAGGAGAAAATGTAACAAGGCTGTTATGGAGACCCTGGTCTTCTTAAGGACAAACCTGCCACCATGTGGCTTCAGGGGAAAATACACTTTAAAAGCCTGCTTGGCATTTCAGCCTAACTCAGGAGAGAGCCCACAGGATGAGATTTCAGGGTTATCATGCCATTATATGCTAAGAATTACTTTGAATTGCTAAGTATTTCTGTTGACTCATTTTGGAAGGCTAAACCAAGTTGGAAGTAGAGAACCAAAGGGCTTGGTTCAGATGACGATGCTTGTCTTTGTCCTAAAGAATGTTTACATATATATACATACACACACACACACACACACACACACACACACACACACACACACACACACATATATTAAGAATGTGTGATAATAAGTCTAGAGCAGAGACTGAAGGAACGGCCATTCAGAGCCTGCCCCACATGTGGCCCATATATATACAGCCACCAAAACTAGATAAGATGGATGAAGCAAAAAAGTGCAGGCTGACAGGAGCCGGATATAGTTCTCTCCTGAGAGACCCATCCAGAGTATGTCCAACACACAGGTCAATGCTAGCAGCATTGAACTGAGAATGGGACCCCCTTTGGGGGAATTAGAGGAAGGACTGAAAAAGTCAAAGGGGCTTGCAACTCCATAAGAACAATACCAACCAACCAGAGCTCCCAGGGACTAAACCACTACCCAAAGACTATACATGGACTGACCCAGGGCTCCAACTGCATATGTAGCAGAGAATAACCTTGTTGGGACACCAGTGGATGGGGAAGCCCTAGGTCCTGCCAAGGTTGTACCCCCAGTGCAGTGGAATGTCAAAGGAAGATAAGGAGGATGAATGGGGGGACACCATTTTGGGGAATGGGGAGGGGATAGGGGGCTTATGGGTAGGAAACCAGAAAAGGGAATAACATTTGAAATGTAAATAAAGAAATATAGCCGATAAAAATAAATAAATAAAATCTATAGTCAATCTGAAAAAAAAGAATGTGTAATAATTTAGATTCTAAAAACGGAGAAAAGCTACATCCTTCTCAGTTCTCTGAGGCGTTCACACAGGATAGCCGAGAAAATGCTCTCATTCTGTTTCACTTCTGCTCTTCTTCCTCACAGAAATCAGCGTTCCTTCTGGACAACGGCATCCTGCAGTGAATTCTCACCACTGTGGAATGCATTGATTACCTTATCAATAAACAGTGCATATGGTGGTCCATGACCTTACTATCTAGAGAGAAGTAACCAGAGTATGACCAGGGCACTGACTGCAGAGGTGGACAGAGTCTAGAGCTGTGGGAACACAGAGGACCTGGGGTCTCTTCCTGAGTGACAATAGCCTTTCTTAGAAAATGAGTTGGACCTCTGGATTCCATAAGGTATAAAGGATTAAATAAGATGATTTAGCTTGACCACTATCATGATTTAAACACAAAGATGGTAGCCAGTGGGTACCACATATCCAAAGACCCTAGAGAATAATTTTTAAATTTTGTTGAGTAAAGTATGCTAGATGTGTAGAAAAACCAGTCCTTACATGTAATAACATTGAATTCTTGGGAACAGAATGGCTCGACCTGGCAGTGTACTCTTGCTGGCATCTCTAGGCTGAACTGTGATCCCTCAAAATTCATGTGTCTCCAGGAGTGATTGTACACCTACAAGTCCAGCCTGTGGCAAGAAGATGATGAGTTCTGGGCTAGCCTGGGCTCCATAGTGAGACTGAAAATGAAGAGTGCTAGGGTAGTGTGCTATCCTGGCATGACAAAGGTTTGGATTCCATCCCCCAATCCAAAATTAATTAGTTATTTAATTAGCTAATCAGATGTTTAGACTAACTTTGAAGATTTGACTATCAGAAGAACTTAGGATCATATGAAGTCATAGCATCAGACTGAATCAAACATTTCTCTTTCTCTCAATGTCTTTGTCTCCTCTGTCTCCCCATCTCCATCTCGTTCTTTTTAGCCTTGTCTCTATTTCTCTCTCTTCCCCTCTTCTGTGATCTCCCTCTTTCAAGTCAGTGTATATCAAGCACGGGTTGAGAGAACAGAGGAAGGCAACAGCTGTCATCAAAGTTAGGAGTGAGTTCTCTGCGGGAACCAGGTCAGACATGATGTTCATTTGCGACCTTCAGGACTCTATTCAGATGTGACTTTCTGCCTGCTATCACAGATGCCCAGAGGGTGGTCTTCTGTGGTGACAGCCAGAATATCAAGCATCCAAGGAAAAGACATGAAGGCACGGTGAGGTGCTAGTCTCCTGAGAGTGAGGCCTGATTATTGATGTAGATCTCCTCACTGCCACATGTTGGAAATGTATCACTGCATAACATTCTATGCATCATTTACTTGCTATGACATGTCAAGGTGTGTGTGTGTGTGTGTGTGTGTGTGTGTGTTTGTGAGTGTGTGTATGTGTGTGTGAGTGAGAGAGAGAATGTGATTGTGTGAAAATGTGTGTGAGTATTGTGTGAGTGTGTGAATGTGTGTATCTGTGAGTTTGTGTGTATGAAAGAATGTGTGTGGGAGCACAGGTATATGTGAATGAGACAGTTGTGTCTGTGGGAGTGTATGGATAAGAGAGAGAGAGAGAGAGAGAGAGAGAGAGAGAGAGAGAGAGAGAGAGAGAGAGAGTATGAAATTCTGAAATGATCATATGGGACAGGTTCAGATCCTGAGGCTACTGACAGATCACATGGATGGTAGGTAAAGTGACTGGAGGATGTGAACAATGTTAGAAGTTCTTAGAAGTAGAAGGCAGCATTAAATTGCAAAGCACTCTAGCAATTTTGAGTGCCTCTGACTCTGACCTTGGTAGACATGACCGGGTGAGAAAAGCCACTGGGCCTGGTAAAATATACACATCCGAATTAGAGTAGAATTGCTTTAGGTTCTACTATAATGAGAGAAAGAGAATGTGACAGAACTGTGGGCTTTTGCTGTAAAATTATAGAAAATGACACTCATCTTGGTTCCTGCGAGTTTCCACTCCCAAGGATCCACACGCTCTAGCTGTTTCTATGTTACCACTTCCATACCCCATCCTCTTGGCGGTTGTTACCATGCCTGAGACTCACATAGCATTTCGAGGGCGGTGCTAGCATGGCCCCACACCATGTTAGCACCAAGCATTCTATAGACTAGCACGGCTTCCTGTCACAAACTCTGTTCACACTCCCAACACCCAAATCATTACTCAACAAACTGGAATCCAAAAACCAGATTTATATGTTAAATGTTCAATGTACAATACATCTACACAATTAACTTACAACCAACTGATAATGTATAATTGCCCACTTACACATACAAAGCACTGTACACATCCATACCTTAAGAATGTTCATAACAACCTGTAAATGTGCAGAGAGGAATCTTAACATCAGCCTCCATGTTCTCTCCGCTGCTTCTTTCTCGCTCCATTCTCCTCCTCTCTCTAAAACTTTTCTCCTGCCTATCCTTCCTTCTCGTCCAATGACAGGCCTTGTTCTCTCTTGTGTCTGCCTTCACCTGTATGACATCATCCTGCAGTGAGTCACTGTGAAATGTTCAGTTTTCTCATTATCAGGGATAACAGGAAAGAAAAGAGAACAGAAAGCAATGGGAATATTTAAAAGGAGTTCACATCAGGCCCCAAAGCTCAGATCCTGCGAGCTGGGAGGGTGACATCATTTGGGAAAGAGAGAGGAAACCCTTGGCCTAAGTAAGAAATAATGGTATTTTAGAAATCCAAAGATAAGGGGGAAAACCTCCAGCAATAAGCTGGAGAGAATAAGAATAAGAATACCTCACGGGTGGTAGAGCAAGAAAGAGAATGTTCTCTAGCATCTTACAAACAGGGGAGAAAAGGGGAAACAAGAGCAAATTTTTCACTTAGACTTTCCCTCCTAAGGGCCAGAAACAAGACAGTAAAAATGGTAACAAAGAAACAAGTTTTTCTTTCTCCACATCCTCCCCAGCATTTGTTGTCACCTGAGATTTTGATCTTAGCCATTCTCACTGGTGTGAGGTGGTATCTCAGGATTGTTTTGATTTGCATTTCCGTGATGATTCTCAGCCATTTCGTATTCCTCAGCTGAGAGTTTGAAGCTCTTCCCTACTTTTTCTTCTATTAGTTTGAATGTATCTGATTTTATGTGGAGGTCCTTGATTCACTTGGACTTGAGCTTTGTACATGGTGATAAGAATGGATTTTATTACATTCTTGTACATGCTGACCTCCAGTTGAACTAACACGGTTGGTTGCAAATGCTATCTTTTTTCCACTGGATGTTTTTAGCTCCTTTGTCAAAGATCAAGTGACAAAAAGTATGTGGGTTCATTTCTGGGTCTTCAATTCTCTTCCCTTGATCTATCTCCCTGTCTCTGTAGCAATACCATGCAGTTTTTATCACCATTGTATAATACAGCTTGAGGTAAGGGATGGTGATTTCCTCAGAAGTTCTTTTATTGTTGAGAATAGTTTTTGCTATCCTGTTTTTGTTTGTTTGTTTGTTTATTATTCCAAATGAATTTGCACATTGTTCTTACTAATTCATCTATGAAGAATTGAATTGGAATTTTGAAGGGGATTACATTGAATCTGTAGATTACTTTCAGTGAGATGGCCACTTTTACTATATCAATCCTGCAAATCGATGTGCAAATCTCTGTGTGAGATTTTCCCATCTTCTGACATCTTCAATTTTTTTCTCCAAAGACTTGAAGCTCTTATCATACAGATCTTTCTCTTGCTTGGTTAGAGTCATACCAAGGTATTTTATGTTATTTGTGACTATTGTAAAGGGTGTCATTTCCCTAATTTCTTTCTCAACCTGTTTATTTGAGTAGAGGAAGGCTACTGATTTCTTTTAACTAATTTTATATCCAGCCACTTTGCTGAAGTTGTTTATCAGCTGTTGGAGTTCTGCAGTGGACTTTTTGGAGTCATTTAAGTATACTATCATATCATCTGCAAATAGTGATATTTTGACTTTTTCCTTTCCAATTTGTATCCCTTTTACCTCCTTTTGTTGTCTGATTGCTCTGGCTAGTAGTATATTGAATAGGTAGAGCGAGAGTGGACAGCCTGTCTAGTCCCTGATTTTAGTAGGATTGTTTCAGGTTTCTCTCCATTAATTTGATGTTGGTTACTGGTTTGCTGTATATTGTACTATGTTTAGGTATGGGCCTTGAATTTCTGATGTTTCCAAGACTATTAACATGAAGGAGTGTTGAAATTTGTCAAATGCTTTCTCAGCAACTAATGAGATGATCATGTGGTTTGTTTCTTTGAGCTGTTTATGTAGCAGATTACATTGATGGATTTCTGAATATTGCACCATCCCTGCATCCCTGGGATGAAGCACACTTGATCATGATGGACGATCTTTTTGATGTGTTCTTGGATTTGTTTTGCAAGAATTTTGTTGAGTATTTTGGCATTGATATTCATAAGGGAAATTGGTCTGAAGTTTTCTTTCTTTGTTGGGTCTTTGTGTGGTTTAGGTGTCAGCCTAAGTGTGACTTCATAGATAGAATTGGGTAGAGCTCCTTCTGTTTCTATTTTGTGGAGTAGTGGAGAGTATTGATGTTAGGTCTTCTATGACCTAATATGTCAGACCTTCTATGAAGGTCTGATAGAATTCTGCTCATCTGGTTCTGAGCTTTTGGTTGGGAGGCTTTTAATGACTGCTTCTATTTCTTTAGGAGTAATGGGACTCTTCAAATGGTTTAACTTTGATACCTCATATATGTCTAGAAAATTGCTCATTTCATCCAGATTTTCCAGTTTTGTTGAATATAGGCCTTTGTAGTAGAATCTGATGATTTTTTTCAATTTCCTGTTTCTGTTGTTATGTCTCCCTTTTCATTTCTGATTTTGTTGATTTGGATACTCTCTCTGTGTGTCCTCTGGTTACTCTGACTAAGAGTTTATCTATATTGTTTATTTTTTCAAAGAAACAGCTTTTGGTTTTGTTGATTCTTTGTGTATTTCTTTTTGTTTCTACTTGGTTGATTTCAGCCCCGAGTTTGATTATTTCCTGCCCTCTACTCCTCCTGGGTGTATTTGCTTCATTTTGTTCTAGAACTTTCAGGTGTGCTGTCAAGCTGCTGGTGTTTGCTCTCTCCAGTTTCTCTTTGCAGTCATTCAGAGCTATGAGTTTTCCTCTTAGCACAGCTTTCATTGTGTCCCTTAACTTTGGGTATTTTACACCTTCATTTTCTTTAAGTTCTAAAAAGTCTTTAATTTCTCTCTTTATTTCTTCCTTGGCCAAGTTGTCATTGAGTAGAGCATTGTTCAACTTTCATGTATGTTTTTGTTGTTATTGAAGACCAGCCTTTGTCAATGGTGATCTGATAGGATGCATGGGATTATTTAAATCTTCTAGTATCTGTCTTGACCTGTTTTGTGACCAATTATATGGTCAATTTTGGAGAAGATACCATGAAGTGCTGAGAAGAAGTTATATTCTTTTATTTTAGGATGAAATGTTCTATAGACATCTGTTAAAACCATTTGGTTCATAACTTCTGTTAATTTCTCTGTGTCTCTGTTTAGTTTCTGTTTCCATGATCTGTCCATTGCTGAGAGTGGGGTGTTGAAGTCTCCCACTATTATTGTGTGAAGTGCAATGTGTGCTTTGAGTGTAGGTGCCCTTGCATTTGGAGCATAAATGTTCAGAATTGAGAGTTCATCTTGGTAGATTTTTCCTTTGATGAATATGGAGCATCCTTCCTTATCTTTTTTGATAACTTTTGGTTGAAAGGCTATTCTATTTGATATTAGAATGGCTACTCCAGCTTGTTTCTTAGGACCATTTGCTTGGAAAATTGTTTTCCAGCCATTTACTCTGTGGTAGTGTCTGTCTTTGTCACTGAGGTGTGTTTTCTGTGTGCAGCGAAATGCTGGATCCTCTTTACATATCCAGTATGTTAGTTTATTTCTTTATGTTGGGGAATTGAGTCCATTGATGTTATGAGATATTAATGAATAGTTACTGTTTCCTGTTATTTTTGTTGTTAGAGGTGGAATTATGTTTGTGTGTCTCTCTTCTTTTGGGTTTGTTGCAAGGAGATTACTTTCCTGCTTTTTCTAGGATGTAGTTTCTCTCCTTGTGTTGGTGTTCTCCCTCTATTATCCTTTGTAGTGCTGGATTTGTAGAAAGATATTGTGTAAATTTGGTTTTGTCATGGAATATCTTGGTTTCTCCGTCTATACTAATTGAGATTTTTGCTGGATATAGTAGCCTGGGCTGCCATTTGTGTTCTCTTAGGGTCTGTATGATATGTGCCCAGGATTTTCTAGCTTTCACAGTCTCTTTGAAAAGTCTGCTGTGATTCTGATAGGTTTGCTTTTACATGTTACTTGACCTTTTCCCTTACTGCTTTTAATATTCTTTTGTGTGTGTGTGTGTGTGTGTGTGTGTGTGTGTGTGTGTGTGCATTTGGTGTTTTGACTATTATGTGAGGGGAGGAATTTCTTTTCTGTTCCAATCTATTTGGTGTTCTGTAGACTACTTGTATGTTTATGGGCATCTCTTTCTTTAGGTTAGGGATGTTTCTTCTATAATTTTGTTAAAGGTCTTTACTCCCCTTTAAGTTGGGAATCTTCACTCTCTTCTATACCTATGATCCTTAGGTTTGTCTTCTCATTGTGCCTGGATTTCGTGGATGTTTTGGGTTAGGAGCTTCTTGCACTTTACATTTTCTTTTTCAGTTGTGTCAATGTTTTCTGTGGTATCTTCTGCCCCTGAGATTCTTTCTTCTATCTCTTTTATTCTATTGGTAATATTTGTGTCTATGACTCCTGATCTCTTTCCTGTTTTCTCTCTCCAGGGTTATCTCTATTTGTGATTTCTGTATTGTTTCTATTTCATTTTTAGATCCTGGATGGTTTTGTTCAATTCCTTCACCTGTGGTCTTGGGTGTGTCAGCACTTCTGGGAGACCGGCTCTCTCCCCTCAGGAATCTGGATACAGAGAGCTGTGGCACATGGACCGACATGGGCTGAGGTAGAAATTGGAAGGCCTGAGTTGTCTTTGTATTTACCTTGAGTTAATCCTGTGGCCCCAGGAACTTTTCAGGCATTTGAGTACCCTCAGACTCTTTATCAAACATTCCAAGGGCTTCTGATTTTTCTGGATTCCTCCAATAGAGTCACTGTGCTTATGACCACCCTGTTACTTTCTTTTCATAGTCTCCATGCTGAGACTTGTATAACTGGTGGATCTCATCTCTGCTTCTTACATTGGCTGACTTACAGAGCAGCAACTTTCTGCAAAAGCAAAAACATGCCTTAGGGACTTGGTTTGCTATGTGATATTGGTGTTACTTCTTATTAGTCACTGAGGTCATTTGAATAGTTCTGGCTCCCATAGACTCATGTGTATGAATGCTTGTTCTACAGGAAATTCCACTATTAGAAAGTGTGACCTTCTTGGAATAGGTGTATTTATTAGAGGAAGTGTGTCACAGTGGGAGTGGGCTTTGATATCTAATCGGTTGCTTATAAGTTGAAGCCTGGCCAATGTATCTCCATTGTACAACTCTCAGCTTCTTCTCCAACACCATGTCTGCCTGCATGCTGCCATAATTCTTGCCATGATGATAATGGACTAAACCTCTGAAATTCTAAGCCAGCTTTTATTAATTAAATGTTTGCTTTTATAAGACTTGCTGAGGCAAAGGTGTCTCTTCACAACAATAGAAAACTTAATTACATCAGGCACCATGATGTTTTCCTGTAGCATCTTGGACTCTGGTCAAGGTCTTTGGATACAGTATGCATCATGCTCAAGAAAGTCCTAGTATCATTGTGAGTGTTGTCTACTGCCTGCAGTGCAAGTGGCTGTGCCACTGGCTGGTGGATGTTTTTCTAAGACTGAGAGTGCTTGCTTACTCGCTCACTCACTCGCCTACTATGTCACTAACAAAGACCTCTAGCAGTTCTGGCCCTACTAGCAGCCAGAGCCTAAAGCACTGGGTCTAGAGTAATCAGTGATGTGGGCTTCATAGAGAGAAACATTTGCTGAAGGTTAACCCCTTCTGAGGCTCTCCCACCTGACTTTAACAGCTGTGCCTAGTTGGGGAACATGGTAAAGGTATTCTGGCATAGACGCCAAGAAATGGAGTTTTCTTCTTGCTGCTCAATGGTACTGACAGTGGAGAAGAACTCAAGCAGAGGGTGGGAATTCAGCACTCAGCCTGTCTGTTCATGGAGCTTCAGAATGGATTGACTCTCAGTCCATCCTGGGCATGGTAACAACCCTTCCAGCCCTGTGGTGTCCCTTCCTGTCCAGGAGTAGTTGCGTGAGTCTGATCCAGGTCAGGTGAGGCTCACAGGGATTCTTTCAATTTTAATTCTCACGTACATAGATCCATTTTAGGTTGGCCACGCCTTCACCTCAGAGGGTAGCTCCCTGATATAAGCATGGAGGGCAATGCCTTTGGGTCCCCTACAGTGTGGGATACACAGCAGGCCTGGATTGAAGTGTCCTATGAGTTTATAAGCAGGGCAGAGAAGAAGGGGTTAATATGCTCTGCCATTGGGAAATTACTGCTTCCAACTAAAATCACAGCTTATTTTCTTCTCAAAATACAGGTTTGCCATTTTTAATTACAGACTCTGTAATTAAGGATGCATTGAAAATGAGGCGGGTCCAAGAAGCATCTCAAATAAACAAAGAATTACTATGCAATAGGCTTAGAAAGACAAGAGCTCGCTGGAGTGATCAGGGGAAGTCTTTCTGATAGAGCGCACACTCTTTCCTTAACCGAGACTCTGAACCATGAATTCTTACGAATGGTTCAGTACTGGTAATGGCATCTGTTAATTTTCCTGACTCCCAAGGCACCAAGCTCTGAGCTTATTATCTTCTTATACAGCGCCCTCAGACCTTTGACTAGCCTGGAAGAAACAAGCAACCTTATAAAGTACGTAGAAGGTTCTGCTGCAGGAATGAGAATCCTTGTTCTGAAGAAATCTTGAAAGAACTAAAAGTGGAATTATCCCCAAATGCCTGCTTGTATCAATAAAAGTTCACTCATTGTCCACAAGATGTCAGGAGGACACAGACACAGACACTGCCCTTTTATCGGGTGCTGTGAACCCATAACACCCAGGTAAGGAGACAAAGTTCTGCTGCGGGCGTAAGAAGCAGCTGAGTACCAGGGTTACAGATAGATGAACACTGGTCCCTGTCGAGCAGGATGGTCTGCATCCAGGGCTCCGTCAAGTGGCAAAGTGGAAGATGGCTTCTGCAGACAGTTTGCCTGACAGATCCACGTGAGGGCCTGTAAGTAGGACGGTCGGTGAAGAGCTACGGGTATGAGAGTGTCGGAAAACAGTCTAGAAATTCTCGAACAGATGGCGAATGTCAAGCCACAATACCCACCACAGGGCCTTGAACTGACAAACAGACTTTCTGATTTGTTTTTCTGTTCCCTCCCCAATGACTCGGGAGGCTTCCCTGATGAGTGGCTGCTAGGCCACGTTGAGAGACAAGGCTTTACATTGTTTTCTGGCCAAGGTGTGGCAAACCTTTAGCTGCCCCAGGAGGAAGGAAGACTGATGAGTAGATTTTTACTCAGTGCTATCTGAATTCCAAGCATCATGTTGGATACAGAGAAAACAAAATTGTTTCTTTCCCTGGCTCCTGTGGTGTGATGCCAACTAGTACCACTCATTTAAGACAAACAGGGGGAAAAGCCATATAATTAAAGTTTTCTGTGTCCTCCTTCAGCCTCTGGGTAACAAACTAAATTACAAACTTAAAAGAAATGTATATTTAACACATAAATTTAACAACAGCAGAGAAAGAATCACAATGTATCTTTGAGACCCCAGTTGCTTACATTGGTGAATACCACAGTAAATTCATGAGATAATAAATATAAATAACTCATACATAAAGCCACCTCTTTTACATCTTCAGACGGCTCAGGAGTTAAGACAGGCGACCCACTAATTCAGCTGGTTCCCTTACTGCGAGATCATAGTACACTCGGTTTCTATTAGAAATGGATGTACATTATTTTTATGAAACAGCTAAGCAAGCAGAATAAATTGACATTTATTTCAAACATCGAGTGATTTCCTTTCTCTGTTTTCTCTTTTAATAATCAAGTGATTTTGATATACGTGTTCTTTAAAGGAAAAAAATTGATTTGACCAAACAGATCCTGAAGCTGTTTGTTTGTTTGTTTTCTACTGGGTCCTCATGTCTTTTTCAAACACCCACGTACATAGTGACATTCAAATACTACTCCTGGGAACATGAACAGGGCTGTCTCAGCACCATCTGCAGCAACGAAAGGGTCTAGAAATTTCTTTAATGAACACAAAGGGAACAAGTTATTGTTTCTAGCCAGCTCATATAATGAGCTGCCTCTCAGTGGGGAACGTTTATGCTGAATTATTATCACATCCAGTTGTGCTGAATTATTATCACTTATTTCAGTGAAAACATGAAGTAGGTTACCTTGCAGCAACTCATATCTGATCATCTTAACTTAAAATAAGATGCTAGGGGTAAACTGTGGGCAAGGGTTCCCTGCCCTCTCAGACAGACTCTGACTGGGTTCTTCCAGTTGTCCACTCTTCTGCTGATAAAAGTTACAATAATATTTTTCTATGTTCCTGACATTTCCATATGGTCAGCTGATCTCTTCTTCACTTACCTGCTGTGACAAACACGTGCATTGATTGAATTAGTTATACACACACATGCACACACATATGCACACACACACACAGACAGACACACACAGACACACACATGCACACACACAGACACACAGACACACACACATAGACACACACAGACACATACATGCACACACAGACACACACACATAGACACACACAGACACACACACATAGACACACACAGACACATACATGCACACACAGACACACACACACATAGACACACACAGACACATACATGCACACACAGACACACACACATACACACACACACACACACACACACACACACGCACACACCTTCTCTTGTTCTCTTTCTAAACCAGCATGCGAGCCAATGCACTGTTCATCTTAATGGTTTTGCTAGAAGACATAGGGGTCTTTAACCATCACATGCATTTATTCCAGATTGAAAGAGGTAGGAGGCTTCTAGATAATAAAGACAAAACCATGACCACTTCTTGACGTATGTTTCAACAAAATGGTAGATTGTTGCAAACAGCCGTTGAACTGAGAAGTTCCTCCACACTCTGGGCAGTAATTACTAGCTTGTGGTGATGGCCACAACACTCAGAGGAGGCTCACATTCCGTGTAAGCAATTTCCATTCCAGTGGGTTTGCTCACGCAGTCACACATATGATATTATGAAGAATTTTGAAGCAAACCCTTCATTTGGTTTTTCCCATAAGTGTGACATTAAAAAATAAGATTCTAGTTTCCATCATGTAGTTTTATATTTATTTACAGAAAATGATGGCTTCATAGAGTCTTTTTAAATTAAACATTAGCCTGACTAAAGGGGGTACACACACATACACACACATATAGCATTGCCTGTTGTTTATATAAGCAAAGGCACACAGATGTGTGTGTGTGTGTGTGTGTGTGTGTGTGTGTGTGTGTGTTATAAACATGATTAGGAATATACGTATGAAGGAGATTTAGATAATAAAATGTGAAACTAAAGTACCAAAAAACCCAAAACAAGAGGGTTTGTATAAAAGGCTAGAGAGGATGAATGTCGTAGGGGAGTGGAAACGGTTTAAAATTAATCTTGCAGGGATGGAGCGTTGGCTCTGTAGTTAAGGCTCACGCTGAAAACTTGCACTGGGGTCCCAGGATGCATACTTTGGAGCACAACTAACTGCAATTCCAGTTCCAGGGGATTTGTTAACCTCTTGTGGCCTTCATGGGTACTATATACACACGGTACATACAGCACACATACATACATACATACATACATACATACATACATACATACATGGAATGCATATAGGCAAACATTTATACACATAAAGCATAAATCTCTATTTTAAATTAAGCTTTTCAAAGATATGGGTTCGTGCAAGGAACCTCCTGGGCTCTGAAAGGAAGGCCAGAAAGGGACACTGTGTGGCCAAATTGACCCCGACTTCCTGTCTTCATAAATAAAGCATTATCAGAACATGATCATAATCAATTGGTCACACTTGTTGCTGCACTACAGAAGCAGTTTTGCAGAGTTTATCGGTGTGATCACCATTAGCTTTCAAATGTTAAAATATCACTACCTTGCTGTTTATGTAAAAACATTACCTTTAGTCTCAGATTACAGCCTGACTGTGGGTCTCTGCTGAACATAAAGTTAAGGATCGGCTTAATTCTGCTGCATCTGTCAAACTTAATGGAATGTGAAAAAAATAATACTTTATAAAGAGCAAACTTAATAACATAGGCCATGGAAAGACTGAATCTCAACCTGACACACAGTGTAACTGGCTGAAACACTTGCCGATAGGCTGAATGTTTTGATATACAGACATCAGAAATAAAAACACACAGAACTTTATATCAAAGTTCTGTAGCAGGAAATTAGTTCTTGTCTTCGTTACTGTTTCTGTTGTAGGGCTGAAGCACCTTGAACAAACCAGCTTGGGAAGGAAAGAATATATTTGTCTTATACTTCCACATCCCTGTTCATCACTGAAGGAAGTCAGGAACTCGAACAAGGCAGGAACTTGGAGGCAGGGCCTGATGCAGAGACCATGGAAGGGTGCTGATTACTAGCCTGCTTCCCATGGCTTGCTCAGCCTGTTTTCCTATAGAACCTAGGACTACCAGCCCAGGGATGGCACCACCCACAATGGTCTGGGCTCTCCCCAGTGAATCACAAATTTTATGAAGGGATTTTTCTCAATCGAGGTTCCCTCCTCTCAGATGACTTCAACTTGTGTCAGGTTGCCATTCAAGTAGCCAGCACAGTTATGAAAAAGAGGAGTTGAAAGGAAACATTAGCCATTGTTTATCTAGATATTCCTCAAGAATGAGCTGGCTGCGGATGGCAGATCGATACCACAGGGTGTAGTCTTCCCTGGAGAAAAGAAAGTCAGAGTAGAGAAAGTATCTGAAGGAACAGTGGTGATGGCCCTTCTGCTCTGGGAATGTCAGGCTACTATGCTATCACTTAACTAAAATTACTCAGGTTTATCATTTTTCTTAAAACATACAAGAGCTGGCTTCATACCAGCTTTGCCAGATGAAGTACAGCTAAGAATGAGACCTCAGTTCATTATCAAAGCAGCTCTTCTGGGAAGATTCTGCTCACTTACAAGTTTGCTCTGACTTTCAAGATATCCTTGGCTGTGAGAGCTAAGAGCTTCCCATGGGACTAAGCCACTACCTAAAGACTATACATGGACTGACCCTGGACTCTGACCTCATAGGTAGCAATGAATATCCTATTAAGAGCACCAGTGGAAGGGGAAGCCCTGGGTCCTGCTAAGACTGAACCCCCAGTGAACTAGACTGTTGGGGGGAGGGCGGCAATGGGGGGAGGGTTGGGAGAGGAACACCCATAAGGAAGGGGAGGGGGGAGGGGGATGTTTGCCCGGAAACCAAAGAATTATTATTAAGTATTAAATAAATTAAAAAAAATATTTTGACCAAAAAAAAAAAAAAAAAAAAGAGCTTCCCATGGGAATGAACCTTAACCAACTTACCCTGCCTTCTCCAAGGTAAGAGAAACAGGATGGCTACATCAGGACTTGGTTGGGCAGGCTGAGGGACCCATCATTGAATAGTTAAAGCCACAAACAGTTCTGAAGATCACATTACTAGGATGGTATGGTAGAAACGAAAGCAGATTCTAGTCGCAAATTGACATCTTTTTCTTTTTTATTAATTAGAAATCACTATATGGTAAAGACTCATTTTCTTTTGAGTCCATCTTACCAATAATCTGTACAGTCTTGGAAATGTACTGTATTTGTTAAGGGTCACAAGGCCCTGATGACTCAGGTATAACAGAAAACTGCCATCAGACAGACAGACAGTGTCAGTGTGTTAGAGAAAAGCAGGGAACCTGATGGGATGATTTATGCTATCTCAACTCCTAGGTCCTGGAGTCAGGTTGCCGTTAAAGTAGCCAGCAGAGTTATGAAAAAGAGGTGTTGAAAGCAAACGTTAGCCATTGATAGGAACCACAAGGTCTGCATGAGAGTATGTTTGTAGTTCACTTGGTAGTACTGTATAGAATTTTATAAAATACTGTTTCATTGTGGTGAGTATCTTAGATCCAAGGAAAGCAATGGTTTCAGGTAAAATGATAACCCAATAGGATGGCCTATTTGATTGTCAAGTTGGTAAAGTCTCATCTGGAAGGAGAGGGTCAGTGAGGGACTGTCTAGACCAGGTGTCCCTGGGGGCATGCCTATGAGTGTTGTCTTGATTAAGTTCATTGAGGTGAGAAGACCCACCTACTGTGGGTGGCACAATTCCCTAGGCAGGGCATCCTGAACTGTGTGAGTGAAGAGAGTAAGCTGAGTACAGACAAGGATGCATTCATTCTCTCTGCTCTTGGCAATGGATGTGGTGTGGTTAGGTGCTTCTGGTTCCTGACACCCTTGGATTCCTGCAGTGATCGGCTATAACTTGGAATTGTGAGCTAAAAGAAACCCTGTCTTCCTGAAGTTGCTTTTGTCAGGGATTTTTTATCATAAAAACAGAAAACAAAACCAAGACACCCATAGATACCGAATGGAAGAATTATCAAGTTGTCTTTATAAAAGAAAGGAAATCCCAGCACTCAAAAATCATTCAGTAAAAGCTTTACATTAAAATAAGCATCTCTGTTCCAGCAAGATTGACTACATAACCAAACAAGCTACTGTAAAACAGTATCGGTAAATCAGAAGAGCTCAATCTTCGTGATATTGATTGTCAGAGACAAAGTTAATAGAATGTCAGAACTGTTTAGCTTGTTCAAGGAACTGGAAGACGAGCGTGTCAGTATTGTTAGAATCCAGGCCTTTGTGCAATAGCAGAGCACAGCATTTGCATGTCAATAATTTAACTAAAAGCTAAATGGAGATATTTACAAGTATGTTAGAAGTAGTTGAAAAGAGGTTTTGTAAACTGGAAGATGAGTCAGAAATACTCAGAATTAAACATGGAAAAAATTACATTATTAGAATAATACTATGAGACATAGAAACATGAGCATTATGATGCATGTGATTTTTTTTTGAAAATGGTACATATTCGTGGGCGTGGTATGTATGTGTCAGAAGATAAGGAGAAAACATGTGTCATGCACTCATGTGGAGCTTAGAGGACAACCTGTGTCTCCTCCCAACACGTTGATCTCAAGAGTCAAACTTACATAATCAGGTTGAAGGGGGGTGGTGGTGGAGGTGGAGGGAGTAGGGGGGTGGGCGTGAGTTCACTTATTTACTGAGCCACCCACCAGCTCCTGAATATTTTATTGCATTTTAATTTACTCTGAGTCTCTCTCTCTCTCTCTCTCTCTCTCTCTCTCTCTCTCTCTCTCTCTGTGTGTGTGTGTGTGTGTGTGTGTGTGTGTGTGTGTGTGTGTGTGTGACATTGTGCAGTCCTCAGGTTTGCAAGTCAGAGGACAACTTTGAAGACTTGGTTTTCTTCTTCCAACTTGTTGATCATTCATGGATCAAACCCAACTTGTCATGCTTGGCCACAGATGCCCTACCCACTGAGCAGTCTTGCCAGCTCTAATGTAAACCTTCTAAAAAAGAACAAAGAAATAAAAAATAAAGTAAGACAAAACAGAAGAACTAGAACCATGTAGGACACACCTGGGGGTACGAAGGGAAAACCTATTCATAGGCTCAGGGGTTTGAACACTAGGTCCCTGACACACCTTGAAGTTTGGGGAGGTTACGGACGGAACCTTTGGGAAGAAAGCATGCCGCTGGAGATGAGCTTTGAGAGTTTATACATGGCTTCACTTCCTGTTCTCAGCTTCTTGTGTGTGGTTAAAGAAGGGACCAGCCAGCTCCCTGCTTTTGAGGGTATGTGACTATGCCATGAGCGACTCTCTCCAAAGCTGCTTGCTAAAATCAAGTTTTCCTTAAGTTGTCTTGATCACAATATTTATCACAGCAACAGAACAGTGACTTACACAGCAATCCACTCAAACAAAGCTGGTCTTGACATTTGAAAAATCAAATAAGCAAAAACAAACAACAAACAAAAATGATGACAGCATGCCAAACACAATCTTAAAGTGTCAGGAGGCAGAAAATAAGATGGGGAGAAAGATGGACAAACCCACTGTTGGGAACGAAAGTCTTATAAGTAGAAAAAGGCTTTATACATTTCAGTTATAGAATAGGTAAAGAAATATATGGGGACATCTCTGTAGAGTAGGGTTCGCTAGACAGGACGCCTTCTCTAAACACAGATACATGGAGTTCACAGCTCAGTAAGAGCTGTTTTAGTGGGAAATGAAGTTTCTGGGGGCACATTCTGAAGTAGGAGAGAAATTATGTTAACTTCTGAGTGGAGAATTTAAGTTCGACAAAATTGAACTTACTACCCACTGGCTTGAACTCAACTTTGATTTAGAAGATATTAAGACTTTTTTAATAATTAGTTTAGTCATATCTTGCAGGTGGACATGCTTTTTCGTCTTTAGCTGTGCTTTTTTTCTTCATTTTCATGCACATAAAATGCTCATTTAATTACAAAAGTAGGTGAATGCAGCACCTCGAGGAGAATTAATAGCTTCCACTCTGTGTATCAGGAAATGCAAAAAAAATATGAAAAACTGAGCTAAACATTCAGCACATATCCATAAGTCGTTCAACAAACCAAGATCAAAAGAAAAAAAAAATCAGAGTTCTCTGAGACACCAGGGACCTGGAAGGGAACTGATACTACATGGCATGGTGGCCTGTTCACTGTGAGTACAGACAGAGCAAAAGTTAAGGCAGCAGTGAACACATGCAGTAGAAACATGGGATCTACCAGGCAGCAGACTGAACTGCATGAACACCACAAGATCAGTTGCCTCCACTACAATTGTAGCACAGCTAAAGGGCACCTTTGCCAGCCCACTCAGGATAGCTTCAGACGGAGGGAGATCGCCGCCTCTGGGAAACGTGGTGTGCTGGGCACAGAGGGCAATAAGGAGTAGAGAGGAGTGGAATGTCTGATTGTGGAGGGAAGAGAGGGAAGACACAGCAGGCCTGGAGGTTGGGAGTGCAGGGCAATGTGTTCATCACTTTACATTTCGAAGGCCTGCTTGAGATGGGAACCTGTGACTTAGGAGTTAGAGACTGGCTGCAACCACTTCAGGAAGCACAGAGGAACAGCTTCTATTGTCTGCTCTAGAGACCCAACTCATTCAGCAAGACTTCACTTCCACGTCTCTCTAACAGTGTGGGGAGCTTGGGACCCCGTGCTCAAATCCCTGATCTTATGGGGGCAGGTTAGAGAATTAAACCAGAGTGGAAAAGAACAGAAAACAGAGAAGAGTAGAAGTGAAGAAACAATGGGAAGGAGATAGAAAAGGAGAGGTTTCATATTAATCACCTGTCTTGATGCTGGGTGAAAATACCCGGATGAAGCTGCTTAAGGGAGAGTTTAAACTGGCTCCTACTTTGAGGACACAGGTCATCATGGTGACAGGAGTAGGAGGCAGCCCTTTTGCCACACCTGCAGCCAGATGACAGAGAGCAGTGAGGGCTGGAATTCAGCTCCTCAGCTCGAATTCTCGGTTCACTTCAGTCCAGAATCCCAGCTCATGGAATAGTGTCCGCTGTACTGAGGGTGGGTTTTCCCACTTTAGGTAAACTGGTCCAGAACTTCCCTCACAGACATGCTCGGAGGTATGTCTCACTGTTGACTTGGATCCTGTCAAGTTGACGGGTCTTCAGCCACGGAGGAAGACTGGATTCAGAAAGGAACTCTGAAAGAAGAGATGAGGAGTGCTAGAGGGAAAGAGACTTAGCTCCAGCTTGCAAATGCCCTAGCAAGCGAGAAGTGTGGTTCAACTAATTGTTGTCACCTCTCACCAAAAACAAACAAAAAAACCAAAAAACAAACAAAATACCCCAAACAAACAAAAGACAAAAACAAAACAAACCCACCCCCAAAAAACAAACAAAAAATCCCAAAACAACACCAACAACAAAAACAACAACACCACACAGAAATAATTTTGGATGTTGAATTAAAGATTCAACACAGCAACGCACAGCAGAGCATCCTGAAATCACCTGTTCAACATATATGTGACGTTAAAATGATTTGTGTTCTCTGGTTTGTCTCCTGCTTGGGCACAAATGTATCTTTACTAAACACTGATATTGGTGAATACCTTGTCCCTGAGAACCATTTGTCTTACTGACTTATTGTGATGAAACACTGAGCAAAACCAAATTAGGAGGAAAGTGTTTATCAGGTTTATACGCCTTTATCCCAGTCGATCGCCAATGGAAGCCGGGACAGGAACTCAAGCAGGAGCACAGACAGGAACCAGTGGGGAAAACTGCTTACTGGTTTGCTCCCACTGGTTTTGAATATAGCCCAGGACCATGTGCCCAGGGTTGGGCGCACCTACAGCGAGCTGGATGCTCATATATCAATCATTAATCAAGAAAATGCCCCACAGGCAGTGCAGAGGCCAGCACGAAGGAGGGCAATCCCTCAGCTGAAACTCTCTCTTCTCCAGAGATTTCGGCTTGTGTCCAGTTGACAAAACTAGCCAGCATGGCTTCTAATTCCATTTTTGTTAAAACCCCAACTTGACAACCATTTTCATAAATAATTAAGATCTGCGTAGAAAAAAATGGACTCCATTTGTTTGGGTTTTCTGAAAGACAAGAGGAAGAGAACACTTAGAAGCGGTCCTCAAGTCTTCCATCCGCTGCTGCACTTCCTTTGTCCTCTGCTTAGTAAAGTAGTCCATGGCTTCAAAACATAGTCCACGTTTACAGTTTACAGTTACCTCAGGTCTCCCTTCCACGTCACAAGAAGAAGTACGCTTTTTTGGTATGCATTTTAGAGAGACGTGAGTCTGTGCTTGTGTGTGCTTGTGTGTGTGTGTGTGTGTGAACATGTGTGGAAGTCAGAGGACATCATGTCCACTCTTCCTATCTTATTCTAAACTTCATTTCAACTGCACAACTGCATTCTTCAGGCTGCCTGTTTTCCACAGATTCCCACTAGGTGGAGCCACGGTTACAGACAATTGTGCTACTTTGTCTGGTTTCTGGGGACAGAACTGAGGTGGTCAAGCATCCCTGGTAAAAGCCTTTATTCCCACCCAGAGGAAGAATTATAATATGGTAATATATTGTATCTATTATCTATTGTATTATATTACATTAAATATTGTGTCATATATTATATACAATGTTTATATTGTATAATAACAAATACTATATAATATATGGTATATGTATACATATAAATACATATGAGATTGTATGCTATGTTAACACAGCTCTTGAAATTTAAGGGAGACAAAAAATAAAATATAACAAGAGCTGTACTCCATGTTTTATTCAGAACGTTCTCCTTATTTCTTTTTAAATTACATACTACACATGCAAAATTGTAGTTTTGTGTAGAATTATCTACAAATGAGTCAATTACATCATTATGGAAAGTTAGTTGTTCAACTAACCATAGCATTGCTTAAATAATTTGTGGCGATCCTCCCTTCGAATTTTCCAAACAAATATTTTTGGACTGAATGTGACCCACTTTTTTTGCATTGCTTTTTTTTTTTATTAAAACAAAGGCTATTCACTTATTTCACAGATTAAACACTCTGCTTTGCAGCATGAATTAAATTACCTGTTTTATTAAATTAAATTCACAGCAAGAGGTGTTAATTCCATTCTGTGGAGCTGTGAAGGCGCCTCACTTGCTCCCCAAATACACATGAGGCCGACCAGCAGAAAATCCACCGGTCTTCCCCCAATATATGTGAGTGATTTCTTCCCATTCTTATGTGTCTGAGTATTGAACTACGCAGGATTAGCAAACAGAACTAAAGTCTTCTCCACTGTCCGCTCTCTCATTGCAGCTATTTGAAGTCCCTTCGACCCAACTTTAACCCACAAACCCTTTTTGGCTGAATTACAGCAAAATAATGACATTGGGGGTGGGGTAAGGGTTGGTTGGTCAAAATAATTTTGACCGGGCTTCAAAGGCGTTTTTGTTTGGCTTCGTTGGTTTTCTGCTTTTTTTTTTTTTTTTTTTTTAAGGGGGAAGGCGGTTAACGAAATGTATTTAATAGTGTTGCAGTCTGAAAAATGTAGCAATAGAGACGCCTAACTCTCTGGTCTGTTTCCAGTCCACTCATCAAGCTATAGCTGAGGAACAGGCAGAAGTGAACGTTCCAACTAAACAAAGGAATTCACGATGTTTTAGAATCAGGCTCTATCCTTCCTCAGTTTACGTTACAAGCGGTTTGCTTCCCTGGGACTTGAATGTGTTGTCTTCTCTATCGCTTTTAATTGTTTTCTGACCTCACACAAGGAAAGGCAGTAGGAGATCCTTCCAGATCCTTTTCTTTGCCCCCATCCCTTGGCAAGAAGGAGGAATTAGCTCTGTAACCAGATCTTCCCAGCTGCATTTAATTTAAGGCACGAAACCAGCCACCGAAGCAGTCAAACTGGATCTAGCCAGCAGGGGGCAGTGTTGGCTCGTGCTCGAACCATCTCTGGGTGCAGAAAGTTTGATGTTTGGAGGGATTCCTGTGGCAAAATTGTATGACATATGCCCTATATTTGCATTATTTGGCTTCAGTTCATATTTTGCAAGTTGATTCCCTTAAAGGGGAAATTTATTGACCCGATTCCTAGTCACGTTTGTTTTTTTCTTTTAAAGAAACCTCATGCGCCATCACACAAAATAAGCCGAGGCAGGGGCATAATCTGAGTGCGGTTGGTGATGTGTGACACTTAAAAAAATTAAATTTAAACTTCATTTCATTTATTTCTATTTTCTTATAGTTATTCTTCCCCCAGGCCCAAATCGAAACCAAACGATATTAGATTTCCTTTGGCTAGAGAATGTCAAGGGGAGAAAAGCCCCACAGGGGGTCAAAAATTCCAAACTGGGTTTGTAAGAGGAAACTGTTCCCGCAGAAGCTGCCATTGTTTCAGCTGAAGCCTCCAGACTGCTTTGAGTACAGGATTCCAGCTATGAGACTAACCATGCTATGTGGGTGCCAGCATGCCCTTCTCTTTGAGAAGTTGGAGTTTGGCTTGCACCGAGGCCTTGGTATGCCCTGGACCTGAGGGACAGCGACGAGGGGCGCAGGTTTGGGAGTCGGGAAGATCTGGGGCTCTGCGGGGTACTGTGGGTCTCAGTTTGCTCAAACACTGCTCCTGGCGAGGACACGAAATGGTTAAAGCTCAGCAGCCGCGCGCATTCCCAGACAGGCTTTGCCTAATCCTTCCTCCCGCGTTAACAGACCCTCGCCCCAACCTTTCTTTCATTTTTCCCCGACCCCCTCCACCGAGTTACTACCAGACTAACGGCCTAATGGCAGCCCCAGCTCCGGACAGTAAACTTATTTATTTCTAAACCTGACCCCACCCCCCATCTATTCCGCGGCTGCCTCTTGCGGTGATTGCGCCGACGCCGGCCAAGGTTTGACCAAAAGAGAAAATAAATAAATAGAAAGGAGTTGGGGGTGGTCGCCCCCTTCCTCGCGCCTCCGTTGTGGGGCTCGCCTACCTCCCGCCCACAACCTCGGAGGCCACGGTGACGAGCGTCGCCCCAGCCAGTGGCGGCTGCAGGCTAGGGCGGCGGGGACGCGGGGCGGGGCTGTGGCCAATGAGCTGTAGCGGGGCAGGGCCCGCGGGTGACAGGACCAGAGCTGGGGAGTGGCGGCCACTGGAGTCCGGGAGCACCGAGGGGCGAGCAAAGTTTCTCAGTCCTGCTCGCGATCCAGAACAACCCTCCCCCTCCGTGTGTGCGCGCGTGTGTGTGAGTGCGTGAGTGCGCGCAGCGGGGAAGGGGCGGGGAGAGTGCGAGGGACCAGGAGAGGCAGCGGGGGACTCGCCGGGCTACAGACACACCGAAGTGCCACCTCCGAGCCCTGGCTGGGAAGCAGCGCATCCACCCGGTGTCCCGAGCAGCTGCCCCGCTCCTCCGCGTCCCCATCGTCCGCAGGGACCACGACGGAGGGACCCACCCCACTCCAAACACAAAGCCTGAAGGATTACAAAGTGAAACTGACCCGGGACAATAAAAGCACAGATCCCTGGACAAGGGCGAGGAGCGCTCGGGGGCGCTGGTGCCCGCTGACGCCCGGGGAAGAGCCCCTGGCATGGTGAGGGGAGGGGACTCCGGGACCAAGCGCTGCTGCTGCCACTGTCCGACCCCCACGGCGCCGAGGAGGAAGGGAAACCCACGCGCTGTGGACGTAAAAATGATGCTGGCGCGGAGGTGAAGGATGCGGAGCAGCGCCCGCGGCAGCCTGGGCTGGACCTTGGGCTTCGACCCGCGGCGGGAGCAAAGGCAGCCCGGGCTACGGGCAGGGGCACGGAGCTGAGAGCTGCGGGAGCCCTGGTGGGGACCGGGAGCCCTGGCTGCCTCAGCTGTGGGGGGAGGGAGCCCGATCCACAGGCGACCTTCCCGGCTCCCTCAGAGCGAGACCAGAGAAGAGTCTTCACAGCTAGCTTGGGATCTCCTGGCGTCCCCGCTCTACCTCCAGGGTGCAGGGGCTCCGCGGCTCTTGGCCCTGCCCTTTTTGGCGTCGCGCTCCGGGTAAGTTCTAAAGTTTTTAGAAAGATGTTCGTGCAGTAAGCGACTCCTCAGATCCCCCAAAATCAAAGCCGCCTCTCGTAACTCCGGTCCGCGGCCGGGACTCTCAGAATTGGGATTTCAACCTAAGTGTCTAGAGGCCTGCAAACTTTCACCGGAGAGCCCAGGGATGCTCCGCCGCCTGTCGTCTCACTCTCCTCTGCGCTGGTCGTCTCACCAGCTTCTCCTTCGTGCCGGTCCCTCACCCACTCTTCTGAACCGCAGAGGTCTCCGGCCAAACTGACCTTTTACTGGCGCCACTCAGAAGAACTCCAGGTCATCCCATTACCTTCACCTTGATTCTCTTCTCCAGGTTACTGGAAACTAGGACCATGAACTTGGCCGCAAACCGGACTCCGGGCCGCAGGCGGTTCCCGCTACCTTCCCCATCTCTGGGCCAGCTTCTGAGAGTCTGGGGACTGCTGTCGCTGCTCCCCAGTCCGGCCCGAGTCCAAGCGGCCGAACAGCGCCAGGTGTTTCAGGTGATGGAGGAGCAACCCCCAGGGACTCTGGTGGGCACCATCCCAACGCGTCCTGGCTTCACCTATCGGCTCAGTGAAAGCCACGCCCTGTTCGCTATTAACAGCAGCACTGGAGCGTTGTACACCACCGCTACCATCGACCGCGAGAGCCTGCCCAGCGATGTGGTCAACCTGGTGGTCCTTTCCAGCTCGCCCACCTACCCCACCGAGGTGCGCGTGCTGGTGCGTGACCTCAACGACAATGCCCCAGTCTTCCCAGACCCCTCGATCGTGGTCACCTTCAAGGAGGATAGTGGCAGCGGGCGTCAGGTCATTCTGGACACTGCCACCGACTCTGACATCGGCTCCAACGGCGTGGACCACCGCTCCTACCGCATCGTCCGCGGCAACGAGGCGGGCCGCTTTCGCCTGGACATCACTTTGAACCCCAGTGGCGAGGGAGCATTCCTGCACCTGGTGTCCAAGGGTGGGCTGGACCGCGAGGTCACACCTCAGTACCAGCTCCTGGTAGAGGTGGAGGACAAGGGTGAGCCAAAGCGGCGGGGTTACCTTCAGGTCAACGTGACTGTACAGGACATTAACGACAATCCCCCGGTGTTTGGCAGTTCCCATTACCAGGCGGGGGTGCCTGAAGACGCAGTTGTGGGTTCCAGTGTCCTGCAGGTGGCGGCGGCGGACGCAGACGAGGGCACCAATGCGGACATCCGTTACCGGCTGCAGGACGAGGGAACCCCCTTCCAGATGGACCCGGAGACGGGGCTCATCACCGTGAGAGAGCCGCTAGACTTTGAGGCCCGGCGACAGTATTCGCTGACAGTTCAGGCCACGGACCGAGGCGTGCCCTCGCTCACCGGGCGTGCCGAAGCGCTTATCCAGCTGCTAGATGTCAATGACAACGACCCTGTAGTGAAGTTTCGCTACTTCCCTGCCACCTCGCGCTACGCTTCGGTGGATGAGAACGCGCAGGTGGGTACCGTGGTGGCTCTGCTCACCGTGACCGATGCTGACTCCCCAGCAGCCAACGGAAACATTTCAGTGCAGATTCTCGGGGGTAATGAGCAGCGCCACTTTGAGGTACAGAGGAGCAAGGTGCCCAACCTGAGCCTCATCAAGGTGGCCAGCGCCCTGGACCGCGAGCGCATCCCTTCATACAATCTCACAGTCTCGGTCTCGGATAACTCCGGGGCGCCCCCTACTGCCGAGGTCCAGGCCCGCTCCTCTGTGGCCAGCTTGGTGATTTTTGTCAATGACATCAATGATCACCCTCCGGTCTTTGAGCAGCAAGTGTACAGAGTGAACCTGAGTGAGGAAGTACCTCCGGGGAGCTATGTGAGTGGGGTGTCTGCCACCGATGGTGACTCTGGTCTGAATGCTAACCTGCGTTATAGCATTGTCTCTGGAAATGGGTTGGGCTGGTTTCACATTAGTGAGCACAGTGGCCTGGTGACTACCAGCGCTGCTGGGGGCCTTGACCGTGAACTTGCTTCCCAGATTGTACTGAATATCAGTGCCCGAGATCAGGGAGTTCACCCTAAGGTATCCTATGCCCAGCTTGTGGTCAGTGTCCTGGATGTTAATGACCAAAAGCCCGTGTTTAGCCAGCCTGAAGGCTATGAGGTGTCTGTGGTTGAGAATGCTCCAACTGGGACAGAGCTGTTGGTTCTTGGGGCAACAGATGGGGATCTGGGTGACAATGGGACAGTGCGCTTCTCCCTGCAAGAGGCTGAGAGTGACCAAAGGCTCTTCCGCCTGGATCCAGTATCTGGGAGGCTGAGTACTATCTCTTCCCTGGACAGAGAGGAACAAGCCTTCTACTGTCTATTGATTCTAGCCACAGACCTGGGTTCCCCTCCCCAGTCCTCCACCGTGCAGGTAAACGTCAGTCTCCTTGATATAAACGACAACAGCCCTGTGTTCTACCCAGTCCAATACTTTGCTCATATCCAGGAAAATGAGCCCGGAGGTAGCTATGTCACCACAGTGTCTGCTACTGACCCAGACATGGGTCCCAACGGAACTGTTAAGTACAGTATATCAGCTGGGGACAGGTCTCGGTTTCAGATTCATGCTAAGAGTGGAGTCATTTCTACAAAGATGGCCCTAGACAGAGAAGAGAAAACAGCATACCAGCTGCAAATAGTGGCCACCGATGGGGGTAATTTACAGTCCCCCAGCCAGGCCATAGTAACAGTCACAGTGCTAGATACACAGGACAACCCACCCGTATTCAGCCAGGCTGCCTATAGCTTTGTGGTCTTTGAGAATGTGGCTCTGGGGTATCATGTGGGCAGTGTTTCTGCAACCACCATGGACCTTAATGCCAACATCAGTTACCTCATCACCACTGGGGACCAGAGAGGTATGTTTGCTATGAATCCTGTTACAGGGCAGCTGACCACAGCAAGTGTCATTGACAGGGAAGAACAGTCCTTTTATCAGCTGAGAGTGGTGGCCAGTGGGGGGGCAGTCACAGGAGATGCTGTGGTTAACATCACAGTGAAAGATTTGAATGACAACGCCCCCCACTTCCTCCAGGCAGTGGAAAGCATAGATGCAGTGGAGAACTGGCAGGCAGGACACAGCATCTTCCAGGCCAAAGCCGTGGACCCTGATGAAGGTGTCAACGGTAGGGTGCTCTATAGTCTGAAGCAGAACCCCAAGAACCTGTTTACTATTAACGAGCAGAATGGTAACATCAGTCTGCTGGGTACCCTAGATGTCCATGCTGGCTCGTACCAGGTAGAAATCGTGGCCTCCGATATGGGGGTCCCCCAGCTCTCCTCCAGCATCATTCTGACAGTTTATGTCCACGATGTAAATGACAACCCGCCAGTATTTGATCAGATTTCCTACGAGGTCACCCTTTCTGAGTCAGAGCCTGTGAACTCTCGATTCTTTAAAGTACAAGCTTTGGATAAAGATTCCGGAGCGAATGGGGAGATAGCATACGCGATCACAGATGGGAACAGTGGGGAGGCCTTTGGCATATTCCCAGATGGTCAGCTGTATATAAAGAGCGAACTAGATCGCGAACTTCAGGACAGATATGTGTTGCTGGTTGTTGCCTCTGACCGGGCGGTAGAGCCTCTAAGTGCTACTGTGAACGTCACTGTGATTTTAGAAGACGTGAATGACAACAGGCCTTTGTTTAATAGCACCAATTACACATTTTACTTCGAAGAGGAGCAGAGAGCCGGGTCATTCGTAGGCAAAGTCAGCGCTGTGGACAAAGACTTTGGGCCGAATGGGGAAGTAAGGTATGCTTTTGAGGTGGCACAGCCAGATTTCGAGCTGCATGCCATCACTGGGGAGATCACCAACACTCACAAGTTTGACAGAGAGTCCCTCATGAGGAGAAGGGGGACAGCAGTGTTCAGCTTCACAGTGATAGCCACGGATCAGGGCCTCCCTCAGCCTCTCAAGGACCAGGCCACTGTGCATGTCTACATGAAGGACATCAACGATAATGCCCCCAAGTTTCTAAAAGACTTTTATCAAGCTACAGTATCAGAGACGGCAACCAATCTGACCCAGGTCTTACGAGTGTCTGCCTCGGACGTGGATGAGGGGAATAATGGCCTCATTCATTACTCTATCCTCAAAGGAAATGAAGAGAGACAGTTTTCCATAGACAGGTTCTCTGGCCAGGTGACTCTCGTAGGCAAGTTAGACTATGAAGCAACCCCAGCCTATTCCCTCCTCATCCAGGCGGTGGATTCAGGGACCGTCCCCCTCAACTCGACCTGTACCCTGAGTATTGATATTTTGGATGAGAATGATAACACTCCCTCTTTCCCGAAGTCAACACTCTTTGTGGATGTTTTGGAAAACATGAGGATTGGGGAACTTGTATCCTCTGTCACTGCCACTGACTCGGACTCAGGTGTCAATGCCGATCTCCACTACACTATTACAGGGTCAAACAACCACGGGACTTTTAGTATTAGTCCAAACACCGGGAGTATCTTTCTGGCCAAAAAGTTGGACTTTGAGACACAGTCTTTATATAAATTAAACATAACAGCGAAAGACCAGGGGCGGCCTCCTCGGTCATCCACAATGTCAGTGGTGATCCATGTGAGGGACTTCAATGACAACCCCCCGAGCTTTCCTCCAGGAGACATTTTTAAGTCAATCGTGGAGAACATCCCCCTTGGTACATCTGTTATTTCTGTGACAGCACATGACCCAGATGCGGACATCAATGGGCAGCTGTCTTATGCCATCATCCAACAGATGCCCCGAGGCAACCACTTCAGCATAGACGAAGTCAAAGGAACCATCTACACCAGTGCTGAGATTGACAGGGAATTCGCCAACCTCTTTGAGTTAACGGTAAAAGCCAATGACCAAGCTGTGCCGATAGAAACCAGGAGGTATGCTTTGAAAAATGTGACCATTTTGGTGACGGACCTCAATGACAATGTCCCAATATTTATATCACAAAATGCACTGGCTGCAGACCCTTCAGCCATGATTGGTTCTGTCCTGACTACCATCATGGCTGCAGACCCGGATGAAGGTGCCAATGGAGAGGTGGAGTATGAGATAGTCAATGGGGACACAGACACCTTCACTGTGGATCGTTACAGTGGAGACCTTCGAGTGGCTTCTGCACTGGTTCCTTCTCAGCTCATTTACAACCTTATAGTATCAGCCACAGACCTTGGCCCAGAGAGAAGGAAGTCAACCACAGAACTGACTGTCATCCTTCAGGGCCTAGATGGGCCTGTTTTCACACAGACCAAATACATAACCATCTTGAAAGAAGGGGAGCCAATTGGCACCAATGTCATCTCCATAGAAGCAGCCAGCCCCAGAGGGTCAGAAGCTCCAGTGGAATATTACATCGTTTCTGTTCGTTGTGAAGAGAAGACTGTCGGACGTCTGTTTACCATTGGACGTCAGACTGGTGTCATTCAAACTGCAGCCATTTTGGACCGGGAGCAGGGAGCATGCCTCTACCTGGTGGATGTTTATGCCATAGAGAAGTCGTCTGCTTTTCCCAGGACACAGAGAGCAGAGGTAAGAGCTTGTATTCTTTTATTTGTTCTGAGTGGGCTTTTCTTCATGTTTACTCTCTATGAGTTAACCGTATTTTTATGGCTACTTTAATAAATAGGACGATGTGAACTTGTTGTCACATACTGACAGTTTCAGAAAATGCAGCTATAACCCAGGTTGTCATCAATAATGAACTTTTAAAATAGACTTCTATGTCCCCTACCAGCAACCATGAGTGTAAGGCTACTGCCACATCTTTAGTCATTTGCAGACGTAACTGAAGCCCATCTGTATGAGCAGAGCCACTGTACTAGCCTAGAACTCTCTAAAGAGACCAACTTGTGGGAGGAAAAGTCTCAGAGTTAAGACATTTCTGTTCCAAGGTGAAGAGCTTTGCTAGAACTCTAAATGGGTTGGATTTCAGAGTTGAGTGAAGCAGGAGCCTGTGTGGCAGTTTCTATCAGGACAATGTGGACTTCCCCAGCCTCAGCAAGCTTGGTGGATTCTTTATAGACAGTGACTAATTTCAGTGTTCTGAGCCAAGTGTGTGGAAGTTCCTGACTTCTGCCTGCAGGGCTTACAAACTGGCACGGACTAAACACTTCCCTTTTCCTTGTAAACTCAGGTGGCTGTGAACAGCTAGATCGGAGGTTCCACTCTGGTTCTTGACATAAAAGAGTGCTGTTAGGTGTGGTGGTGCAGGCACTTGTGCTATCTCCAGGTGGGAAACAAACCAGTTCCAAGCCCATCCCCCGGAAGGTGAAGACTGCCCCCACCCATCCTATTATCATCGTCTGGCTTCTTCTCTATTAGGTTCCTTTGTTCCAGGGTTGTGTGAAAGTCACCAAGAATTGGCCCGGCTACCTTCTGGAAACCTCCCTCAGAGCTTTCTGAGTTCTTCCTCCCACTTCCCACTCCCCTCAGAGATGTTCTAGCATCTGTCACTCATCCAAGCATTCAAAATATCAAATGTGGTTTCTGATGCTTGGCAGCCATCCAACTACAACACGCTGGTGGGATGGAGGGTGCTGTGTTTATTTGCCTGCTTTTTCCTTGTGGGAGGAGAAGGATGCTCTCCTTTGGAGTGCTTGCTTTTATTGTTAGCTTTTGCAATTCCCTGTGATTATTTACTTTTGCGATCGCTAGCTGTATGCATCCTATGGATGGGATTCAAAGGGCATTAGTGCTCACTAGAACTATAATTCCCAACAGTGCTGTACACTGTAAGTGGATCTCAATTTCCCCTTGCACATCTTGCCCCGGAGAGGCTTCAGAGTCAAATTGTCCCCTTACGCCTTCTCTAAAGATCTCGACATCAGAGGTCTTCTGTTCAGCTCAGGTCATGATTTATGTATAATTTTACGTTGATTTCAGTTTATTCCATGTCTCTCATTTTCTTCTCTGTAGTTATTTCTGAGATGAATAGCTTTGATTAGTTTGAAAAGCAAAATATTTACTGAAGGCTGGCAATTAAGACTCTCTGGATAATGACTGAACTTGTTAAACAGGTGACGTGATTAATGTTCCTGGGTGCCATTAGAAGCGCTACCACGCTTGTGATGTGAACCCATTTGATAGGGGAAGATTGGGTTGCCATGAATGTGCTCGACAGTGATATCTCTGAAACAGGCATAAGGATTAAAAATAATCATTACACATCATTTTTTGTTAGGAATGGGGACAGTATGCCACAGTGTCTCTTTTACCTCAATTATATCAGTATGACAGGTGTTCTTTTGGGCTTCCTGTGCCTTCTGCATTGAGAAACCAAAGGAGAATCAGCCTTTGTTGATTGTGTGTGTGTGTGTGTGTGTGTGTGTGTGTGTGTGTGTATCTGTGCATAAATGTGTGTGTATTTGTGAGTCTCTCTCTTGTGTATGTGTGTGCCTATTTGTGTGCATGTGTGCCTATGTGTGTGTGGTCCTGCTTGTGTATGTGTTCATGTGAATGTATTTGCATATGATGTGCATGTGTGTGTGTGTGTGTAAGACTGTATTTGTGCATGAATGTTTGTGCATCTTTCTCTCCCTCCCTTCCTCCTTCCCTCCCTCACTTCTCTCTTCTTCTCTCTCTCTTTCTCTTTCTCTCTCTCTCTCTCTCTCTCTCTCTCTCTCTCTGTGTGTGTGTGTGTACTCATGACATACCCATATTTCAGGATACCCTCTATTATGCTCAAAGAACACTGAAAGCAGTAGTTCGGAGGTAAAATTTCATACCATTATTTATTGTACTTTCCTCATGCATAAATTAAACTAGTTAGTTTTTCACTACGTTCAATTGATTTACTATGATTCTGCAAAGAGAAGCCTTGATGGCAAGGGTGACTTGTGCATTGTTTGTTTGCAGGTTCAGACTTTCTGATGTATTTGAAAACATGCATTTGTCTAACTTGATAGGGGTCCGGGCTGATGCACATGACTCAGGCCAGTGTCACAGCAGATCACTGTGTGATAAGAGGGTCAGGAGAGAAGATGGACAATTGACCTGCTTTCTCTGTCTAGGTCTGATGCTTGGTGTGGGCACAGATTACATTTGATATTGCCCACTCTGGACATCTGCCCAAGGGACACATTCTCTCACTCGGCCTGTCAGAGCTAAAGCTTGGCAGGGGCAGGAATGCCTTCAAAGTAATTCTCTCTTCTGTAATATGTCAATTAATTAATTAATTTTAATTAAAATGTAAAAATGTTTTATTTCCAAACTTGCAACTTAGGACCTCATGATGACTAGGGGCTTTGTTTCATCAGTCTTTGATATTTCAGAGCCTCATGTTTTTACTCAGCATGCTGTAGGGGCTACAAACGTGTTACTACTGAGTTACCTAGTAGAAGAACCAAGACCAGAATACAGCTACCTCACGGAGGAGTCCAAAAAAAAGTTGTCCGAATTGATGGTATAGGTGAATTTGACCAATCAGTTGAATGTGGGCAGAGAATAGTAATTATCTCTGCTCTACAAATGAAATGAGAATTGTCAGGGAAGTTGAAAGAACAGAGGGAAGTGAACGTGTGGTCTGACATATGGTGACCAGGAGTGAAAAGGAGCTGAACCCATCGGGATCATATACACTGCATTGCAGGCCACTGACCTTCGGAACTCCCTCATGTTCCCTTGCAACCCCTAAGGGCTTCCAGATGAAGAGTGTCTCTGAACCATTCTCCTTAACTTGTTTTAGGGCTTGAATGAGAAATGTCTTGCATAGGCTTCTGCATTTTGAAACTTTTAGGAAGTGGAGCTTTGGTGGAGGAATCACTGGTGGAGGCACCGAGAGCTTTTAGCACCGCCCTACTTCTTGCTTGAGTTTCAGCTTCCTGTTTGCAGTTGAGATGTGATCTCCCAACTTTTGACTCCTGAGACTTTCTGCCATACTTGCCCATCACTACGGACTTTTATATCTCCATACCATAAGCTAAAATAGATGGGTTTGTCTGTAATTTGCTTTTGGTTGTGGTATTTCCTCTCATCAACAGAAAAGTAACTAATGTGCTAGTTTTAAAAAAGCAACAGGAAAATATAGGATACTGATTTATTAACATTGTATGTAACATAATGTTCTTTTCTGTTTAAAGATGTTACATGTTTACATTTGAAAATTGGAAGTAATGATGTTTCAGCTTTAAAATTTTTCTTTGGCTTAGGACTTACAGAATATAGTAGGAGTCCCAAACTTTTATTTTTCTGGTTGAATACAATGTGTTATTTTGTTTATTTTTTTCTGTTAAAATATTGAGATTAATCCATTCTCAGAAAGGGAGGTTGAGTAGGGCAATGGAAACATATTTTGGTTTGGTGCCTGCTCAGGTAATTACTGATTTTACCATCCCTAGAGGAACAGTGTCTTGGCAACACACCAGAGAGCCAACCATCTGGTTTCCCTGTGTAGTCATGCAAACATCTGTGATCTATGCCTTGTTGCAATTGGATCTTCCCCTGTTTAAGATACATCCATCAGCCATTTGCAATTCAGAAAATACTAGTGTAAATGACAGAGACTTTGTAAAACAGGACAGTTTTTGGTAGTTTATTTTGTGAATTCTTATTCTCATTTTAAATGATAGTCTAACATTTTGATGAATATATTTGTGTATGCATGAGTGTGTTTGTCTGTGCACATGTATGTGTATGAGTCTGTTACATATGTTGTCTGTGTATATGTGAATGCTTATGTGTGATTGTGTGTGAGTGTATATATGTATGTTCATGGTTGTATATATCTATATTTATGTGTATATATGTGTGCTTATTGTAATATAGTCAAGCCTTGCTATTCTGCTAGTTTATTACATAGCATTTTTATTTTTGTGATGAGACTCCACAGAACACACTCCCTTTAGATGTTTCACAAATACATGTATATCATCACAAATACATTGTGTCATCAACAGTTGTGGTTGTTGTATATTAAGTCTCCTAAAATATGTTCCGCTTAATAACAGTGGTATATGTTAGACCCACATCTGGCTATCTCCTGTCCAAATACTCCAGACTCTAGGAACTCTACTCTACTCTCTCCTGTTCCCTGGACTCTCAGGTATGAGCGAGTCACAGAGATCATGTGGCATCAGTGTGTGCTTGGTATTTCACTCAGCATTACACCTCCGGTCTCGTCCATTCAGCTGCAGATCTGTGTCTCGCTGCTCTGAAACACATGCAGTGTCATGCACATGCATCCTGTGTCTCTCAGATGGTCACATGGGTTGGTGTTTTAGTCTGGCTCCTTCACAGTGCTCAGTCAGCATGGATGTGGATTAGTCTCCAGAGACCTGCATTTCATTCCTTGTGGATACTGTAGGCTGTGGCACTTCTGTCTTTCATGTTTGTACAGAACTTCCCTAGTGTTTTCTGTGATGGAACTACCAGTTTGCATCCACTGCTACAGTTCAGATGTTGTGGGCTTGGTCCCTTTGGTGTCACTACTGAGGTTGGGTGCAACCCTGCAGAGATGCAGTTTGCTGGGGGGTGGGGGGATTTAGGATATTTAGGACATCCTTAAAGGAGACCAGTACCACAATCCCTTCCTGTTCCTCTTTGTTCTCTGGCTCATGACGTAGCCAGTTCCTGCTACCTTGTTCTTCTGACTCCATCTTTTGCCTCATCACTGGCCCAAATCAAGGATGCTAATGGGTCATGAACCAGAGACTCCAAAACTGAAATCCACAATAACCCTCTATTCTCATAAACTGATCATCCCAGGGATTTTGTTATAGTCACAGTAAGCTGACCAACACACCAAGCATTGGTATATGTGAATAAATTCTTCACAGAATCTGTGGCAGTAATCTTGTTTTTAGATGTTGATCCTTCTAACTGGAGTGCAGTATCACATCATGGGTTTGGTTCATGTTTGCCTGCAGCTCTTTGATGTTGAACAATCATTTACAGACCTGTTGACCATCTGTACAACTTCTATAACATCTTATGCCTATGACTTAACTCTGTTGCTTACTTTGATACTATTTGAAATGTTTAAATTTCTTATATATTATCAACACTAAGCCCCTGTTGGATTCATCCTTTAGGCTGTCTTCCCATCTAAAGGTTTTTCTCTTACTGGGTTGGTTGTTTCTATCACTGTCAAAGCTTTGTAGTCTGATTTCTATTTGCCTAGTTTTTACATCTTCCAGTCTGTAGTTTTGAGATAATAATAATAATAATAATAATAATAATAATGCAAGATCACTATTTTGAATCAAAGTATATTGTGGGAAGTGTTTTATTCTACAGTTCAGCTTGAGGTCTGGCCTCTCATCTTCAGTCCATTTTTACAACACGAGGAATGAAGGTCTGGGTTCATCCACACCGAATTCGAGCAGGGCTTTTCCCCGCTCCATCCAGTGAGAACCCTTTCTTTCCCCAAGGAGTGTTCTTGCAGCCACTTGTTACTGCAAGTCAATCCACTGGCAGCGCGTGACTGTCTCTGCTATCTTCTCCTAGTGACCTGAGCGCCTGTTTTCATGACAACACATAGCATAGCATTTGGCTTGCAGAAAATACTTCACATGTATTGACTAGCAAACCTCCTGGGGATGGTTAGGAAGAATTCACAATCCAAATTTTTACTTGTCAGGTCAGATTTTTATAGGTAACAACCTACCCTGTCAAGTGTTTTGTTTGAAGTGTCAGGTCCCTTTCATTCATTATAAAAGCGAACAGTTTCTGTTAGTGGCTCTTTGCATGGAAACGGGCCTCCCCAGATAGTCGCTTCTCAAGCTAACAGCACAGTCAGTTGGAGCTTTCTTTCACACCACCACAGCCCTCAGCTGGGTGCAAAGCACTGATTCTCTGTGTATAACTCATCCTGTATACCACAAAACACTGATAAGACATTAAGACTGAAGACTTCATGGGGAATAATTGGTTCTAAAGAGCATTGACTTTTTACTTTGAGTGAAACTGGCATTCAAGTTGACCGTGAACACTGGCTGTGAACCTGATGTTGATGTCGGCTCACATAGGCACAATAATTCTGATAGCCACGTACATGTGCCAGCCCAGTCCCTATGTACATGGGTAGCCATTTTGGGAGGGGTATCAGGAGAAAAGTTGTTACTCTGCAGACAGAATATATCAATTGCTTTGAAAATTACATTGCTTTTACTCCTGTATTTGTTATTGAATCTTCAAGAAGTGAGATCACGCCCGGGTTGGGTGGAGTGGACCTGAGATCACAGCAGAGGCAGAAAGTGCTTGTGTTTGAGCTTCAGCCACAGAGAGGGATTATTGTTCTAAAGCTTCTCACTTGTTGAGGTCAAGGTGGTCAGCAGATCGATTAGTGATGCTGACCAAGACCCCAAGCTGAGGACTGGGGGAGTGTCTGGAGTAGGGGAAGTGAGGAATGAGAGGGGGACATGCCTTTTTTCTTTTAACAAAAATTAGCTTAATCTACCAGGAGAATGTTTTTTTTTCTCCTTCTTAAAGCATAAGGGAGTGGTTAAAATACTTGATATTATCTCTAGCCATCTGTGGCTTAGATGGTTTCTTTTCATTAAGAACAGAAACCACTAAAGCTGTAAGCTAACAGAACTATTGAGGAACTTCTGCTGCTTTAAAGATGTGACAGGGTTTCAAATGTTCAAAAGGAGGTGAATGACAGTTACAGCCTCTCATCCCAGGGGAGCATCTGACCTACAGGGGCAGAATGACAAGATAGAGGGTGGTGCTGAGGATGTGGGAGAGGCTTAGAATGACAGGATAGAGGGCGGTGCTGAGGATGGGAGAAAGGCTCAGAATGACAGGCTAGAGGGCGGGGCTGAGGATGGGGGAGAGGCTCAGAATGATAGGATAGAGGGCGGGGCTGAGGATGGGGGAGAGGCTCAGAATGACAGGCTAGAGGGAGGGGCTGAGGATGGGGGAGAGGCTCAGAATGATAGGATAGAGGGCGGGGCTGAGGATGGGGGAGAGGCTCAGAATGACAGGATAGAGGGCGGGGCTGAGGATGGGAGAAAGGCTCAGAATGATAGGATAGAGGGAGGGGCTGAGGATGGGGGAGAGGCTCAGAATGACAGGATAGAGGGCGGGGCTGAGGATGGGAGAAAGGCTCAGAATGACAGGATAGAGGGAGGGGCTGAGGATGGGGGAGAGGCTCAGAATGACAGGCTAGAGGGCGGGGCTGAGGATGGGAGAAAGGCTCAGAATGACCGGCTAGAGGGCGGGGCTGAGGATGGGGGAGAGGCTCAGGCTGTGAATGCTAGGAAGACTTTTGCAGTCTCAGAGAGAATGATCACAAGAAGTGACTGGCAGTCTGTCTATTCACATGACAGAGCTGAGTGGCAGAGGTGTCACAGAGTAGAAATTGTTTCCTTCCCAATCTCCAATCAGGGATGACTCTGCACTTTAGTCTTAGACACCAGCAGGCCCACGAGCCCCACAAAGACTTCTCAAATGAACACTGAAATGAACTTGAAGCAGGAAGTTTAGCTGTGAAAATGTGTCTCACGCATGATGCTTCTAGCCTGCTTCCTGCTCACCCCTCCCCACTCCATGAAACCTTCACAGTCCCAACCAGATTGTTGCTCCCAGGACTTCATTGGCACTCAGACAAAGAAAGTATTTTTGCTTGTACGGGACAACATCTCTGATATTAAATCATTAGAAATTTACTTTATTTCATGTTCTGGAGAAGTTGTATATCTTGAAATTTGAACATATATTCAATATTGCTGTGATTATTTCAAATTTATAGCGATTTTCAGATTTGTGACATTTTTACTGAAACTAGTATGTAAAACGAGGCCCATATTTTATCCATTGCTTTAATGCTAGTTTTAAGTGTGATTATGTCAAACTGTGTAATAATGGAGCTTTGAACCGTAATTGCCACTAAATGTTACTGAAACGCTTCTGCCTCTGTCAGGGTGGTTTTTCTCAGTAGGAGCCACTCAGAATCCTGCTATTGCTACATAACGTTGAGTCGTGGTCTAATTTTTTTTAAGATAGTGTACTAAATCACCCGGTCAAACCATTAAAATAGCCATTCATGTCTGTGTTTGTGTGGGCCAGAGCAGCCTGCATTGCAAGGTCAGCTTCTTCCTGCTTTATTACTCTGAATAATAAAATACAGAGATTAGCTTTCCATTAAGGTTGTAATTAATTGGAAGTCAGTAATGAATCCTGAGTGTCCTGAGCCCAGGGCCTGGCAGACTGGGAGCACCACTTGACCCCTGCCTTACTGAGAAATGACAGAAGTGAAAGCGTAGTTTTCTTTGTGGAATACGATGGCTTTGGAATGTCAGTCTCACTTTCCAAGAATATGTTCCAACTGGGTCAACATGGCTGGGTGTGACAGAGGTGGCCAATCCTGTATTCTCTTCTCTGTGTATCTGTGTGAGTCAGTCAATGCCTTTATTCCCAATGAAACCTGTTTGTCACTCAGCATCTAAGAGCAGATATGCTAAAGGAATCACTTCTGTTTAAAACATGGTAGATGCTGGAATGGGGGGTGGCACTGGTGCGAACGGCAGCAACATGGAAGAGTGAGCATGGAGGACAGGACTTTGGCCCGATGCTTGCTCCCTGGTAACTTCATTACACCCCTCACCTACCTTAGAGACTGTCTGAAGGAAACACCTAAGCAGACTCCTGGGGGTCGATGGCCACCCTGCCCAGACTCCTTGTTGAACTCCAGCCTAAGGATGAGACTCTGTCTGGAGACCCAGAGCAGACAGTGCCTGAGAAACAAAGCTGTCCTTGACCTCTGACCTCAGACCTCTTAAGCATTCATTGGGACCCACACTCATATATACACACATGAAAAAATAAATTTAAAAATGCCCGAAACACATTCCCTTTGTTGATAAAACATGAGACAAGGTGTAAATAACCAAAGAAATACAGCTGTAATTTAAATGTTATCCTTGTAACGTTGGTATTTCCTAATCAATTTTTCAATCCCCCATTAGAGAATTTGACATACATTTCAGTTTTTGGAGGGCCTCTCTATTGTTGTTAACAATAGGCACATAGGCGCACTGCATGCTGACGTTTTGTGATCAGAAACTGAGATTTAGTTCCTTAAGAATTTTGAATCTATGAGTGTTTGCCCAAACCTGCACATCCAAACAGGGCACTGGATCCCATTATAGATGGTTCTGGTGCTGGGATTTGAACTCAGGACCCAGTGTTCTTAACCTCTGAGCCATCTCCGCAGTTCCATGGTCAGTGGAATTTAAAACAGAGAGGAGCTTGTTCAAAGCCCTACCTGTGGTGGGAGCTTCAGGTAGAAGCTCAGCCTTGTGCCTTTGCCTATAAAAAGAAGACAGCATAAGCCCTCACTAAGCCCTAGGAGGAAAAAGCACCTCCCAGCAGTGTGGATTGTTCTCGAATGTTGTTCTGCTTACTGTGAGGCTCCTTTATTAGACTGTTTACTCCTTGTGTGGTCCAGAAGGCAATGGTTTCATAAAAATGTAAACAACTGCTGATCAAGGTAATAGCTACTGTTCACACAGGGATGTTGGGGACACATTTAAGGACACTATGTGGATGTGAATAAACCAAGAATTAACATTGAAGGAATTATTAAGGGTTCACATAAAAACAACTCTGTGGTCATTTTCTTCATTACCTGAAATCCAGCACAGAAATAGATTTTAAAAGGCAGTGAGTGGGTAGTGAGTTGCAGGGAAAAGCTCGGTACCTGGGGATTTTAGCTAAGTGAGAGAAGTGAATCTTGTTTTTAAAATACCGAATTCACAGACATTCTCTTTATTTTTGGGTAACTCACAAAATCTGCTTTGTTTTCTCTTTTATAATGTAAACCCAGATGAGCTCTCTAGTTCATAGGCAGTTTACATACCTGTTCCATACAGACATCATTTCTATGCAAATACGTCAGAAAGGGAACTTCAGGCCATACTCAGGCCACAAAGACCTTCGCTTAATTTACTGGCTTATGTGGGATATTTCTGCACAGTAAATCTTTGAACATCTTCACCTGTCTGTTGCATACTGGAGTTTTTAAGCTGTGTTTCTATGAAGAATTATGGTGGAAAGTGTCCATTCTGCTTCCAGTTCTCTCATTCAAGTGCCTTTTGTTTGTGAGTCTTGTAATGGAAGAAACGTAGCAATTTCATTAGAAATCAAATGTTAAATGTGCAGTGACCCTGAAGGCAGGGCTGGCACACACTGTACCGATCAGCCTTTATCATTAATGGGACACAGCCTTGAATTACATGGCATGAGGGAACTATGAAAGAATTGATCAGATTGATTGACCAGTGGCCTGTCTTTGGAGCACTGCTTGGTTGATGATTCATGTGGAAGGAAGGGCTCAGCCCACTGTGAGCGATACCATCCCTAGGCCGAAGGTGTGTAAGAAAGGAGTGTATGGTAGAGCGCTTACCTAGGAAGCGCAAGGCCCTGGGTTCGGTCCCCAGCTCCCAAAAAAAGAACCAAAAAAAAAAAAAAAAGAAAGGAGTGTATGGTCAATCATGATGATGGGACCACATTGTATTGGCCAGACTTGGATTCAGTCCATTTGTTTCCATTGCTTTTGTTCTTCCTAATACACTGCTCTGCTCCTAGCTATTATACATCGTCATAAATTATCACATGAATATGATGAAGAGATGAAGCTTGAAGGGATATGCAAAGATGATTGACACTCTTGGGGCTAGTCCATGTTGTCTACAGAGCTTATAATTTTGTTCGTTATAGTTTAGTGAAGACTCACTGGCTTTTGAGTCAGAAAGTAGGTTTCACTAATATTTTTTAAAGAGTTAATAATGCCCAATTTCAGAGAACATGAATATATTAGATTAAATGAAGCATTAATTAGTAGTTAAGAGAAGTATAAATCAACACAGTGAGGGAGGATGGAAAGCCCAAGGCTTGCCAGGGCTTCAAAGGGAGACCTTGTGGCAAACAAAAACAAATCAAGAAGTGGAGAGGAAGGACGCACTTAGAAAACAGAAAATTTACATTTGCTTTGGATCACATTTATAGTCAGCTAAATTAAATTTGGATGTTAAGCTGACTTTGAAGGGGTGTCTCTAACATGGATATAACTAAGCGTGTCTCCTAATTAAATGTTCAGACATGAATGAGGTGGTTTTTGCTTTCTAGTAGTATTTGTGGGAGAAGGAAAATTCAGTAAGTTAGCTGTTAACAAACATAGACTTATTAGTGGTGGGAGAGCTAATAAAGAGCCTAACTGCAAATACAATTTGTATCACACAAACAGGTTGCAGAAGGCACATGTCCACAGCACCAACCAAGGCCGATGGCAGTGAACTCAGACACTGTGAAGTTACAGCTGGATGTGCTGTTGTAGCGATTCCATCCTGTGTATGATTTGGGCATGTGTGGAAGATAGCTCATGACAGCAAGAAACACTTAGTGTAGTAAGCTGCCCACCTCATAGTGACCAGGAAATGAAAAGTAGGAAGAGGACCCATTTCCACTCATAGAGACCAGGGAACCAAGAGAAAATAGAGGAACTCCCACTTCCCATGCTCTCCCAGGACACTCTGTCAATACCTGAGAACTTCTACTGGGCTTCAGTTCCTATGTTCCTGTTTTCCCATATTCCCAAGCTAAATACCAAGAAGACTGTTGGCTTCGGACCTTGGGAAGATTCAGAACTGAAGTCTATCTGAGTCTATGTCGGGTAATGAGAAAAGGAAGGATTTGTATCTGAGCAGTTTGGAAGTTGATTCTGTATTGCTGCTTTGAGAGTCTAGATGTACACAGCCATGAGATTAATCATCTTATCCCTTAGACAGAGCCAATTTGGCGCATTTACTTGGGTTGTTTCAGCAGAGAGGGAAAACCACTTAGGAATTCCAGTTTTGTAGGGAAACGGCTGATAGAGGCAGGAGAATGCTGACCTCACTCCTGGCCATGGCCTTGGTTTGGAGTCGACTTGTCTGTAAGCAGTTTATCCAGAGACATCAGAATCAGAGGGGTTAGTTCTAGGGTTTTGTGAATAGTGCTCTGGAGTCCAGCAGCCCTGCTTAATCCCCCTGCAGCACACAGTGTCATAATGTGTCAGGAGAGCTGAAAGGAAGCTGCATCGAGAGGTGTCACCAGTTGATTTCCTTGACTCATTGTTTATCCAACACAAGCTTTTAGTGTTTGTGGGGGATGATCTTGGTCGTCAGCTTGACCTAAGAGGGAAGAGGGATCTTTACTGAAGAACTGCCTCCATCAGACTGGGCATGTCTCTGGGGGCATTTCCTTGATTGCTAATGAACAAAGGAGGGTCTAGCCCACTGTGGGCAGTGCTACGCCCTCCCTGCCCCCCAGCCACGTGATTTTGGCCTGTAAAAGAAAAGCAACTGGGCAAGCTGGAGAGCAAGCCGGTGAGAATTGTTCCTGCATGGTCTCTGCTTCGGCTACTGCCTGAGCTCCTGGACTGATGCCTCTCAGTGATGAACGGTTACCTGCAACTGTAAACCCAGTAAATCCTCTCTCCTGAATGTGCTGTCACAGCAACAAGAAGGCAAACTAGGGCAGTGTTGATATAGATAGGGATTTCCTCAATTTTTTGATCCGTGTGAAATGTCTGTCTATATAATCCGTGTGATGTCTGTTAAAAATTGCCCATCTTTGTCCATTCCTGATTTTAAATAATTTAATATGAAACATCGATATGTAATTAAGTGGACCCCAGCTCCAGGCAAAGGGCTCTTTCCTGCACCTAGGTCTAGGGTCATCATCATTTCTAGTGCCTACCTTTTCTCCTTCAGTCCAGACCCACTCTGTGTTAACATGATCTCTGTCATCTTTCTTTCCTTTTGAAAACAGGCCGGCCTGTGCTACTCTAATCTATGCTTTGCAGAAACCCTTCCTTCCCCAGAGGCCCTGGTCAGTTGACTATTTAGAGGACTTATATGTAGCTCTCCCTCAGTAAATACAATACTCAGTATTTTTTTTGAAAACATTTTTCTAGTTATACTAGAAAGCAATCGCTATGCACTCACTGAACACGATCACCGAGCAGTGACAACCTACTGTTCCTGAGACAACAGAAACTAGCATTCAGCAACAACAGATGGCCACTTAGGCTCTCTCATGCAAGCTAAAAATGAAGCTTAGACATGAGTTCTGTTGCTGGCACCATCTTACAGATGGTGAAGTGGAGGCCCAGAGAGGATAGACTAACTGCCGGCAGCACAGTTAGAAAAGGCAGGGTGAGCTTTAAGCTGTCAGTCCAAGCTGCCATACATTCTGAATGTAGTTTTCCATAACAGTGTCAGGACAATGTTTAACTGGTATTTTAACGTTGTTTGGCATACATCGCTATGGTCTTTTTCTTTGTGTGTAAGTAGCATAGACTACAAATTTCACTTTGAATTCTTTTAGAATGAGCTATGAATGAAAATGATTTAAACTCAGAAATATAATCTCAGTCAACTAAATGCAGAAAGCAATCACTAAAATCCCGATTTTTAAAAAGTACTGGAACCTAACGAAATACTGTTCTCCAGTTTCCTTCCTTATCAAGGTCTCTTATTCTGTAATCTATGTATTCTTTCACACACACAACACACACACACGTAATCTAAACAAATCAAAATTTAAAGAAGTTTGGAATAATTGACTTTTATATGTAAATATTTTAGTTTGATTCAGTCTCAAACGTTACTTCTATCTATGAGAATGTGGTTTGCGGACATTCATTTATGATGCGAAGTATTTTCAAAGGTTTAAGGAAAATCCTTGGGGCAGATCTGAAGTGGCAGCGGTGATGAAATAGACACAGGACTCCTTAGCAAAGATCCTCTTAGTTGGCTCCTGCTTACTCCACAGAGGGGGAATCCCACATTTGCACAGTCAGGAGAGCAGCTCTCAGGCAGCCAGCCTGGTTCCATTTCTCTGAAGTAGCTGCATCAGTTCAGAAGAGAGGGACAGCATTTGTGGTAGGAGTGGAGGGGGAGGGGTGTCGCTTACAGAATGCACCGGTGTTAGAGGGCAGCGGTAACAGCTACCAGCGGTGGTGGTGGGGAGAAGTAGGTGGTGCAGGAGCTGGAGCTGAAGCAGTGGTAATACTTGGAACCACTGCGACAGGAGCCGTGATAATGGCAGTCAGGACACAGAAGCAGGAGCAGGAGCGGGAGAAGCAGCGATTGCAGCAGGTGCGCTAGCGTTTTCTGAAGTAAGGCAGAGCAGAAACAGGAGCTGCAGAGCAGTGGTTCGTGAAACTTCCAGAGGGGAGGCAGGCAAGGACTTTAGCAGTGGGAGGAGCATAGATAGATAGCATGGGCAAGAGGATGCCAATGGAGAGTTGCTTTTCTTAATGTAACTGTCCTTTGAAACTCCTGCAGTATTTGGGCATTGGTTGACCAGTTATTATAAGTGTCCTTCATCAAGGGTTGTTTTTGATGTAGAAGGCGAGCTTAGTTGATTAGAGGAGAGAAGCAGAGCTGAGAAAAGTGCTTTGTGGTAAGGACAGGAAACACGGAAGACTGTGAGAGCCGCCCGAGACCAGCATGGAAGACGGACTGAAATCAGATCTTTTTCATAACACTCATTAAAAATGCCACTTTAACTCCTTTTAGCATGAGCTCATGTATTCAAAGGGTTTCACTGTGTGGGCTGTGTGAGTTGTTTTAAACAGCACATGAGGTGCCCGGAGAAAGTCACTATCTGGAATGTTTCTAACATTATAATTTGAAATGGACATGGCAGACGGATGACCGTGAAATGAGGCTTGCTGTGGGGTCCCAAACTCTCACCGTTCTGAACTCAGATTGAAGCAAAACCATGAGAAAACGGTATCGTCCATTCATATGAAAGTTGATCGGTGGTGGACTAGAACTCCTCAGAATCGATCATACCCACAGACATGATTTATAATCCGTACCAATGTGTTGTTAAGGCATTGAGATTCCCTTATGCTCTTCCCCGACTAGAGAATAACTTGCATTTACATATAAGAATATAGTTTCCTGCACCCATCAACATAAACCTAGCTTTTAATGTGAAGTCTGCATGCACATAGGAAAAGAACCCTTGAGAAAAAGCAGAATTTAGCATAATTGAAACGTGGTTAGCCATCTGGAGCACTCGTTGAAATACAAAGACATTTGGTGTTTTAAGTAGAGGATTTAGAATTCTTTTGTGTCTTTTAAGAGCATTGATTTATTGAGACTGTGTATGGTTCTCCATCATATCCGAAAGAGTAATGGCTTTCTAAGTAACTTTTTCATTCATTTTACAAAATGTTCAATACAATTACACAGGAAGAAAACTTTTAGGACATGTATATAAACTGACGCCACAGGAAATATACAAAGTACTTTGTTTCAAGAATTCACCAAATGGTATAAAATATAAATGTTTTTTTCCCCTAGGAAAAACACTTTTCCCTAGGAAAAAAAACCCTGGGTATTATTGAATGTTGGACAAATAATGAATAAACAATTTATGATTATGTCAGTATTACATACTAAGTAATTCTATGAAATATATTTAAGAGTGGTGTAAAGTAAATCTAATGATTAGTCTATGAACGTCTAAAATTTCATAGTAATAACTGGAGTTGATAAACTTAAGGCATAGAGTTAACATCATTTTATGCAAATGAATCTATTTAAATAAGACATTTCATGAGTAAAAGTTTTATTAGGCTCAAACAATTATGAATCACATTTTAAGTGATTCTGAACTTAATTTTATATTATAAAATATGATTATTTGGAAGTTTCATTATACTAGCCTCTAGCATTTAAATTTTTGACTATTATTTTAATTTGTCTACATAAATTATAAATGTATTATGTGCATGTTTTGTTTAAGTCAAAGTGGAAACCTGTCCACCTCCTCAGTGATCTACTTTTATTCAAATTTTTTTGTGGTCACTAGTGAGAAATAAGATTTTGTTATTTCTTGTCCAAAACACACACAAACTTTATCTATATCATATATATATATATATATTTATATATATATATGGCTTTATACACCATCTAACCAGATAGGATAAGATCATCACAAGAAAAACATAAGAATAATATAAAAACCACCAGTTCCCACAAAACTCACTTCAGGGTGACTGAATTTACTTAATCTGCACTTAAAAAAAACCTCATCATCACTGTCAACGACTTAAAGTATCAATCAATGATTACATCTACAATAGAATTTACAGTTAATTGTTTTATTTGCTTGCTTACTCAGGAGTGAAACAAAGCGCTAGGAGAGTTTTCAGTCTTCCTGTTTATGTCATTTGATCAGCATATGCATTTCGTGGAGTAGGAAACCTTATTTTTGAAAATAACTGAAATGCATACAAGGACAAGTGAATTAGTTGTGAGGATGTGGATTGTGAGGGTATGATTTGGAGGTTGTATTTATGTACTTGAGTGCACTAGCACATGATGAATTATTCTTTACTTTTCTACCATATTAGGGGCTGCAATAGGACTGCATTTAACTGTAAATGGCATTTTAAACACAGAGTCTGAGGCGCTTTGCGTATCCTCACAGCAGTGTTCTGAAGTGCTCCGTGGCACTCTGTTCTCGTTGTATGAGATGTTTTTTTGTGGTGTTCTTCATACTGAAGTCAAGTGTCTATGATTTCTAAGTGTCCTCCTGCTTTTCTTTGGATGCTGAAGGTCACCCATCTCTGTTAGAATTTGAAATGTCCTCATTGGAATGGAAGGGTGACCATATCACCTGGTTTGATTTTCTACATATTCTATTAGACAACACATTCTGCTCAGCATGATAAATCATCTCATTATACTTGCAAAACATTTCTTTTCTTAATACATAAGACGTAGGTCGCTGCTCCAACCAGCAAGAACAGGGGCCACATCTGTTAATAAGCTGTTGCCTTACAGCTTATAACACATAGTAATAATATACATAAATGCAGACACACTGGTTTAAAATCTTGTGGACGGACACACACACACACACACACACACACACACACTCACACACACACTTTTTATGGAAACATGAAGTTAGAAATGTTCCCTGACGGTTTTTCACTGGTTAGGGTTGCTATTTTGGAAGATTGCCGAAGCTTTTTGAGATACGTTTCTGGTGGGGTAAACCTGAAAGACTGAGATCTGAGTTTGCCAGGACTGTCTGCTAGATGAACTGTTCTGCTCCATGATTATAACTTGAAAACATCACATGTGGAGAGAACCTGTGGGAGGCTGCTCTATAGAAAGACCTAACAGCACATGTGATGTATACCAGCGAGTGAAAGCATGGAGAACAAGTTAGAACGGCCCTTACGTATGTTAATTCGAAAGTCTCCTACAAAGAAGGTTTTTCTCATATCGATGTCCTGAATGTATAAAGATATCTTTAAAGGGGAGCACACTCTGAAATAATTTAAAATTAAACATAAGCAAACAAAGCAAAAACAACCAACAGAAACTGCACTGATCCTCTGGTCATACTATGTAACTAAATTGGCAAAGATTTGGCTTGTTATATAAATTAGATGTGCCAGAAGGATGTACTTGGCTGCGTTTCTTTGCAAGACAGATCAATTTAAAATTTTATAGTTCTGGAAACTTCTGTTTCAATTGCTGTAATGTAAACTCTTCTAATGACTATTGAGCGGTGCTATAAGTTGTGTAGGGCATGCCCACAGGATGTGGCACACAGGTCCTGGAGTTGGATCCGTGTTGGAAGTTCATCATTTTACTGGACCGTATATATTATATCCTTGATTCTGTTTCCTATGCTGAATGCATTTCTCTATTACTTAGAAAGAGTGAAGATGGAAATTGGTTAGGTAATGACTTGGACAGATTACTCACCCAAATACCAGTAGTTTAGAGAGAGAAGGCGTCTCTGTCTCTTGCTGGTTAATCCCTTCTGTGAACTCGTGAGGGAGACTGGCCAGTACAGCCCACATTTTCATTTACTAGAAATCCCAGAGCAGGACCCAAACATCAGATTTCCCCTGGCTTCATGATGGCAAAACTTATTAAATATACTCCCTGTCTGGAAGATTCATTCTTATTGCTTTGTTTTGTAGGTCAAGGGCACTGCTTTGGGAGGTATCCTTGGTGACTATCCAGATAGAACCAGTTTGTCTCCCATAATCTCCTTAATTCAAACCATTTTGTTAGCACCACAAATGCTATGTCTACTGCATAGAATTACTGTCTCTACCACTTGCCCTCTGAAATTAAGGTCTCCTAGACTGGTTGTCCTTCTACATCCCTGGGCTCTTCCTGTCTGCAGTGTTCACTGCCAAGTAGATGCAAAGACACCAACACACCAAGGCCACCTGTTCATGGGCCTTGTTGTATTTTTGCAGCCTGTAGAAGACCCATGTTGCATCCATGTATAGGTAGGCATCTCTTCTTCTTAGCATGAGCAGTCTGCATGCAATTTGGTCCCAGTGCAGACTGCTCATGGTAACAAACACCTTACTGTAGTCCACTTATAGCAGACACTTGGCTGAAGCATTGTGGGTGACTAACAAGTGTTTATAGTTGCTGAGCTGAGAAAGTGTCCTGGGGGGCACATTGGGTATACAGATCATCTTCTGCCTTGGTGTGATTGACGGTGGTGAAGAGTGAAAAACAAAACACTTGAGAAGGAAAAGTATTGGACATTTCAGGTGCTGAGTTTGCAATTTGGGCCATCCCATGTTTCTTCCACGGAAAACCACACGTTTAGGTCAGAGACAAAGATACAAAGAAGACTTCTTGAAAATGACTAGGAAGGAAGGAGGAAAAAATGGTGGTGATACATATTATTTTCATTTAACTAAATTGCTTTTCTTTAATTTTTTTTTTCCTGGGATTCAGAGCCTTCTCCATAAGTAGCACTTACATAAAGGTAATTTTACTGACTACTCTTAGCGATACCTTACAGCTTTTCTCTGCCTGTGTGCCTCCTCTCCTCTCTACATTACTTATGAGCTTGGCTTCACGTTTGCAGACTGGAATTTATCCCACCCGTGATTCAGCATGAATGAGGTGTGGAAGCCTAACTATATTTGTCTTATGTGCAGCTGTGGATTTCTCTGACCTGCATGCGCTGAGCAAATTTATGTGGAGCAGTCCTCTGATGTCAACCAGGTGGGCTTTCTCAGCTTGCCAGTGTGAGAGCCACATTCTCTGCTGTATCACAAGTCCGGGGGCTGTCCTCCCTCGGTGAGCTCAGTCTTTGGGAGAAGGCAAGGGAGGTTTTCTTATTTAATTTGCTTCCAGTGAGCTCCCCTCACCCCCTTTTCTTATAGCTTAAGTAATGCTTTCTTAGTTGGTCATTAGACTTAGGGAGTTACTTTGTTGGCACCAACACTGAAACCTTCTGTCTTTTAACCCTGATTAGTGGCACTTTAATAAAGTCATTTGAAGTTCAGTGGACTGAATTTTCTAACTTTTCTGATGTTTCTATGGTCACAGCGAAGCGACCTGCATTGAAGCAGCCGTGCAATCTTTTACATGCAAATTCTGCAAAACCATGCATAATTTTGTATATCTGACTTCCACATCAACTGCAGCGCTTGAGGGGTTTGAATAAAAGTGGCTGCAGTGCTCCCTGTCTTTGTTGTTTCTCCAGTTGGGGTGCAGTGGGCTGGGAACTAGAGAGGCTGTCAATTTGCTGTCAGTTGACTGAATTTGGGTCTTTCAGGATCAGCAGTTTGCTGATAAAGACTTTTATGGTCATACTTTAGGTTTTCTTAACAAACCAATGTTGACACCACTTCATTTTCTTCCCCTTGATTGGATAATCCTGGTAATACATGCTATTGAAGGAAATATTTCTTGGAGTCAGGTCAATGAATTTTTGCTTGAAGAGGTGGAGAGAGTTTGTCCAATGGCTGTAATTAAATCATGCATGGTGAACTGGCTTTGGGGGAATTGACGCGTTGTGTATTGCATTACAACCCGAGTGAACATTGACAACGCCTGAGAACGAAGCGGATGAAAAATTATGGTTGTTTTTTGGTTCCCAAGAAGCCAACGAGGCAGGTCATTGACTTGATTTTCATGGGAAGCCCAGCTTTGCCCTGCTCGCATATTCAGGGACCCAGCAACCTGTATTGAGTTTGGGAGGGAGCAGGCAACAGCATTGTGCCAGGGTTTGTTGAGGAGAAACAAGGCAAGATTTAAAACAAAGCCCTGAATAGGAACAGTAGCCCTGTGTCTTGCAGATGACCGACTTTTCCTCAGTGGCGTTTGAGGCAAGTGCCCCCTCTTTTTCCAAATAAGGCCACATTGCCGTAAGAAGAATATTTAAGATATAATCCAGTGACCTCCAGGAACGGGAGCAGTCACTACAAAAGGAAGAAATAAGTTGGGAGCTGTGAACTACAAATGTAGTCAGAGTGTGAGCCACAGAAGGTGGCTCAGAGCCAGGCGAGTACAGAACACAGCAGATCCAACGAAATGAATACGGGACCTTGACTGTATTTTCCCCCTAACCCTTAGTAAATTTATGATCTAATCACATAGGAAAAATGAGTCACTTACTGCCTTTGTCAATTTTAGAGAGACAAATTTCTATGTGTTTTGTTAATCTGTGGATTTTTTTTGGGGGGGGGGTAGGGACGAATTTAACAGAAACAACACCAATGCAGTCAGTCATAGGCAGGATCTTGGCAGCAGCAGGAGTGGGCTCACTGGGAACCTGTTGCTTCCTGAGTGGGAGGGACAATTAATTATGATGAGGTGGCATGGGGATGGTGACTCTCAGGAGCTGCATGGATTCTTAGTAAGTAATAGATACTGGCAGTGATGGAAATGAGCATTTGTAATTAAGACTTTCTGGAAGGTGATAAAAACAGTTTTAAGTTCTAAATTTTTGCCTCTTGCATCAAATAATATTTGTATATATTCTTGAAATGCAATCAGGAAGTGAGGATCATTACTGCGATCTAGTCAGAGGAATTAGCAAAGCTTTACAATTTTCTTGTAATCAGTACTAAATTCTTCTTCCTTTATTTTATTTTATTTTATTTTATTTTATTTTATTTTTTGAGAAAAGGTCTCATGTTATGGATGAGTCTGGCCTCTAACTCAATGCAGTACCCCTGCCTTAGCCTCCCGAACACTGTAATTATAGGCAAAAGTCTACATGCTTGCCTTACACCATTACATTTTTTAAGATTTATTGTGGGAATTAGCTGTGTAAGGATTTCCTCATTTTTGGTTTCCATAGTTTTAATTAATCAACCGATGGTATATCTTACAACAATATCATATAAACTCTTTATTGTCATAATATATAGTTCTCTTTGGGTTTCTATTACAGGTCACCACAAGTCTTATAAAGGAAAGCATTTAATTGGGGCTGGCTTACAGGTTCAGAGGTTTAGTCCATTTTCATGTTGGGAAGCATGGTGGCATGCACGCAGGCATAGTGCTGAACAAGGAGCTAAGAGTGTTAGATCTGGTTCAACAGGTAACAGAAAGAGAGAGCCACTGGGCCTGGCTTGAGAACTTGAAGCCACAAAGCCCAACGTCAGTGGCATACTTCCTTCAACAAGACCATACATGCTAACAAGTCTACACTTTCTCCTAGTACCACTTCCTGTGGGCCTATGGGGGCCATTTTCATTCAAATCATTCAAATCGCCAAAATGGAAGTGTATTTTACTTCTATATGTCTTTCAATATTAAGACAAACTAATTTCAGAAAATTTACAGAGAGACACAGAGTTACAATGGACATCAGTGAAAGATAGCTTGATGATAAGTAGAGAAAGAAAAAACAGAATAGGAACATTTGTAGGGTTCTTTCAAAGCCATTGCCAAGGGGCGAGAAAGATAGCTTCAGTAGGAAAGGCACCTGTTACCAAGCCTGACAATCTAAGTTTGATCGCCAGGACCCACATATTAGGAGAGAACTGACTACTGCAAATTGTCTTCTAACCTCTACATAAACTATACTATACCATAAGTACCACTCCCAAATAAAATAATAAATAAAAATTTAAAAATTAAGTAAATACTAAAAGAACCGCTAGTGGGAAAAATAGTCTTGTGAAATCTATGTGTCTCTGTATGTATGTGCGTATGTATGTATGTATGTATGTATGTATGTATGTCAGTAATTCTTTAGTTTGTAGGCATTTTACAAACAATAGTTGTCAATATTAGCAAAAACAATTATTTTAGAAAAGAATAGAAATAATTTGTGTGTCTAGATGTATTTCTGGAACATAATTTGGATTTTATACATAACATGCAAGGACTAAATAAAATCCATGCATGCATATAATCGACAGCACACGAGTGTGTGCGTGCGTGCGTGCGTGCGTGCGTGCGTGTGTGTGTGTGTGTGTGTGTGTGTGTGTAGATTGTGTATAGCAAACCTAGGCGGTAGTTCAGCTTGTACTATAATATCCTGTTTGTATAGATAATCTCCTTATGATGTTACTGATAGTAGTGATTGAGTTGGGTTTCTTATAAAATAAAGCTCAGGGAAATGTTTTTTTTTTCTAAAATAAAAAAGCTGAAGGAATATTTTTTGATACCAAAGAAGGTTAAGGAATGTAGGAATTGATGTAGGCAATTCTCTGAAGAAAACAGTTATTTTTCCAGTGTTTTAACTTTTTCCAACCAAAGCAAAAAATTACAAACCAAATAGCTGAAATAGCAGTAAGGTTTCCACACAACAGGAACCTGAAGCATTTGGGTTAAGCTTCATGACCAGAGTTAGATCCCTGACCTCCAAAGTCAAAGGAGGGAGCCATCACCTGAAAGCTGTCCTGTGACCTCCACATGTGTGTGACATGGCAGGTGTGTGATCACACTCACAAAAATATAAACAATGCAATACATAGAAAAAGATAAATAAAAGTTTGGATTCTTAATGCAGCCGAAGCAAATACAAGTGACAAAGTCGCAGAAGGTTTTTAAAATGGTGCTTCATGTTCCTGGAGTGAGGGCCACACCTGTAGCTTGGGACTGATGCGGTTGAAATGTAGCACATTTATGTCTTTGCCGAAGACATGAAATGTGTTGAAAACCTAAGTTTACAGGGGTTTAACTTGCTTGTGAATGGCTTTGACAGCTGTCAACAAATGGTACGTCTTCTACCCTCAGAGAAAGAATACTGAAGCAAATGCTTATGAAGTCTGAAGTTCTGTCACTGTGTCAAGGTTGTGCTTGAGAGACTTACAGTGACTTACGCAGGGGAACAGCATATTGGAATTATATATTGAATATATGGCATGTGCCATATGTTTCATATATGTGTATTTGTGTGTGTGTGTGTGTGTGTGTGTGTGTGTGTGTGTGTGTATGCATGGCATATACCCTCCTGTCATATGTCCTGGTTGCTTTCTAGAGTTCAACAATGAATTCATTTAAATCATGGATTTGCTTGCCATTCATATCCAATCAGCTAGATTTGAACATTATAAATATGGCCGGAGTTAGCCCACAAACACATTTGTTAAGCCTTACAAAGTGGAGAGAAATTCCTACTAACTCCAGTCTGACCTCACACAGTTCTAATCATGAACTCAATCTGAAACAGAAGACACATCTGACATTTAAACTTGCTGACATTAAAACAGTTGTCTGTCTGTGTGTGTGTGTGTGTGTGTGTGTGTGTGTGTGTGTGTGTGTGAAGCTTGCTTACTTGGTGTTTTAGAGAAATGCACATTTATATAATGAATGAAATTTTTCTTTATGCTCCTTTGGAGGAGGAGAGGTCAAGAGGTCAGCTTCTTGCAGAAACGCAAAGGATCATAAATTTGGATTCTAGAAGTTCTGGCACTTAACAACCCATTAAATGCACATGCAGCTTGGTTCTGTTTCTCTTCGGTCAGCCAGTGTCTTCTTTCTTTTACCCGAGTACGATGAGACATTTGGAGTTTTATCTCCACATGTATCATGCCAATCAGTCAAACATGAGAAAGTCAGAGTTGGACCGACTTCACTGATGTCATTTTATCTTTGTTTCCCAAATATAAAAAACCCAAGCTCCACAGTCCATTGTTTAGAGGACCATTTTAGAGTCCTGTCCTTTAGCACTGACTTATGAAAAGCCTCTCTCCTCTCTCTGACTTGGTTTCTTGTGTTGAGCAGGAAGACTGCACTCTGAGCTTTGTAAGTGTGAAAGCTGAGGAAGTGTGCCCTGTGCAGCCAGCATTTCCAGGCTTGAGCTTTGCACTTTGTTTACTGTGCTTCTTATTCAGGCCGAGTGTTCCTATCTCTAATGAGCTTCGGAGGAGCACCTTTGTCCAGCACTGGCCTCCAGAAAGGCTTGGACCCTCACGAGCTGGAAGAATGGGTCCTGGCTTCAGTCCCTAGGAAAACAGAGCTTTACAGCCTTCCTGCTGTTTTCCTTGAAAGTCCCTAGCCATGCAGAGCCATTTAGTGTTACTAGGGAGGGACACTGAGTAGAAAGGTTGTTGAGCTGTCTCCTCAGCCTTGCCAGTCAAATTGACTGTTCCATTTGCTGAATGCCCAAGCTCCAAGGCTGCCAGGTGTCCTGTTACATCCCCTCTGGACATTCTGGAAGGAAGGGATCCCTTTATCGTTGCTGTTGGGTTAGAGGCAATAGGATGTCCTTAAAGGACCCCTGGCGTAGTCCTGTGTCATGTGGTAGTGTGTAGATTCGCTTAAGAGGTTAGACTGTGTGGCTGGTCAGATTGCCGAAACCTCCTCTGGTTTTCTAAATTCTTCCCATTTCATCTTTACTCAAACAACTAACGTTTAAAGGCTCTGGATCTTATTGGGTTAAATAAGATTTGGGTTAAAAATCTGTGTGATTGTAAATTTCATGCCTCTGATTTAGAAGTAGGCACATGTTAAATCCTGAACTATCTGTCCCTTACCCAGCCACCATGACTCACTTTGAAGACTGTCATAAATTTCATTTGGATGTAGAGTTTGGCCAGTGTGCTTTTGTACATTTAGTGGAACAGTGGTTAGTTCCAGAAGCATCTATTGTACCTATGTCTGCAGACGAAGCTCCATGTCCTTGGAAACCACAAATGTTTTCCTTGGCTGTCCTCTGCTGGTGACCAAGGCTTCACTGCGGCTGTCTTGTTAGCATTGCTTTACAGTATCTGCTACACAGTGGATCTGTCTTCTCTTGTCCCTCATTAACATAAATTTATCCTTAATGTGTGTTCAAGAGTGTTGTTCTGAGTGCAAGCTGTCTGGAGAGTTCAGAGTCCCTGGCCAGGCCTATCCAACAGGAGAACATATGTACTTGGGGGATGAAGCCATATCGACGAGGCAGGATTCTGCTGTGACTTTGCAATCTCTGTCAGTGAAAGTCAGAAGTGGTTTTAGATATCTCTGTTTGAATATGATTCCAGTATGATTACATTCTCTTATTCAGAAGTGTTCCAATCATTACGTGTTCTTTGTTCTAAGAGTCTTCAGAATTTCCCAATTTGCTACAAATATCTGGACCTTCCCAAATTGGGATGAACTTAGCTTTAAGAAATACTGGACCTTATGGACCAGATTTAATACTGCAGATTTAATAACTTCATTTCAGAAAAGGAGACAAATCCCGTAGAGCACGTCACAGTGGCATTTCTACAAATAACAGGCTTTAACCCGTGCTGCCTGTTACTCTGGTGCCTTCTAAAGAATTTGGGGCAGAGAGAGTAAATCACCAATGTGGTGGAGAGCGAGCAGCGAGAAGGCAGACCTGGAGCAGCAACTGAGACTTCACGTACACAGCAACAAACAGAAAGCAGAGAAAGTTAACCCAAAATGGTAAAATGGGGTCTTTTGAAAATTCAAAGCTCACCCTCAGTGACACACCGTCTCTAATAAGGTCACACTTCCAATCCTTCTCAAACAGTTCCACCAAACAGGGACAAAGCATCCAGGCATATCCACTTATGAAGGCCATTCGTGTTTAAATCACCACAAAACATTTTCTGACATGAAATTGGGGTTCTCTGCCTCCTACACCCTCAATCTTGACATAGAAAGATAAAATGCCAGCTTCAAGGTCTAGGCAATATAACCCTGGGAAAGTTTATGCTGATGTGACAGGATTAGAAGAAAGTTTCATCTCCCCATTGCTCTGCCACCAACAGAGTGCCCTACACACAGCTGAAGAGTGTGCTTTTAATTCCAGTTCACCATCTTCAGTACTGCGTTGTTAAAATGTGAGTCCACTCTATCTTGAAGATGCTTTCAAATTCTTCTGGGATTTTAGAAGGACTCAAGGGTGAATTCTTAATGACCAATAAAGATTTCAAACCAGATTTTATTTGTCAAGAAATGTCTAGTTCTATAGAAAGCTTGGCACACAGTCAAAATGACATCTTTCTTCAGGCAGTTTTACAACAGTTCGAAAATGAATCCCAGCAGTGTCTAGTGACAATCGTCTACAAAGCCCCATCCACACACTCCGCTTTAACATGAAGATGCTGTCCCTCTCCCTTAGGCATTGGCATACATCTGCCCCCTGTTGACTTGCCTGGTTTTATGTTGGTTAAGAATATGTTATAAATTAAAATGTTTCTTTATTTCCCTTCCAGTTTACAACTATGTCCCAGATTGACTCAGAAGTGAGATAATTATGCTTTAAAGCAAATCCTTTTAAATATATATTTATAATGCACTGTCAGTCTTAGTTAAGATAAGGCTTGACACCAGGTATAAAACTGAAATTGGTGTATTATAATAAAACAGTGCCCTGCCAGGTCTCGGAATTAAGGGAAGTCTCAGTACTTCCTGTCAGGAAGGAGGCTGTTGATTCTACAGTGTGGCTTATCCCAGCTTTACTCCATTAAAAATAAACATTTGTTTTTCTATTTAGAGTAAACTGTGTGGTCTCTAAAAATTCAAAATGCAGAATATGCATTGGTTGGGCCATGGTTTTTGAAAATTTACAAAGTCACCAATAGAGACTGTATCTATCCAAAAGGCTCAGAAATATTCCATAATCATGCATTGCTCCTCAGGACAGAGTAACACTTAATATTCATGTCTGTGATTCTACTAAAACTTCCCCAAATGTATAATATTGATTAGGAGAACAAGTAAGTTCTCAAAATAAGTTATGTTTATAACAGTGAGAAATGAGCTTGTACCTTAGGTTAATAAAATATCTCAGAACATTACTAGTAAGTGGTCTTAGAAGTCTTTTGATAAATGGACAAGTGGCCATTTTTCTCTCATCAGCCGATGTCAAAATCAGCTGAGTTTGTTTGAAAGTATTTGTTAATAATGGACATTTTTATTTGTGACACTGAGTTCATATTTATTGAGTTTTGGGCTTCTTTTTCTTTATAAAGAAAGCAATATTTAGACTTCTGCAGGCAGTCTACTAAGAAAGATGAAATCAACTTTCATGATTTCAATGTGGTTGGTAGAAAATGAACTGGATTATTTCCTTGATGGCTATATTTGAGAGAATTATCTTCCTTTCTTGTGTAGTGTACAATACAATCAATAGCTACATAACTAATGTGGCTCCTGGACCAATAAAACTATCCAGGAGAAGAAACTAAACTATTCTCCCTTTCAAGGCCAAGCCCTGTGCCAGGGAAATTACACCAAGCTTCAAACCAAACAGGGACAATCTGGAAACTGAAAAAAGGGAACCACTGAAGAGAGGATGTCAAATAATCCATACTGAGGTCACTTAAAGTGTCTGCCTGACAGCCATATAAACTGAAGGATGAATCTAGAAGTTCAGCTTTCTCTCTTTTTCTTGAGTGTGTAGTGTACATATGTGTTTGTGCACATGTGTGTGAGCCTGTATGTGCATATGCCTCCATGTGGAGGCCAAAGTTCAACTTCAACTGTCTACCTTTATTGCTGGTCATCTTACGTACCGAGGCGGGATCTCTCACTTGAATCCATCGCTCATCGATTCTATCAGGATATTTAGCCAGCTTGATTTGGGGGTCCCAGGTCTCTGCCTCATGCACACCTGTGTTCAGGGTTTGACACAGCCTGTGCATTGCATATATGTCTTTCATGATACAAGTGAAATATCTTACACTTTACTCATTTGTTTCATGATGTGGAGAGAGTGTTTCAGATTGGGTCTCTCTTCTCCAAGCTAATCAATTAACTCAACAGAAATAGAATGAGGGGCACCTTGTGGAAGAGAAAAACATTTGACAGTGATAGTAAGGACAACAAAAATAATTTCTAGTGATTTTAAAAGCATTGTCTTCCTGCAGGGTCACCCAACATTAGCCCAGCCTGGACACACAGCATTTCCCTGCAATTAGGTTAATTGCACCAGGGCCCTCTTCTGAGGCAGCTGTGTTCTTTGATTGGCATTATTACGTTTCCAAGGAGCACCCCACTTGCTAGGACCCTGTTTTGCTTTCTGACAGCAGAGGTTTTACTTCAGTGGTCAGATCCGTTCTTGAGTGGGAGTCTGAGCAAAACATCACCAGAGAAACTTCAAAGAACAAAGGAACAACCCTGATCTTGTTCACAAGAGCCACTCTGGTGGTCCCGCCATATAATAGTGTCTCCTGGCTTGCATTCCCAAGCTCAGAGAGCAAGGCCACCAAACAGCCACAAAGCCTCAAAATCTGGGCATGTCCTCAAGCTGGATCTGTGATAGAGGGAAAGACATATCTGCTTCCCTAGGGACTTTGTCTTCAAAGGCCAGCTAGGCGGGTACTCTACAGATTTATGACATGTCTGAGTCAATATTTATTTTACTCAGTTGCTTGAGCTAATAATATATAGCAGATTGGTATTTACAGAAGCAGCCTGAAGTTTCTTTGTTTGGTTTGACTTTACCGAGAGCTCCCACTCAACCAGATGGTCCTGACGGGGATGCTTTTCTGCTTTAAGATCTAAGACTGCTTATTTCTCTGTGCTGCCATTTATGGGTTGTGAAATGAACTTCATGCATTTCAACAGACCCTATACAAGTCAAGTGAGATAGTGGTTTGGGGGCGGGAGAGATGGCTCACTGCTCTTGAGGAGGACCTGTGCTTGGTTCCCAGCATTATACAGAGAGAGGCTCCTGACTACCTGCAACTCCAGTTCTAGAGGACCAAATTGCCTCTTCTGCTCCCTGCAGGCAGCCACATACCTGTGGTGACATTCATATGTACAGACATACACATACATTTTTAGTGTGGGTGATTAGAATACATACCATAATAAAGTAAAATATGATTAGGCATGTGTTATTCCAATAATTCTGTCAAATATTAAATACACTGGATTAATATTATTTGGCAAATAGGAATACATGTGCATTGTTTACCTTTATAGACACCAAGGACACACAGCAAGGATAGTAGTTACAGATCACAGTGATCTGATAGATAACGTGACAGTGCAGACGCCAATCGACAGATAGCACAATCTGGTAGACGATGAGCTACCTTATATTACAGGAATGCTGTGAGAGGCATTCATGAATCCAACACCGTGGAATTAGATTTTCTGTGGACCTGATTACATCTATGTGTTTCTTCTATCTTACTTCATCATACATGTCGTGTAACTAATGAATAAATTAAGAGGTGGCTTTATCCCATGATATTTACAAAACAGCAGTACACATTTTTCATGAGTGAAATTAAACTTACTCAATTGCAAATACCTGGGTCTCTGGGCATCGGTGATCAAAAATAATTATTAAGACCATCTCATCAGTCACATGATCGTAAACTAAATTCCAAAATTGTTTCCAGAGAATCAGAATGTCTGAATAAGCTATTCTTGTTTCGTGTTGAGTTTAGGCAAACGTTCAGCCTCTTGATCCAAAGTCAAACTGTCATGTGTTCCCTCACATCAATAAGATTCCCACGAGCAAAGCTCAGATGTTCTCTTAACCCAGAACCAAAAGTAGATGCTTTGGCCTTAAAAGCCCTACTAGCAAAAACAATAGCATGGAGCTGACTCTTGAGAGTTGTTTCAGCGATTCATAGTATTAGCTAAATGAAACCTCATTAACTGAGGCTCCCCAGCTCAGCGGTTCTGACAGCACTGCCCGCTCCAGCACAGATGTTGGAGATGACATTTGGACCATTCTCCAATAGGAATTTTATTCCCTTTCCTCAAGGCAGAGAAAATAATTTCTTTCCCTACTGTGTTGCTCATATTTAAAGCCATTGGGTTTGTTTGAATAAAGGGTTTGAAGCACGGGTTTGTGTCAGCCCCTCCTCCTGGTGTGGTGGGCAGTGTCTATGGAAGGTTTTGTTCACTGTGCCAAGAGGCTTCATGTGGAGTCTGCTCTGCTCATTGTATATTAATGACGTAATGGATGACTCTAAAAGCCTCACAACTTCACAGGGTTCTAGAAGGTTCCCTTGACGTCTGGTGTCAGTTTCTTCTGTAATCACTTAACATTTACATAAAACTAAACAACCTTATTCTGGGTTAAGGGAGGCAGGTGTGGAGGAATCCCTACAATTAAAGTGTGTGTTTAAGAAAAGGCATGACACTTTCCACTGCCCCGGTTCACCCTTTATAAAGAGAAAAAGTTTGAACTCTGCCTTTATCAGTAACTGAGGCACACTGCCTTTTCTGTTGTGAGGGGTGCAAGCTTCTGTTACCATTTATGCCCACTGCTGTCTATTTTGGGGTTGTGGGTTAAAGGCTTAGGGGTCAAAACTTCCTCCCTTTGGAAGGGACAAGGGAAAGTAGCATTAAGAAAAATGCTGATTCTGCTTTCTAGATCTTGTGTTCCAGGCATCTTGAACTTCAAGCATCTTCTGTGCAGAGACAACTTAAGTCTCAGGTGTTTTTCACTAGGAACCGGAAGTGTTAGAGGTGGTCATTGTTGCAGACCGGTTCCTATTAACCTTACTATCAGAGCTGGAGTCACATGTTCATGAAATAACAGATCAATCTTTTGAGGCTTTCTTTATTTTACACTGAAGTACACTGTGAATACAGTAAATCTTCAAAGAATAACATTTGTTAATAATTCTATAAAATGAATGATTAAAATGTCAAGGAAAGAGAAATATGTTTAGTTTTGCCAATATAGGCACGTTAGTAAAAAAATTAACAAGGAAATATTGCTTACAAAATATTACATATAATAAATTTCACATTGAATTTCACACTGTAGATAACTGTACTGAGATTTAAATACAATTTAGCACTGAATGGTTCTGTGGAATATAGAAATGAAATCATCAAAATGTTGAATATCTTTCTATTTCCTGCAGTCTGCTCTGAACACAGAAGGGCAGCACAGATGACATGCAGTATTTCCTGTAGTCTTCCCTGCACACAGTGTGACAGCACAGATGGCATGCAGCATTTCCTGTAGTCTTCCCTGCACACAGTGTGACAGCACAGATGGCATGCAGTATTTCCTGTAGTAGTCTGCCCTGCACACAGTGTGACAACACAGATGGCATGCAGCATTTCCTGTAGTCTTCCCTGCACACAGTATGACAGCACAGATGGCATGCAGTATTTCCTGTAGTAGTCTGCCCTGCACACAGTGTGACAGCACAGATGACATACAGCATTTCCTGTAGTAGTCTGCCCTGCACAGTGTGCTCCCCGCTCCTGGGATATCTATTTTCCCCATTTCCCTTGAGAGAAGTGAATGAAAGGCCAGTGGGGAAAATTCACTCAGTGTTACTGAGGCCAAGTGTGAAGCTCCATTTGTGTTACTCCCTGAGCACTCCTCAGTGCTAATGGGTAGTATTGTTTTACTGATACACAAATTACCTATTAACAGAACCCTAAGTTAGCCATGCATGCTGAAGGCAGGCTATCCCCTAGGCATCTCTGCTAAAGGACATTCATGTGCACACACACATGCACACATGTATGTATATGTGGGCACTCCAAACATAAATCTTTAACTGCAAACAGCCTACCATGGTGGGTAGGCAATATAAGATCTATAACACTTAAGAATGTAGCTTACTTACTATTGCTCTAGAGAGACAGATCATCAGTTAAAAGCACTGATTTTTGTGGTGCTGAGAATCAAACACAGAATATCCCCTGCCCACTTTTTTTTGCTAGGCAAGTACTCTATCACTGTGCTATATTTTGTACCCTTTACATTTTTTCAAACAAAAAGCACAAATACAGCCTCAAACGAAGGTGCTTCACAGAGAAAATTGAAAGATAGGAGATTAACAGTCACAGAAATACATTCTTGATTAAAATCTACAATGCACCGTTATACCAGTATTCAGGGTATTGGGGCTCTGTGTATTTGTCTGTGTGTATGTTTCTGTTTGTTGTTTTATTTTCTTGACAGTTTATCTTTCTTTTATATGTGCATGGAAATCCTTCCATCTCCTTTCATGTTCATTTTTGAAGTGGGTTCTCTCATGATCCTGGAACTCCCAGGTAGGCTAGTCCTGCTGGTCAGAGATCCCCAGGGATTCTCCTATTTCCACATACCCAGCACTGATTCTCACATGTACACACCTGACACCTGTGGGTGCTGGGGATCAAGCTGAGGTCCTAGTTTATAGGTGGCAAATACTTTTCTCAGTGAGCCCTCAGCCTGCCCAATCATTTTCTTTTGTTTATGAGTTCCAACCTGGAGCTCTGAGAAGAAATTTCAAAATTAGATCTATTATTCTCATTCTCAAAGCATCGAGTTCCCCTTGGATAGAGAGCTGGCTCTTCACTGGCGTGCCCTCCCCAAAATCCACTGAGATGAGGACTCTCTCTATTGGAGAGCTGTCTTCCATCACCTCAGTAGAAGTTTCCCTTTCATCTTGGCTTTGCCTTGTTTCCAGTGTCTCCAGGGTGTTTACCTTATGTCTTGTCTGTTCTTCAAGTTGAACATTCTCAAACTTCATATATTAGCTGTTCATCTCCCTCCTCAGTACAATTCACCTTGAAGTCATGAATTCTCACCTCCTAATGCATTTAGGAGCAACTTAATCACACTTTTCAAAGTCCAAAACCCAAGAGACAGCATCTATCCTCAGGAAGCCCACAGTCTTATATTGAAAGGTGAAAATAGGGGTCATCACAGATTTTTTGGTTCATTTGCATGGCACAGGGGGTGTTGCCACTTTAGTTCGTCCTTGTCTGTTGGTGTAGGAGGGAATTCAAGCATGGTGAGTATGTCTCTGTTCTTTGGGATTTCTCTCCAATCTTAACCTAGCTTCTAAGGGAGGATTACAGATGACAGTGTTCAGGATGGTGAGACCACAGAAGCATGAAGCACAGAAGAGGGAAAGGAGTAGGGCCTAATGCATTGCTCTGAGGAATGGCATGGGAAAGACAACATTGGTATCACTTCAAGGGTGAGTGATTCCACGTTGGGTGGATTTTAGAGGAGAAATAATTCTTATTTGATAATATGGGGCATATGGATAATCTTCCCTAAAATATGCAAATGCAGACCTAGCCAGAGGTTTTCTTTCTTATGTAGGATGGTGGCCTACATAGATAGAGTTTCAGCTTGGCCAATTCTAGGGATGAGTACAGAATGGCTTTATTAGAAAAATATTCAATTACTATTGGTAGAGAATTTATTAGATTCATTGAATTAAACAATTGTCCAGTAAAAAAAATAAATATAAGAAGACATCCTAAACATGTAACCTTTTTCTGGAGGCATCCAGCTGTGACAGCATATTCATCAGGGAAGAGAACCGTCTTCTATTTTGACACACTTGACTAGCTTTTGTGGAAGATGCGAATTCCTCACAGCTCAGTAGAAAAATATAATTGTCCAATTAGGAAAAATGGATTTCTATTTTAGTCCAAAATATAAGAAAATCACACTGAAATTGACAGAGCAGAGGAGGCACTGAGTTCTGTACATGCACAGGTGTGTGCTTTGATAGGAATAAGCACAGTTTCATAGAGCGTCGATTTGTACAACTAGAGAGACAGCTCAGTGCTTAATAGTACCCAGTGTTCTTGTGGAGGACCAGGGTCAGGTGTTTGACACCCTCTTTTGGGTTCCAGGGGTACACAAGTGCACATGCACATGTATACACACAGACACAAACACACACAGAGACACAGACACACACACAGACAGACACAGACACACACACATAAAACACACACACAGAAGTATAACTAGAAAGATTTTTTCAAAATGTGATTTGTGTATTGGGCATAGTTTTAGATATAACAAAGCAACAGACTGATGATCAGAGAGGAGAAAATGGGTGTGTGTGCATGTGTGGTGTGAGTATGTGCGTGTGTGTGTGTATGTGTGTGTGTGTGTATGTATGCATGTATGTGTGTGTTTCTACTCACCTTAGGTAGACACTTAGGAGTGGAAAAATGGTTTCACATTTGTTGGAGTAGAACTATGAAGCCCTTCTTGGGCTGTGCTTCGCCTGCTTCTGTTTCAAGGGACTTTCCTGTGGTGTCATTTAGTATTTGTTACAAGCTTAGACATTAGCTTTTTGGAGGCAGGATGAAGTGCTAAGTATTTGGCAAGAAATAGATAGATTCTGATGTAGCCTTTGACTTTGTGGAAGAACTTGGACTGTCTCTGATGTAGGATTGTGTAGGGTTGGGAAGATGGGCATGGGTTGATGTAGGTCTGAGGAGGTGAGGCTGGGCCAGTACAGGTCTGGGGGCGGGGGTCTGTACAACTTCTTGGGTACCATGGACATGAATCTGAAGGTCATTCACTCCAGTGCCATTTGGTGATTCTTTATCTTGGTTTTTAATGTCAGTGGTTAAGAGCGAGACTCCATAACATTGCCAGTAAACCATCTATGTCGCTAAAATAGGAGAAAGACAAAAGAAATGCAAACTGGAGAGATATTTTAGAACAGAATTGGATCAGAGCCAATGAGATTGACTTGGTGGAGTGTTTGGAGGAAAGCCAGGGAGTCTGTGATATTTCCCTAGTGTGCACACTTGCACACACAGACACATACACATATCCTTGGATCAAAATTAACTCTTTCTATTGAAGTTGAATTTAAGACTTTCTTGATTTCAGAAGTCAAAGCTGAGTGCAAATTAAGATTGTTGAAAGTATGATAAAAATATACCATACACTCACTTGACTTTTGGCAAGACCTCACATCTGTCGAGAATGTCAAGATAGGAAGATATCCAAAGCATTTTTTTTAAAGGAAAGGTTGGATCATAGCCAAATGCCTGCTGAGGAATTCTTAGGAGAATTTCTGGAAACTATAGTTTTTAAGGTAATCATATTCTCCATGCTTTCCTGGCCCCAAATATTACTGGAGTGGTTTAAAGTCTCATTTATTTGTGTCTTGTTCATCCTTTAGACTGAGATGGTCAGATTTCATTCTGGCAAGGTGACAGAGGAAAATATTGTGCTTGGCACTGTACACCTTCAATTTCTTTGCAAATGTATGCGCAAAGGAAGAGGTATTTTGTGTAGCTGTAGCTAGATTTTTTTTTTATGTTTGATGAGTACGTCTTTTTGTGTTAGACAAACCTAGACCACACTTTGCTTTTCCACTAAACTTGAGCACTTATCAGACACTCGGTACACATGCATTATCGTTGGAAGGCACAAGTGAGATGAGATTTCAGGTAAAACAGCAGTGTCTTAATCCCAACTTAACTGTCAAATCTTTCCTTTGTGTTGCGCCTGTGTCTCATGTATCCTAGACTGGCCTCAAAGTTGCTATGTAGTTCAGGATGATGTTGAACCTTCCGGCTTCCAATTCCCAGCTGGGGTTCCTGGGAAGTGTCACTACAGTGTTTACTGTTTAGAATTGTTTGAGCACAGTTGTCTAAGTGTGACAGAAAAACTGCAGTCAGCAATGGCCAAGAGTGAACAAAAACTTCCAACCTTTCTGCAGCTATTTCCATGTGTATCTCATTCATTCATTCATTCATTCATTCATTCATTCATTCATTCATTCATTCATTCTTCAACATAAATGATAGAGATTTGCCATGACACTTTAAACATTTTTTGATGAAATACACATAACCTACACTTTTTATTTTAAACAATTTTAAATGTTTTGTTTAGCGGCATTCAGGACGTTTCCAGGGCTCCAAAACTGTCATTAACTCCATAACTGTTGGTGTGATTTTGGCGTCTGACACTGAGGCCTTACACCCACTAGACAGTAACCTCCTCTGATGAGTTATGTTTCTGGAGTTGGACGATTATGGTGACGGGCACAAAGAGCGTTGTGTTGTAGGTGCTTAGTTGCTGGGCCATGCCACTTTCCTAATGTGTTTTGTGCATATCACTGCAAGGTCAGTTTCACTTCTCGTTAAAGCTGAGTGGTATATATTACATTATCATCACATACACAGCACACCTTGGTAGCCAGAATGGACACTCAGGGTCCTATCTTCTTTTGCTGGTGAAAGACTCGATATTTGAGAAATTTGACCCTAAATGATTGCAGGCCCGAGGTGACTGGCCCACACTAGGTTTAGATTCACAACAATGAGCGAGCATTCTGTGGGCAGTAGGTCAAACATTGTGTGATGTGGATCTCTATTCTGTGTGGCTGAGATGAAATTGTCCTTCATCTCACCATTCTCTTTCCTCACTATTAAACACTTAACCTCTACTACCCCATTCTAGATGCTCCCATGTCTCTTCCTTCTACATTAACATAAAGAGACCGGGGGACTTTAAAGCAAGATGGTCACATAAATCAACTGTCCATTAAATCTGCAGATTGGCAATGGTAGGAAGGTCATTCTCATAGCATTCATTCTGAGCACAGATGGTCTTTTCATTGTCTAGAACCTTCTCCAATTTACTGAGCAGTGCACTGAAATCTTCAACTTTGAGGCCCCCAACCATTTGGCCAAATATATTTAATATTTTTGGAATTATGAATGGGATAGTCATCTTAAATTCTTGCTCTAGGGATACACAGTTGGGATAAGTGAAGGCATACACACACACACACACACACACACACACAGTGATTTGCATTCTGCATTGCTATTGTTAAGTGTTTACTATAGTAGATTCTATAGGGCCTTTTGGTGATAGAACCAGGGCATGTGTAGATAGGGATGGCTTGGTTCTTTCTTCCTCATGTTTATTCTTGTTGTCTTTCACTTGTCTAACTGATATAGCTGAGACTCTGAGCCCTTCATTGAATAAGAGGGGAGAGAGTAGGCGTCCTATCAGGTTCCTGATTTTAGAGGAAAAAAATAATAGTGTAACTGACAGCGACTGTAATAAAACCCCAATTGAAGCTTTAATGTTTCAGATTGTCTTTTCTAACTGCATAGGATTCTCTGAGATGTACGGGCACATGATTGCCAGGTGATCTTAATCTGTTGTGTGGTATTTTTCTTTGGGAGATATTTACAATAGAGTGATTTTTAGTTCATTGGTTAACCTAAAAATAATACTGTCCAGCACTGAAAACACACAGGATTATTCTCACTGGCTACATAGTGCTGCCCGGTGCTGGAATTGAAGAACAATTCATGGGCCGGGTGGTGCTGCATAGCCTAGTGGGCTGTGTAGGAAAGTGTATTCCAGAGTGACGGTGGTGCAGAGTAAGACAGACAACTGCAGAGCAAAAAGGAGAACAAAACCACGAGCAGTTTGGGCTCTTAACAGGCTGAGGTTCGAAGGATGCTTTTAGTTTCTAGTATGTGTACAGGATGTTGGGCTTCTTAGGGGCACCGAAGTCTCACTGGTGCACAGGGTGTTAAGGCCAAGGTCTTAAGAAGTTACCACCAGTGCCTTATCAGTGTTAGTTACATACTGCTGATAAGCATCTGATCTACCTTATGGATACAAGCCACATGCAGCCATCTAGCATTCAGTGCATTCAGATGGACCTTCGTTTTCTCTCTTCCTTTGCAAGATTATCTAGCCTGAGGAAGTGTGCACTGATGGAAGGCATATATCTGCACAACTGAATACAATTCCATCCTGTGTATGTAGCACATTTTTCTTATCCATTCATGAATTGATGGACATAGGCTATTTCCATTTTTGGACTCTCGTTAATAAAGCCACCATAAACAGGAGTGTGTAAGAAGCATATCTGTAGTTAGTTTTTTGGGTATATAGCCAAGAGTGGAATAGCTGACTCATATGGAAGATCTATCTCTGGATTTGTGAGGAACCCCCACGCTGACCTCCATTGTGGCTGTGTCAGTTTACAGTCCAACCACTGATAGATAAGCAGGCCACTTTGCCCACATTCTGTAAAGCATTTACTTCTCTTTGTCTGCTTGACGCTAACCATTCTGCTGGAGTTAGATTGACTCTTGGGGAAATTTCAATTAGCATTTCTGCTGATAATGATATTGATAATATTTTAAAACATATATTAGCCATTAGAATTTATTCCCTTCATAACTATCTACCAGTTTAGTTTCATGGCCCAGGATTCAAAATTGTGTTGTTTGTCTCCCTATTCTGTAGGTGGTTTCTACGCTTGATTTACACTTTCATTTGTTGTACAAAAACTATTTACTTGTGTGAGGTCCCACTCATTGATTATTACTTGTGTCTCCTGAGTTGTTGGAATCCTAGTCAGAATCTCCTTAACATGCCTGTACTTTGAATTCACTCCCACTTTTTCCTTTAGCAATCTCAGGTCTTATTCCAAGGCCTTTCTTGCATTTGGACTTGCTCTTCAAGCAGAGTGAAAGACAAGGACCTAGTTTAATTCTGTGAGTAGCTAGTCAGGATTCAAAGCATTTGTCAAAGATACTATCTTTTTCCATCGTGTATTTTTCGTCAAATATAAAAAAAATTAGGTGAATACAGCCATGTGGCCTTGTATCCCACCCCTCTATCCTGTTCCATTATTAGTGAGTCTGCTTTTGTGCCAGGACCATGTCGTGTTTTCTGTGATGGCTCTACAATGTAGTTTGTGACCAGGTGTGACCAGACCACCACTGTCTCTCTTGCTCATGACTGCTGTCCTTGTCTGGGGTCTCTTGATTTTCCATATAATTTTTAATAGTTTTTTTTCTATTTGTGTGAAGAATGTCACTAGGAATTTGATGGGGATTGCACGGGATCTGTAGACCGTTTTGGTGTGATAGGATCTTTCAGGATTTTGATTTTTCTAATCCATGAGCACGAGAGGTCTCTCAGTCTTCTTCAATTTCTGAATTCAGTGTTTTGTGGTTTTCTTTTTTATTATAGAGACCTTTCATGTCCTTGGTTAGGTTTATTCCACAGTAGTTTATTGTTTTCTTTGAGGCAGTGTGGATGGGATGTTTTACCTGACTACACTTAAAGTTTTAGATCTTATTTCAGGGTTTTCGATTCATTTGGAGTTAGTTTCAGTCTAGGGAGGTGGGGAATCTAGCTTCTTTTCTCTATATGTGGATGCCCAGTTTCTCCAACAGCATTTTTTGAATGCTATTTGGATGCCACTTCCAGTGTATGTTTTGATACCTTTGACTCACCACTCCTTTCTGTAGAAATTTACCGTTTAGTTGTTATTATGGTGAACATCAGTGAGGATTACTCTGCTCTCCCAGAATTCCCATCTGGCTACATTTCCTTCCACTGTGTCATAGAGTCTCCATGACAGATATGTTCATGGGGGGAGTGAACTGTTCATGGAAGCAGGATGGTTTATTAATAAACTCAGGACAATAAAGCATATCTCAAGTACCAGGCACACGTTAGGCCAGGAGACACTGGCTTTTCCCTCTTCATTGTGTCTCATCAACCAGTACTTAGAACATTAACTTTCTGGAGGCAATTCAGAGAGTGAAGCCCTCCTGTTCCCCATGCACCTGCTCCCTTTCCTGTTAGTACTGTTTCCCCTGGAAGAGCTCCCGTAGCTCACAAGCTGACAGGAATGTACTTTTTCCTGCCTCTCTGAGTAGCTGCAGCTGAGGCTGTTCAAGGCTAAGATGCAGGCAGGAAGCTCCTGTTTGGGCTCTAAATTTCTCATCTCTGACACCTCCTCTGAAAATACACCATCCTTTTCCTGCTACCAGAGGCTGACAGAACCATGTGGTTCTAGGACATTTCAAGTTTCTCCATTTGTGCCTATCTGACCATTCCAATCGAGCATCATAGATGGACTAGTCTGGAGGCATTGGGAGAGCTAACAATGTCAGTGGGAGGGACACACAGTTAGTTATAAGGCAGGATGAAGAACTAGGCTCAATGAATCAATGAATCAATGACTCAATCAATCAATCATCACCACAGCTTCTGCTTTTTACCCAAGCCTGCCATTTTCAGTTTTCGGAAGTATGCATATGTGTGTAGCTCTGTACATGTGTATGTGTGCATATAGGTGTATAGCTGTGTGCATGTGTACATGCATGTATATAGTTGTGTGCATGAGCATGCATTTATGCATGTGTGTATATGTATATGTACATATGTATATACCTATGTGCATGTTTATGTGTGTGTACATCTCTGTACATGTGTATTGTGCATGTGCATGCAAGAGGGTGTGTACCTGTGAGTGCATGTGTGTGTATGTGTGTGTCTGTATGTTATGTGTGTGTATGTGTGTGTATGTGTGTGTGTCTGCATGTGTATGTGTGTCTGTGTATGTCTGCATGTGTATGTGAGTGTCTGTGTGTGTGTGTGTGTGTGTGTGTGTGTGTGTGTGTAGGTGTGTGTGTCCATACATGTAGAGGCTAGAGGTCAGTCTTGGGTGTTGTTCCTCAGATGCCATCCACCTTTTACCTTTTGGTTGGGTCGTCTCTGTCTGGTTGGATTAAGCACACAGGCTAGCCAAGCAGGCCAGCAAGCTAGAATGTCCCTTCTGTCTCTGCTTCACAAAGTCTAGCAAAACCAGCAAGCACCAGGATGCCTGCCTTTTACACAGGCTCAACCTCCAGTTCTCGTGCTTGCAAAGCAAGCTCTTCACAGTATGAGCTGCCTTCCAGCCTTTGCACTGGTCTGAGTAGATGCTGATTCTGCATCATGATGTCTAAAGCCCACTCAACTAGGAAAAAGTGGGTTTCCTAATCTCCACAGAACTTTTTTATTTGTTTATTTTTTTTTTATAAAATTTCCCTCTGCTATGTGTCTCCCTTACCCAGATCAACATCAGATCAACCCAAAAGAGCATTCTGGGATGCTTTTGTTGGGTATTTGGTTTGAAGAAACATAAAAATTTCCTCAAGTTCCACATGAAAGCCACACATCTTCTAATGCCATCCTCTAGTCTGTGTACACTTTAGGGCATGTGCAGGAATCTGGGCCAATGTAGAGGCAGGCAGTGTCGGTTTCAGGCAAAGTTGACGTGGGTACGTATGGCAGCTTTAGAAGAATTCCTTATTTGGTTCTAACTTGAGCAACACTGAGAGCACTAGGTCTCCAGCTTCTTGTTTGTCACCACACACTTAGTGAGCTATGGAAAGCGTGCTGCCTCCAGAACGGATTTAACTGCTTTGTGCCTGCACTCCTGGCCACCCTCGTCACCGCTGGCTTCCCTCCAAGCCTGCCTGCTACTCACAAGTATTTCTTGCCTATGAGAAATGCATCAAAATTCCAAGAACATATGCTGCTGACTGCTGGGAGAGTTTAGTGTTGAGAGATTAGCATAATGGCTTTAGTTTGAGAAATTTAATTGGGCATGGTCACATCCATGTAGTGTCTGTGGGTAACAAGCTGTGCCTTGGAGATCTTTATGTGATTTTCAATTTGTTTTAAAAGCAAAACTAAAGAATGGAAAATGCACATGCTTCCTTCTTCCTTAATTAATATTCAGTAGTAATTAGACTAGAGCAACCTGTCTTTGTCTGGAGTGATGGATAGGTGCCTACATATACCTGTAATTTCATTTAAATTGCACAGTTTCAAATGCTGAAATGCCTAATCGCTTAGTATATCCCAAAGCAACTAACCACTAAATTAATTTTTATCAAGTCTCATCCCTTTTAAATTATACTTCTTTTACTAAATTGTTTCCTGTTAAATAATGCAGACATAAAATAATAATGGTTAACTATTTTGTATCTGTATATATGTATGCTGTGTGCAAACGTGTGTGCAAGTGTGAGTGTAAGGTGATGTGTATGTGTGGTTCACTATAATTTTATAAAAATTGAGATAGGGTCTCTTTCTGGGACGTTTCACAAAGACTAGGGTGACTAGCCAGGGAGTCCAAGGCAGCCAGCTGTCCCCACCTTTCCACACCCAAAATTACAAGTGCCCAATACCAAACTCACGGTTTTCACATAGGCCCTGGGAACTGAAGTCCTTATGAAAAGACTTTTTCATCCTTATGAGAAGACCTTTAGCACCTGAGCCATTTCTCCAGACTCCTAGCATTTTCGTTCAGCTATTTGGTTTAAGATGGGTCTTGCTGTCTAGCTTAGGCTAAGACTGACTTTCGGGACAGCCACTTGCCTTGGCCTTCCAAATGTAGGAATTATGATTCTGAACAGCCACATGGGGCTTTTAGTTCTGAAGTCGGGAAAGAGATGGCCTAGAGCTGGAGATGTGGCTCAGCATGTATGAGCATCCCTTGCTCTTGCAGAAGACATGGATTCGTATTAGCCTGTGTGCTTAATCTGTGTGGCAGCTTATAACTGTTTGTAACTCCTGTTCCACGGGCATCCAACACCTTCTTCTGGCCTACTTGAGCACCAGATTTCAGTTTGCAAGGGGTTTGCTGAGGCAGGATATACTTTTCTGCACCCCCAACCCCACCCTGGCTTTCCTGACAGCTCACACGCAGCCCCTGCCAGGCTCTAACAGTGTGGGATGTGGAGTCTTTTCTCCAAACTCTGATTTCTACCACCAGGATTCCAGGTTCTTAGTTCTAGACGATCTTCAAGACGAGACGTACACTCTCACAACCGCAGGCTGTGGGACTAGGTTGGTCCTATGTGGTAAATAAATGCCTGAACGTATTGCTCACAGGCTGAGCATGACCTCGTGTGCCTCCGTAGTCCAAACGCTGTGGTCCTGACATTTGGGCATTTAAATGTAAGCTGTTCCTTGTTAAGACCTTCTCATAACTAAAATGTGAGTCACTCGCAAACTGTAATGGATGTTGGCCCTGCAGCACGATGAACCAACCGCTCTGAATACAGGGTAAGCCTCACCCAGACTCATGGTAATTGAATTCCCAGTGGTCACCCCAAATAGGGAAAGGCCTGAGGAACAAACTGAAAGCAGCTGGGTGGATCCTGACTCCGTGCTTTACGGCAGCGTCGTTTTTCCTTTTAAGAAATGGAAGTACGTAGAGACCAGAGGCAAACAGTACAGTGTAAAACAGGGGTTGGGGTTTTGCTATACTTATGACAAGATTTAAGTCTCCATTTGAGATGTTAAACTGGAGTCGCTCATGTGTTCTACTGATGAAGATCTCTGGTTAGTTCATCTGCAATCAAAAGCCAAAACAAAACTAAAGCAGAATTCCAGCGCTCTGGCTGATGATCAATTAGCATTAGGGGGTTATTACAGCAAATGTAGGCTTTCCTATAACTTTAATAAATAAAAGATTTGCTCCCAGGGGCTCGCAGGGCATAATCAATGAGCCGATCCCGGGGAATGAAATAAATCGCGTCATATCTGGTTCTAGTCAGAGCAGATATTAACACATTTAAATGTAAATTTGATTATCTAGCCAGAGCAGAGATTCTAATGAGTCACCCTGCTGTCTGTGTCATAACTGCCGCTCTCCGGTTTCCTGGGTAGACTGTCAGCTTCCTTGTCCCATCAATCCTGGGCTTTCTGGACAGCTCTGTACAGGCATTTTGGGAAGTGTAAAATCCACATGACATCTCAGGACAAGCAGGAAAGGTGGCGCCTTCCTCTTTTCAGGGTCAGAGGAAGTGACTGGTTAGGCATGAAGATTAAACAGCTCCTGGGGTAGTTTTCAACTGGATTGTCGTTAGGAAGAGGAGGTGGGGGTCTCCATAATGAAGAAGGGATGGGACCTCCATATGGAAGAGGAGGTGGGCATTTCCCAGCATCTACTTCACTGTGGCGGATTGGAAACAGTTCTCAGAGTAAGACTAGAATATTTTCCTCAGTGGTCTCCAGGGTATGTACTCGGTCTACATGCCTGTGATCAGAGGACCATTTAGCAAGCTGTCACTGGACTGTCAGAGCCTGCTGTGGGCTATGCTCACTGGAATGGCCCTGTCCTGTTCAGCTTGGCAACCTCTGCTGTGGTGCTGGGCCCCACTCACAGTCTCACATGCTCTCTCAAATGGAACCCATTCAGGTCAGGTCATGTTTGTCTCAAGCTCTGTTAATGTTTGAATCATGATTATAAGCATGGCGTCAATACATTGTCACAGCATATTTAGTAGCATCAAGAAGATACCTGGTGGTGAATGGGATTCAAAAGAGCTAGGAGAGCAACCGGATGGGGTAGTTCTAGCTACCTCTGTAGGGAGAACAGCCTCAGTCAGTGTGTTCCTCAAATTCTAGTAACAGGTGAGCACTGGAAACATACAAAAACAGGGTTGCTTCAGTGACATGTCCCTAAGGGGAAGATTCTGTTAGGTCTGGCTGGGTTGTAAATATGAACAAGACAGATTTGTCCTCTCCAAATCTCTGAATCTAGAAGTCACCATTTTGAGTGTCGCTAATGGTTTGGGGAACTGGAGAGTCTCCGTGACAGGCTGAGTGTCGTCTCTGCTCTGACAATCTAAAGTACTTCAAAATACACAGCGTTTTGAGCATGGACATGTTGCCACAGTGGAAAATTCTACACTTGCCCCTGGGAAGCAGTCATGACATAGGCAACAGAAAATATGTCTTAAAATTGCCTTCAGCTGTGTGGAGAAGGTACATATGAAACAAAAGTGAATGTGGTATTTAGCCTTGAGTTTCTTACCTCAAATATGTCAATATAGTCTTACAAATATTCCCAAATCTAGACTGCCAGGAAACCCCTGACCCCAAGCTTCTAGAATAAAGCATTGTTCAGTCTCTGCCAACTTCAGCAGCCTGTGGATATATGGAGAGAATTCTGAGCTATAACCTTTAATTATTGAAAGAAATTTTAGAAAAACCGATTCATTAAAAGTTGCACCTTTAGGGCTGGGGAGAGAGCTCAGAGGTTAACAACATAGGCTGCTATTTCAGAAGGGCCTGAGTTCAGCTCCCAGAACCCATACTGAGTAGCTCATAACTGCCTGTAACTCCATTCCTAGCACTGTAGATACCATAACTATGTGAGTGAGCATACACACCCACACACATATACACATACACACAAACACACACATGTACAAACACACACAAATGCATACACATAAATACACACATACATACACATACACACACATATACACAAACACACACATATACAAGCTCACACAAATATATACACATAAATATACACATACACACACATATACACACACAAACACACACACAAACACATACACATAAATACACACATACACACACATACACACACAAACACACACATATACAAGCACACACAAATGCATACACATAAATACACACATACACACTTATACACACACAAATGCATACACATAAATACACACATACACACACACAATTAAGAAAGCCTTAAGAAATGTACTTTTGCATAATCTTGACGGAATCTTTTAATATCCATAGAGGTGATACATGTCAACTCTTAACTTTTATTTTTGATGCAATGCTTTTCATAATTTATTTAAATCTGGGTATCTAATAGCACACATGAGATCTAACTAACATGCCAATCCCACAAAGATAACATGCTACACTATGCTATATCTTGTTTGTCACTCAGCCATGCGCTTGTTGCCCTGACATGGTGCGGGTTGCTACTTTAGTTTGTGCTCTTTCTATCTCTCCAATTACCTCACTGTAATTAGTAATTAGTGTTTAAAAGGAACTCATTATTTAGGAAGAAAATATCTATCTGATTTTAAAAGCAGTCAGTTATACTTGTATCTACACTATGGCATCATTTGTAATGTATACCCCAAGCTTCCTTCTGAAAGAGTAATTGAACTTGATGTAGTGCAAAGACAGACCTATGTGAATATCTTCCCACAAGCCACATTTAAAGTTCTTAAAAATGGAAAAACTGTGGATAAAATCCCCCCCTCCTCCTCCTCCCCCTCCTCCTCCTCCCCCTCCTCTTCCTCTTCCTCTTCCTCTTCCTCTTCCTCTTCCTCTTCTTCTTCTTCTTCTTCTTCTTCTTCTTCTTCTTCTCCTTCTCCTTCTCCCTCTTTCTCGCTCTCTCCTTTATTCTTTATTTCTTCTTTCTCTTTTTCCTTAGCAAAATGGCTTTCAATAGAACTCTTTTTACGTTAACTTCCTCAAACATAATTTTCACATTGCTTTGATTAGGACATGCTTCCCGAAGCAGGTTTCTGCTTTGACACTAAGGGCAGAAGCCAGTGGCCTCAGGCACATCACTGAGCCTGCTCAGCATTCCAGCCTCTACACTTGGCTGGAGAAAATTCAATGGACCCTGGGCCTGTGGCCTCGCATTGTTTTTCTTAGATAAAAGCACTTGGCATTTCAATGCCTTGGCTCACGCTGCCTGTAAATTAAAGGAAATGAACTTGATGCTTCTTCAGATTTCTTAAATTCTAATACATCTTGCAAATGAATGGATCTCTGAACTTCCAACGTGCTAAGCATCCTGCAGTCTTTCAAACAACACAAAATCTCTTTCCCACATATTGAGAATTGTTTTGCAAAGGCTGATAGGAGGCAAAGACGTTAAGCTGCAAGTTCTTCCTCTATCCTGATGCCTTCTGTATTTTCGTAGCTATAGTAAGTGAACTAACACAATGCCACATATTGTTTTAGGATGGAGAGTGTATGCACATGTGCATGTGCGTGCGTGCGTTCGTGTGTGTGTGTGTGTGTGTGTGTGTGTGTGTGAACAGCCTTCACAGGAACCAGGTGCGAGTTATGAAGGTCTTAGGCTTAGTATCAACTCAGAACTACAGTTAGCTGGGAGCTATAAAGAACAGTGTTACTATGAAAACCTGTGCGTAACCAACAAACATAGCAAGTGATATTTGAAAAATATATCCAAGCTATAAATACATTCTTGCACATGCACAAATTATCTTCTTCTGGAATCTGGATTGTGTTGCCTGTGGCATGCGCACTTATGTCAACATTTATCATCCAGCTTTTGGAGTCTTTGAGTGCTAGGTCTATGCTAGTCACAATATCACAGAAGAAAATAGGACAGAACACTCTTCCTTTAAGGTGAAAGGTGCTTATAGACACATATGTAGATAGAAGCATTGATATCCCCTACTGGAAACCAACTGTTGACATCTTGGGTCAGAGAAGTTTGTCTCCCCACTCTGAGGATTCCTTGAGTTGTCTTCTCACATCGGGGCAGTCATTTCTCTCAGCACAGAAATGACTCAGTGCTTGGGTGAGTGGCATGGTTCCTATGTCAATGGTTTCTATCCTGTCTGGATGAAGGTGTGAAAGGATTTGTTTTGAAATAGCATATAAAACACAGAAATCAAACATTGAAAGTTTACCAAATCCTATCATTTTAAAGACCGCCTTCAGTTTAAACCTGGTCATTTTTTTTAAAAGATGAAACAATAGTTATCATTAAATTCCTGAACAAAGAGAGTGCACGTTAAGGAATACTTTCTTGTACTCCATGTTTGTTTACAAGACAAGCAAGAGCCAGCTGTGGGGGTGATGTTTGCTGCTGGCAGCTACCTGTGCACTGGTTCTTCTTGGAGGTTGAAGAGATGTTGCAGTGGGTAAAGCACTTGATATGCTAGGGTGGGGATCCAAGTTCCAATCCCCAGAAGCCATGTAAATTGGGACACTATAGCACATCTCTAATCCCAGATTCCCTACCCCAAGGTGGGGGTGGAAACAGAATACTCTCTGGGTGAGGTAACAGGCCTGGAGAATGCAGTGGTGAACAAAAGACCCTGTCTCAAACAAGATGCCAAGTATGGATCAACGCCTCAATTTTTCAGCCACACGAGGATGTACGTGCAAGTGTGTGTGTTTCTCAAAGCTTTCCTACACACACCCTTGATTCTGAGATGGAGACTGAGGCTAAGAGAAACAAACTATTTGGGTTCAGTCAGGAGAAGGGCAGAGTCTAATTTTTTTTTGGTAAACCCACTGTTATTGGAAGTCTGCTCTGAAGCTGGCTTAGGTTGCCTCTTACAGGCTCAGTTAGAGCTGCCATGGAACTCACTTCAGACGGAGGATGAAGAGACACTGGTGACTCCATCACTGGTGGAGAGACAAGCTACAGACCTCTACCTCTATGGGCCTCTCTTTCCTTTGCCCAGATGGAGTTGGGCCATTTGCTGGTGAGCAAATCTCTCCATTAGATGGAGAGAGGCTCGCAGCAACTACTAAGTAGTCAATTTATATATTTTCTTTGTTTTTCAACTCTTCATCCACCTATTTATCTAATTTGCTTGTATTTCCCCAATGTGTTTGGTCAGAGACTGACATTGTATCCACCTATGATTCTCTTCCCCTTTCCTGAGTCCCTTAAGAGGTCCATACCCTCTGCCTGGCTCCTCCTCTTCTTATTCCTCATCTTAATCCCTGGATCTGATAGGATCTTCACAGTAGAGCTATGAACAGTGGCGTCTCACAGAATACCAGTTTTGTGAGAAATATGCCCTTGCTGGTTGGCTGGGCTATCCTCCTCTACTCAAGTGTGACCTTCTCCCAGGAGCTTTTGTTACACTGGTAGATGTCCACAGTCTTCTCAGAGCCTTTGCCTCTCTCTCTCCTAACTCAGAATGGAGACAAAAGATGGAGCTGCTGTTTAAACATCATACATCTTTTCTCCTGAAAACTTTACTTAGGTAGGGAAAGTAACTCTGGCTAAGACTCTCAAACAAAGGGGTTAATACTTGTGATCCACAGACCCTGGGGTCTGAAAGGGAGGTTGGTCTATTTTTGTTACTGCAAATGGGAGTCAAGATGGACAAGTGTGTAGTTTTTGTGCCCCCAAATTGGAGAGTTGATGTTAATGTGGAGAAATTTCAGTATGAATTAGAAGTGGCAAAAAATGTGGTGTCAGCTGACACATTGGTTTTCCAATGCTGGCTCCTAGTCTTGGGAGGCCTTCACTAGCGTTTGCAGTGACAACTCTCAGGGGACCATTTTCATTCTGAATTCCACTGTGACCATTTAATATCATTTACCATCAAGAAAGTAGATGCTATTTGCTTGGTCTTAAGTATTCCTATGAATATTTATGCCCCTCTTTCAAGAAACATTGGTTTTGGGATACTTTTTAAGTTCTTCAGGGAAGTACATTTCTATGGACTCCTGATCTGGATTTCCAGTAGAGGCCTCATGTATTGATTTCTATTCCTTTATAGGTAGAAATAACACTTCAGGATATCAATGACAACCCACCAGTGTTTCCAACAGACACCCTGGATCTCACTGTGGAAGAGAACATTGGAGATGGCTCTAAGATTATGCAGCTGACTGCCATGGATGCTGACGAGGTAGTTTATGTCTTTAGAGTCTGTAGTCCCAGAGACTCAGAATTTCAGGTGCATGGGAGCTCTAGTGTTCCGTGACTAAGTTTACAAATTCTGTGTTCTTTCTCTGAGAACAGACATTAGTGTTTGAACTGTGATATAAGAATGGGAAATACTTAGTCTGTTAAGTGCATGGCCCCCAAACATGAAGATCCAAATTTCATCATCTTCACCTCTATAAAAAAGCTGTGTGCATCAGTGCTAGCTTGTAACCCCACTGCTGGAGAAACTGACAGAGGTGGATCTCTAGAGCTGGCTGTCAAGACCATCTATCCTATTTGGTGAGTCCTGGGTCTCAGTGATAAACCTAGATTCAAAAAAAAATGGTGTCACTGCAGAGATGACTCATCAGTCAAAAGCACTGGCTGCTCTGGTAGAGGACCTGGAATCGGTTCCCAGCACCCACCTTGGGGTGCTCACAACTGCCTGCAACCCCAGCTCCAGCAGATCCAACAGACTCTTTGACCTGTGTGGACATTGTGTTCATTAATTAAAAAAATTAATAAAAGTTGTTTTTTTTAAGTCAAGTTGAGTATCTAACTGACCTCCGCCTGCACTCACACAACCTTTACCTATAAAAGCCCATATACACCCCCAACACAAATAAAGGAAAACAATGGCACCAGATAAGGTCAGTTGGAGTCTGGTTTCTGATCAGCAATTCAGGTGTCTGTCCTTTGCATTTTAGGTCTCATGGCCAAATAATTTTTTAAAAATAAAGGCATCCAAAATGTCTTTATTCTTACATTTACTTACTTGTTTTCACTTTCATAGCATCTAAGTATCTATTTTTATTTTAGTTGTGATTGGAAACAAACAATTTCAAACTAACAATATTTAAAGTTACCTTAAAAATCTTTGTATTTTTAATAATTATATTTATTTATGTCCATATAAATTTAATTTTTTAAATATTTACTTCAGGTTATCATGCATAGAACTAGTGTGTTATTCACTTTATTATAATGAACAAATTTCATAGCTATTGGCAAATATGAAATTTGGACACAATATAGATTATCATCCTTTATTAAATAAAGACGTAAAATAGCCATTCTACAAATTGCATGGAAGGTTATACAATTAATTTAGATTTCCCCAGGTCTGGTTAATGCTCTGCAATTGAGGGGAAACCCTTCTCGAACACCAGCATACCCGTCCATCTTCCCTTAGTCAAACCCTAAACAGAACTGGCTTTCTCCTGTCAACTCCAGGAATGTTTGAACATCTGACTGTTTTAGTTATGATTAAGTGGTTCATAGTTTAACACTGAAATAGTAGGTGGAACAAGAATACATGGGGTCATGCATACCTTTAATCTATGGATAGAGGCAGGTGGATCTCTGTGAGTTGAAGGTCAGTCAGGTATACCTAGTGAATGCCAGACATCAGGACTAGATAGTAAGATCCTGTTCAAAATTAAAAAAATTAAAAGTAAGGGAATAATTAATATATAAACAAACAAACAAATAACATGCTAGTTCTAAAAAGCCAATTTATAAATATAATAACCTAGTCAGTTAATTTCACAAAAATTAGAACAGGGAATTGAATAGAATGTAAACTTTTATATTATTATAGTTCTCTTCTAGAAAGTATTTGGTGTTTTTCGTTAGTGCCTGCTATTTTACTTTGTATAGAGAAATGTTAATGCTGATTCCTAAGTCAGTGATTACTGACAGCTATGAGAATGAACACCTGTCCTGTGCATCATATGTAACATCTGATGAAGCTTAGCAAATATCTCACTTTATCAAGGCTGATACAACCTATTTAGTTGTAGCCATTTATGAAATCTTATAACTCCATTTTAATATAATATTGACATGAATGTCATATAATTGATGTAGGATAATCAGCACCAAATGGCCATAATTGCATTTTAGAAAGGGAGAAATAAAACGCATGTGTTTGAAATGTTTTGTTCTAATCACTTTAGAAGAATGAAGCAATAGCTATGTTAATTTTAATAAATATTTTATTGGTATGGATGTTGACTCTGTGGAATTATATGATTAATATGGGATTTCTCAACCCAAATTATAGTGGGTTGCAAATAAATTGTGTATGGAAATTTGATCGTTTTAATCAGTCTACAACTCTCCCAAGAACCGTCCTTCTGGGACTGTTAGACCCATTGTTAATTATTACCTAGAGATGCCTCCCTTTCAAGAGCTCATGCTGCTGACACGAGTGCTGTGCTGTGTGCATGGTCTGCCTCTCTTTGTGGCTTTACTGTGCCTGAGACTGCACCACATACAAGGCTCATGCCCAACTGCCTTCATGTAGTCTCAGAGACACACTTGTATTCTCAGTGACATTTGAGGAAGAGTGGGAGGTTCCTTATCTTTCTAGGTATTTACACCCAAGTTGGTTTTCATGTACCTTGCTTTTATTTTTGTTAAGAGTTGGTTTCTAGATTTAGTACTTAAGTAAGACATGTAGGCATGATGACATAGACATCCCAATTAATGAAGACATAACGATGTAGGGTCTGTAAGCGCCTTGTTCAGAGTCAGACAGGGTAGAGGTGCAAAGGGTAAAGCAGACATAGAAAGGGCGGACTCTTGTCAGCAGGCCAAGATAGGAGAGCAAAAAGCTCTGGCTAAGACTGGAGTGCCCACAGATTGCAAGGGTTGTGTGTGTGTGTGTTGTGGGGGTAGAAAAGCAGGCTGTGTCAGAGACTTTAAATTAGTAAATCCACCAGAAGTCTGAAGCCTGCTGTAGGTAGGACTGTTCTTTAGTTTGTTAAACGATGAAGCCCAGTGGGATTCCATCCTCTTTCCACATACCCTTTTCTTAATAATGGGAGGTTCCCACAGTACAGAGTATTCCAGTTCTGGTTGTGGGGAGCTGCCATTTCTTAATCCTGTATTAAGAAGAACAGGCACACAAGCTCCCTACAGGAGCCACAGATTTGCCTTTTTCTTCTGAGTTGTTTTTTGATGGGTTTATGTTAATTTTTTTGATAACTCTTTGGTCTACTGTCTTTGCTTGCTCAGCTCCTCACCTCTTAGTTGGGGTGGAAACAGCTCATTTGAATGTTTCCTGTTCTCTGAGGTCTTTGCTCTGTTGTTCTTTCTTCCTCTGCTTTGTCAGAACAGGGTTGAGACACAAGGTGCCTCCTTTACTCCGCAGTGACACAGGACGTTGCTGTGTTACTGACTGTGGAGAAACGAGGCTCTTCAAAATGCTGAGCGTGCAGATATTATCTGCTGGGAAATTCTATCAACTTATTGTGTTATAGACTATACACTTTTTCTTTAATTAATTGAACTGGGAAATATTCATGTGTTAGAGAAACTGCAGAGTACTGAGAAAAGAGATCAGTTCACGAAAGTCCCATTCTCCAGTCATCAAGTCTGCATGGTAAGGACATCCCAGAACATTCAAAGGTTCAGTTGTTGAAAAAAAGCACCTCCAGTTGGAAAACTCAGTTACATGCTATTGTTATTTACTCTGCAATCCCCCGGGGGTTCTTCTGGCTGCTCAGGGATAAGGTTTTAATGGCCTATCCTCAGTTTGGCAGGATTGAGGTGTTAAACAAACAGATTTTGCAAAACCCTCATTTTAACCAAGCCCCTTGACCAGACTTTTGAGCTGTTCATGAGTAAATAGCACCAGCTGATTCTCAAGGGGAGCAGATTGTTGTGTGGGTTCGATCTTCACTCGCTCTCAGGGGAATGACTACCATTTGAAGGACGCTGTTTATTATCCTGAGTCATTCTGTAGATGGGGCTTTTTTCTAAGTACAGAATCTTTGTTTTAATAATGGTATCAAAATGTTCCTGCATCTTCACATTCTCTTGGCTTCCTAGTCTGTATCATTTTGATAGTCCAGAATACAGTGGCTAAGGCACCATAAAAGTAGTAGAGTTCTTTGTGAAATGGAAAACTCCAGAAGGCAGGCACATCAGCAGTAAAAAAAATTCTTTTCAGATATTTTTGTTCAACCATAAGTTTACAGTGACTATGTTAGATACAGGTGGATGCAGAGAGAGTATGTGTCAAACTCGGATCATCTTGTATTAAGTTATGAGCGATTCTGAGGCACCCTCTTTATTAAATTTTAAGACTGGCTTTGGGAGCACAGTATTAAAAGCTCATGGAGGCTGCTGAACATAAATTTAGAATGCGGGTGTTCTCGCCTCAGGCTATTGAAGCTGATCTTGGCACATGCAGGAATACAGAAACACACACAATAAAAAACATCAAAACATCTCACGGAAAAGAAGGACAAGTGCTTCAGATCTGTAACCCAGTCAGTCAGCTTTTCATTCCTACCCAACACTTTACTTTCTGCCCGCTAATGATGGTGAGAGTTCTTTGAATATTTTAATGAATCAATTTCTGGGTAGTCACAATGAGAAAAGGCAAATTTGTTTCCAGGAACTGTGTTTAAGTCAAAACAAGTTTTTCAATTCAAGCACTCTAGCAATCCTTACACCCTGTAGTCAAGGGCAGTGATTGGGACCAGATGGCACAGATAGAGAAAACTCTTCTGTGTAGATTGAACTTACGTGTGGACCATCATATCAACAAGCCCTTCCCCTAAACAATGAAGAGTAAGACCAACTAGCATTTCCATACATCTTCTATGTTTCAAGGACCACTTTAATTTTTAAGATGGGCATTAACTGATTTAGTCTGTGAAACAGCTCTGTTGGGCAGGTCATCTCCTAACCTTGACTGTGGTGAACAGTGCCAGGCTGAACAGGAAACTGCCAATCTTGTTTTGAAGGTGCTGGTTTCAGTTTCTTCACGTTCACTGGGAGTAGAATTGAATGTATTTTTTTCAGGCTTTTCATGTATTTGCTTTTTGAGATTCTTCCTGTCTGTTTCCACCGTTCCTCTCCATAGGGGGCAAGGTTCTGAGTTTCCGAGAAGTTCTTGATGTTTGTTGCTTCTTGTGGAATGTAACTGCTCTGTTAGGTCTGAGGTGGCACTTTTGAGTATTATTGCTTGAACCTCCACAGCAGTTGGTGAACCTGCACCTCCTCTTTTCACACATCTGCTACCTTTCAGAGCCTCTGGATGGTTACATGGGTCCTTAGTTTTTGTCAGATCAGTAATTTTTTGCTCTCTGGGTATTTTGGGAATTAACCTATCATGTCTATAGTTTGCCCTCACAACTGCTGGTCTCTTCATAGCCGAGAAGCTTTTCCATTTGATGTCACCTCACTTACCATTTTTTGGTGGTCTTATCACCTGCAATCTTTTTATTTTGGCATCACAACTGTGAATTGGTCAGCAAGACCAACGCTATCAGGAAGAGAGACATTTGAGTCTGGACGGAGAGTTAGCATTTGGGTTCCATATTTAGGAGTTTACTTTTGAGCAGCACATGAGATGGCTGCTCCTTTCTTCGCCATGTGAATGATCAGTTTCCTGAACACCTTTGGCTGAAGTACTTATTCTTTACAATTGCATAGGGATCAGTTGATTATTCTCATGGATTTATTTCTGAGTTTCCACTCTACACTGTTATGGATCTATGTAGGAATGCAGTTTTATTGCTATAGCTTTGAAGTGTAGTTTGAAATCAGGAGGAGTGATGCCTCCAGCTTTCTTCTTTTCTGATGTTGCTTTCTCTCATTGAGATCCTCTGTGTTTCTGCATGACTTTTAAAATAGTGTTCTTTTCTGTTCAGTTACTTATTTTGATTTATGTGTATGAGTGTGAACACATGTGAGGTTATGTGCTCCACATGCATACAAGAGCTGTGGAAGCCAGAAGAAGGCCTCAGATTACCCAGAACTGGAGTTAACAGGCATTTGTGAGTCTGCATATGGGTTCTGGGAATGGAACCTGGGTCTGCTGCAAGAGCAGCACATGCTTTTAACTGCAGAGCCATCTCTCAGTTCCCTCTGTTATTTTCTATTTCTATGAAGGTCATGAGTATTTAGAAAGAGACCTTGTAGATTGTTGCAGATAATGCGAACCTGGTAGCCACATATGGCCTCTAGTGCATGATGTAGATGAAATTTTTTGTCTATTTGATCCATAATTTTTGATTTCCAGGTCATAAATCTTTCCATTCTTAGTTGATCCCTTGAAATTGTACACTGTTACATGAATTTAATGACCCCCAACCCCCCTTTGTCAAATTCACATTCACTGAAAACAAGAAGCAATGTTCTTGACCCCAGCAGTTCACCTATCTGTTCTTTCCCCTCAGGGTGCAAATGCTTTGGTCACGTATGCTCTCATTAGTGGAGCTGATGACAGCTTCCGGATTGACCCTGAATCTGGAGACCTGATAGCCACCAAGAGGCTGGATAGGGAGCACAGGTCCAAGTACTCATTGCTGGTTCGTGCAGATGACGGCCTCCAGTCCTCCGACATGAGGATAAACATCACCATCAGCGATGTGAATGACCACACCCCCAGATTCTCCAGACCTGTGTACTCTTTCGACATCCCAGAAGACACAACCCCTGGTAGGTGACATATCCCGAGGTGTGTTTTGCAGGGACCACCTTTAATAGTAATGGTGGACTCTTCTGGTTGTTTTAAGTGGTGAGTAGTGTTTACCACATATTTACCTCCAGTTATAAAAACATATACATCACATTTTGTGATCTATTGCATGACATCTTTTATGCGATTCCTGAGCAAATTAGTAATATGTGAGAGCAGATGAGGAGAGGTAAGCCTGTGGTTAATAATGTCTGCTTCTGAGTATCCCTGTGCCCCCAGTCATCAGCTTTCATGGCACTCATCAGCTCCATTCTGTTTTGCTACTTCAAAAACGTGTGAAAGCAAGAAAAGCGTGTGGAAAGCTCTACTTAGTGATCCTATCCTTCCCGTGCTGTGTGACCAGGCAGCACAGCTCTTTCCTATAGGCGTCCTCTTTTCCTTCTGTAAAATGGAAATAATAATTGTTAGAGTTGGCAACCTATTGATTTAGAAGATAAATGTGAAGCTGCATATGGTGGTTTACACGTGTGATGTAGCACTCAGGAGGTGGGACAGAAAGAGGACTGGCTGGGAATTAGAGACCAGCCTCAGCCACACTGTGTTTCTGTCTGCAGGATTCAACAGTGCAGCAAGGCATGGCGGCCCATGTCATTAATCCCAGGACTTGGGAGGCAGAGGCAGGGGTGGGGGCAGGAGCAGGGGCAGGGTTAGGGGCAGGTGCACGTGCAGGGGCAGGGGCAGGGGCAGGGGCAGGGGCAGGGGCAGGGGCAGGGGCAGGGGCAGGGGCAGGGGCAGGGGCAGGGGCAGGGACAGAGCTATCTCTGAGTTAGAGACTAGCCTCCTCCACAGAGTGAGTTTTAGGATAGCCTAAGCTACACAGAAAATTGGGTAGACGTGACTTCTAAATAACTCCTCCCTCTGACAGTTTTCCCTTCCCTTCCTGAGATGAATCGCTCAGTCCATAGTGTTTCTCAGCACATTTATTCCCTGTACTAATTACAGAAATGACCACAGGCACCATAAACTGAGCAGCTCTAGGATATGCATCTACAGTATTGCTGGGAATCTCAGTTCCCTATACTAACTGTTGGCTGCAATGATTCTATATCGATTTATTGATAAATTTGTCACCTGGTAGCATTGGGTGAAACAAGGTCAGAAGTAAGGTTACCTCTCTGTTAACCCTTGCAGTGCAGCCTGAGCTTCATGGGATGTCTAATATGGTCCCCGAGTTATGATTTAAGGGAATGGGTGTGTCGGTCTAGAAGTCAGTAGAATATTGTGCCCTGTTTTACAGTGACCTTCTATTTAAAATATTTGACTGTGAAAACATGTTCATGGTCTCAGTGTAAATATTTAGACATGATTCAATAACTCTCGTCCCACTAATTTAGACTTGGGTTGTCATTCGTGCAGGTTCCCTGGTGGCAGCTATTTTAGCAACAGATGACGACTCTGGTGTGAATGGAGAGATCAGCTATGTGGTGGAGGAAGACGATGGGGATGGTGTATTTTTCCTGAATCCAGTTACTGGTGTCTTCAACTTGACCCGAGCACTGGATTATGAAAGGCAGCAGTATTACATACTCACAGTCCGCGCTGAGGATGGCGGAGGACAGTTTACCACCATCCGAGCTTACTTCAACATACTTGACATCAATGACAATCCGCCTGTCTTCAGCCTGAGCTCCTACAGCACATCGTTAATGGAAAACCTGCCTCTGGGATCCACCGTCCTTGTGTTTAACGTCACCGATGCAGATGACGGTATGTTGTTTCTGTGATGCGCTTACACAGTCCATTAAAACCGAGTGCATATTTTGCATGACTCAATTATTAAATTACATGATAAACTACGCTATTTTTATTTGTTTGTAAATGGTATTCTATCAAGGTGGAAATTTGAATTTTGACTTAACTGTAGAGGATTTAAAAAAACAAGCAATTTGTCATATAATTTAACTGTACGCACAATATGTATACACACTTTACAAATTTTACCTTTAATTTTTGCCCTAAATATTTTAGCAGCATTTTACTTTAGTAATTTAGTGGTGAGAATTAAGATTCATTCTGAGTTTGTGCTAGATAAAAATGTGTGTGTGTATGTAAATATATTACTCAGACTTTTAAATTTAATTTTTATTATATTTATTAATCTACTTGGTTGGCCATGGGTATGTAGATGCATATGCCATGGTGTGTGTAGAGGTCTAAGGATAACTTCGGAAAGCTTGTTGGCTCCTTGCACTGTGTGGGTCCTGTTGATTCTCCTTCCACAGTGTGGGTCCTGGGGAAGGCCAAAAGACTTCACTGTAGGCACATTAACCTGTTCAGCTATCTTGCTGGTTTATATGTTACTTAAACTTTGAAAAAATATAAAATTTGAAGACAAAAGAGAAAAAAGTCTTAAAGAAAAATATTTTATAGTGAATAACTAAATTATATATTATCAGATGAAAATAATATTTTCATAATAACATATTGGCAATAATATTATTATTGGAATAAAATTTTGGCAGGAATCCATTGTCAGGAAAGGCTAGGATTTGCTTAGCCTACAGTATATAACAAAGTTAAGGATTTTAAAAAGATTTATCTTATTTTGATTTCTATGTGCATGCATGCGTGAGTGCATGCGTGCATGCGTGCATGCGTGTGCATGTGTTTGTGTGGGTGCATTGCTATATGTGATTGCATGCATAGAGGACACAGCTTAGGTTCTGCTGTCATTGTGTAGGCATGCCCACCTTGTTTTATGAAACCAAGTCTCTCACTGGCCTCAAATTTGCCAGGTATGGTCGTCAGTCTGGTCGTAGATTCCCAGATTCCACCTGTCTCTTGGTCCCGAGCCTGGGAATTGGAAGTATGAGCAACCATAGATACATAACATTTTTATGTTAGTTCTGGGAATTGAACACAGGACCTTATGCTGCAATTCTGGGGTCAACTTTCTATGTTAAACATATTTCTGTATGTACATGGGTTATAATCTGTTGCAGACCAGTGTATTATCTGGAGTAATCTACTCTCAGAACATTAAATATAAAAATGATTAAAAAGAATATGCTTAATGTTTCAAAACTTGCTGGAATGATCCCTGCCCAAGCAGTCACAGAGATACAGTAACTGCAAGCACCAAATCTTTTCTAAAAAGGGTGTTTCCCCCTTTAATTGTGCTGGTTAAAATTGTTAAAAGTTTCAAGCTACATTTAGCCATTGTTTAACCTGAATACTTTTATCAGTGTCATTTCCTGCACCTTGGCTTAAAATAGAGGACACAGTTCCTATTCCTTCTGAGCTTGGAGGATAATGATAAGAGTGACCTTGTTTGTAAGAACATGAACAAAATTACAGCAAAGACTTCCCATGTGTCAACGAGCAATGAATGCTAGCAAGACACTGAAATTTAACAGATTCTTCTTAGCCTCTGCTCAGAAAGTTCCTGACGGGTCATACTGCTGTCTTCTACATAAACAAATGCTCTAGGAGAGTGACTTTAACATTTTGAGTTGTCTATGTGCACACTCAGAGTTTAAACTTTACGTGACATAATCTCAACAAGAAGGCACATCTGATATCATTGTTAAGGCATAAGTCATAGCTCTATTGATATAAATGTGTCTATGAATATTGTTAGAAAATATTGCATGGAACAAAATTTATAGCTAGGATTATTGTGGACATATGTCAGATTGTTGTTCTCTTACCATCCTGGAAAACACGCGTGCTTGAGGCATGATGGCCATAAAAGGATGTTCAGATAGTGACACAAGGGTCAGTTTTTCTGCATGAGCGTGCTTGGCACGTGGTATAGATTGAATGAGGGCTGAACCTCATGGTTCGGTTCCCTCATGACTTTGTGGGAAATGCTCTGTGGAGATGAGTGGTAACAGCCAGTACTGTGTATCTTCACCACGCCACAGGCAAGCAAATATTAGCCTTTTACATACCTACGACATGTATAAATCGTGACTATATGCACATATTCACTATGCAGCCAAGTTTTTAGTTTCAAAATGTGTTTCATTACTTTCATTTTATGTATTTATATAATGTTCTGCAGTTCTTGGGAATAAAGTATACACCAAACGCCAATGTTATACACTCACAATCAAGCATGCACACGTACACTCAATTACATCTATACATGCACCCTTCCCCCGCCGCACACACACCTTTGTGTATCTGCACCACTCTTAGAGCAATCAGGCTCCCGAGGAAAATCATGGAACCACATGACTTTCCGCAAGTTGAACTTGAGTGGTTGGATAAACAAGCCATATTCAGTGTCATTTTCCATTGGACCACAAAAGCCCACCAAATAAAAATTTTAACATTTACTCAAAATTAAGAAAAAATGTGTTTCCTGTTTTTCTGCTCTGACATTTGCTGCAAGGAACAGGCGGAGAAATGGTTAGATCTTTGTAATTTTCCAAACAGGGCCATTGTTGAAAGGGGTCTGCGTCCTTCTGGGGTGTGTTTTCTAGGTATAGATTTCAAGGCCAAGGTTGCTTTATTAATTAGACTCTTCGGAGGAAAACACCCTTTTTAAAGTGCAACTCAGTGTAACACTGTTGATTCTAGTTCTGAGATAAGACCTATTTTTTGCCTTAAAACATTGCATGAAATAATAGATACTTTGCTGTTTCAAAGATCACAGTTATCTGTGGTTTGTTTTAAGTGGCATTGCCTAATTTGCTTGTGATTATAAATTAAGCATAAACTTTATTCACAGTGGTAGTTGAAGGTTCATATTTTAGTTCCCTGGCCTCTCTCTCTTCATAAAAGGCCATGAGCTTTGTGACCTTGTCTCTTTTTCCTGCACAGTTTAACATTTACCATGAGGCCAAGGATGCTTAGATCCATGACAGCAGGCTGGAAAGGCTCCCAGTTGAGCTGATTTGTGTGTATCTCATAGGTCTCCACTTCAGTCATGTGGAATGTTGTTACTGTTTCTAATTTCCATTGATCTTGGCTGGGGACCATTTTGTATGTCCACATGGAACCAAGATTTTCATGAACAGTCTTTGGTATTGCTTTGACTCCTATGTTTTGGTGTCTATGGATCTCAATAAGAACAAGAATTTCACATTTGCTCCTGGCTTTATGAGACTCAGAAAATGTTCTTATTAAAATATACTTTATGTAAAAATTACTCCTGATTTACTCACCTAATTTAAAATTTTATAACAAATTAGGTGGAACTTTTTACAAACTTGGGCAGGTGTAAGACATGGTAAAGCATTTAGCTGGCATTGTCCAGTCTGGAGCATTGATACTTTCATTCCTACAGGTGAATTGGTGTGTGATACCTGAGCTTTAGTTGTTCATATTTTCCCTGGTATTCTAGCCCCTTAGCTTATAAACATTGCTTCATTCATCCCAGAGTAGTCTTCAGTAAAGTGTTCCGATGAATGACCAGAAGGCACAGTCTATGTCTCTAAAAATTTGTGCTTCAAAATCTGCATAAGAAATTTTAGATCAGTACATCAGTGCCTGACTTTGTCTTCTGAATGTGGTTTCTTGGTATCAGCATGTGGGATGAGAGAGGGAGAGAGACAGAGACAGAGAGGGGGAGAGAGAGAAACACACACACACACACAGAGAGAGAGAGAGAGAGAGAGAGAGAGAGAGAGACAGAGAGAGAGACAGAGAGAGAGACAGAGAGAGAGACAGAGAGAGAGACACAGAGAGACACACAGAGAGAGAGAGACAGAGAGAGAGACAGAGAGAGAGAAACAGAGAGAGAGAGAGAGAGAGAGAGAGAGAGAGAGAGAGAGAGAGAGAGAGAGAGAGAGAGAAGTCCTTGAGTTACAGTGACAGACTACACTGGAATAGGAAATTCTATGACTTGGGTAATTTGCCTTGAAGGGAACTAGAGAATCAAAAACAGTAAAAGCAAACATGTACTCATGTGTTTTTAGGCCCCAGAAGAATATCTTTCACAAGAAAAAGTTAGCAAACTGTTCTAGGAGTTTCTTAGCAAAGAGCTAAGACATTGTTTCTAGTAGGTGGGACCCAGAAAGCTCTAAGATGAGATCAGAGACATGACATTGAAGCTGGTTGAGACACTCTGTTCTGAGGCAGGAAATCTGACCTCTCACTGTTTTTGTTGCTTATCTAGAAACTACCTTTCAATGAAATTTTAAAACATAATGACAAATATACCTTCCTCACCCTCTTTGCTTTAGTCATTTCTGCAACTTTTAAAAATAAGTTGATAATTTGTTTTAATTAAAAGATGATACATATTTTTAGGGACAAAACTATCTAAACATGGGCCACTGGCAACATGACCCTTATGCCTGGGCCCTTTCATGTACAGCTTTATTGCTAACCATTCCTTTAAGGATTGCATTTTCTAACATTTGAATGTGCATAGAGCTTGAGAGGAGCTATTTTCTTAAAGTACATTGCTTGGCCAGATGCAAAATAGGAATTAAAAGTATTTATTAGTTCTGACAAGAAATGTAAAAGGAGACTTTAAGCATCCATGACTAATGTCCTACATCAGAACATTTTATTACCCTTCTCTGAAAACTGGTGTCGGCCTCAATAAATTACCGAAGTTATAAATGTTTAGCTAATAATATAGAGAGTGGCATTGGTAGTGTTGGGCCCCAGGGAGTTATGTGATAGAAACAAAGAAAAGTTTAGAAAAATATCTGCTTTCTGGAACCCTTTCCTCCTCTTCACGTCGGTAATTTAACATTTCAACATTGCAGTAAATAATACAGCCTGTATGGATCATTTGTACACTAGATTGTAAAGCCTTTCAGATCAAAAGCTCAAAGGAGGCAAAGAGTCTTGTGTGTAGTATTTCTATGTGTATATAACTATAAGTAAATCATCCACAATCACTTAGAATGATCCACGTGCAATCACTCAGAAAATCACGGTAATTGTTAGTGTGTCAGAAATGCTCTACTATGCAGTAGACCCTTCTTATGGCTGAGATTTCCATCTGATCTGTTCAATAAACTTAACCTTTCCTCTTTCACTTCTAGGTGTCAACTCTCAGCTGTCCTACAGCATTGCTTCAGGGGACAGCCTTGGACAGTTTGCAGTGGATAAGCATGGAGTCCTCAAAGCCCTCAAAGCTTTGGACCGGGAAAGTCAGTCCTTCTACAACCTGGTCATTCAGGTCCATGACTTGCCCCAGCCTCCTGCCTCCAGATTCACAAGCACAGCCCAAGTCTCCATCATCTTGTTAGATGTCAATGATAACCCACCCATGTTTCTTTCCCCCAAGTTGACGTACATTCCAGAAAACACACCCATTGATACTGTTGTCTTCAAGGCTCAAGCGACAGACCCAGACAGTGGCCCCAACAGCTATATTGAGTATACTCTCCTGAACCCTGCAGGAAACAAGTTCAGCATTGGGACCATTGATGGTGAGGTGCATCTTACTGGAGAGCTGGACAGAGAGGAAGTTTCCAATTACAGCCTAACAGTGGTGGCCACAGACAAAGGGCAACCACCTCTGTCGTCCTCTACTGAGGTTGTGGTTATGGTCCTTGACATCAATGACAACAACCCAGTTTTTGCCCAGGCTATGTACCGAGTGCAGATTAAGGAGAACACACTCACTGGAACAGATATAATCCAAGTGTCTGCAGCAGATAATGATGAAGGCACCAATGGGCAGGTTCGCTATGGCATCGTGGGTGGAAACACACATCAGGAGTTCAGGATCGACTCGGTGACAGGGGCCATCACAGTGGCTAAGTCTTTGGATAGAGAGACAATCCCTGCTTACATTTTAACTGTTCAGGCCACGGATCGGGGCAGTAGCCCCAGAACAGATTCCTGCACGGTCGCCATCACTTTACTTGACATGAATGATTTTGTTCCTGTATTTGAGCTGTCTCCGTATTCTGTGAATGTTCCTGAAAATTTAGGGGCCCTGCCCAGAACCATTCTCCAGGTCAGTATACTTAAACACAGCAGGGTGTATGGTACTGTTAAGACTTCAGGCCAAAAGGTTTCCTTTTTGAACAGTGTTCAGGATCTACTCCCTCCTCTCACTGTCAGGGGCAGATAGATGCAGATATAGAAAGCCTTGGACATCAAAGTTTATTAGCATCATGCCTGAGACTTATGTCCTAGGTATATATTCATTTTGCACACATTTGTTCATTTGAATATTTTCAAATTGTGTAATACTATGAGAATAATATCCACATATAAGGCAGTGTCAAAGTTTGGAAGAGTTCATTTAAAATGCTATTTTATCTCCGGCTTTTTACACAAAAGAAAAACCATGGTGTCCATTTTTGGGAAGACTTCCACAAATTCTGCCCATTGGTTTCTTCATAGATTTCTGCAGGTATGTCTACATAGTACATACTATTATTTGCTACTTCAATTACAACATCCTTAGACTTATTTTTTTATGTATGAATGTTTAACCTACATGTGTGTATGTACATGTTGCATGTGTGCACCATGTGTGCCCAGTGATCAGGGAGGCCAGAAAATTGCATCTGATCCCTTAGAATGGGAGTAACAAATGGTTTTGAGTACTACATAGGTAATAGAGACTGGACTCGGGTCTATTGCAAGAGCAACCAGTACTCTTATCTCCTGAGCTGTGTCTCCAGGACTCTACACCCTTGCTGCACTGTCTATACCCCTGTCCCCTGTTATCTCTCAGTTGGCCCACATGCTTCACATGTTAGGTGACTTAATGTAGTCATGTGACTACTCTCCCCTGTAGGTGGTGGCAAGAGATGATGATCAAGGACCAAATAGCCAGCTCTCATATGTTTTGCTTGGTGGAAATGAAGACAATGCCTTTGCCCTTACTGCCAGTGGTGAGCTTCGGGTGACCCAGAGTCTGGATCGGGAAGCAAGAGATCACTTCGTCTTGGTTGTCACAGCTGCAGATGCAGGTGTGTCCTTGCTGCTTTTGTGGGTCAGATACTCAGTAGAAAATGAATAAGGTTTTATTTGTTACCGAATCACGTTTACTGAAATTTACTAGTGCTTGAAATTTACGTGGAGTATTGCTAATGAGATTTCAGTGGTAAATGGTAAGAGCCTCCTCACTGAGGTGCAGCTTCTGCATAAGAAAATTTCCTTGCCCTCAAGCTACCTGAGCATCTATGAGTGTGACCTTTTACTCCCGACACACTAAGGGCAATTTTTATTGTGAACGAAATTTATATTAATATGGCATGCTGAAACTACCATTGAATGCAAAGTTCCATGCAACCAGAGTGTTTCAAGGTCCCACTCAAACACCAATGGGGGATTTTGAGATTATAGCTAATGACATATTTCAAGGACAGTGCCTCTCATCTTTAATTGAGCATTATCCTCCCTTACATTGACCCTTCCTTCCTAACCTCATTTCCTCTCTGGACCTTGTGAAGAAAAGTAAAGTCCTTTCTATTTTTAGTATATATGAATTACCTTTGTTACATTATATGCACTATTTAAAATTCCAAGGGAGAGGGACAGAATGTAATTCACCAGCGACATACAGATTAATCTGATTAATCTGAGACCTGCTCATTAAGTCCATGCCAGCATTTGTCACAGCTCTCAGGCTCTAGATGTATGCATGCTTCCAGAAAACTCAATGGAAATTGACTTTACAAACCAGTCAAGGTGCCTGGTGTGGTTGAATTCAGGAGAAACTGGGAGTTGGATTTTAGCCCTGAGGTTTTATTGCTGAAATATTCCAGCCTCAGCTGTCATCACTCATTAGAGCTGGAAGCATGTGGTCAACCCCAGACACTCACAAACACAAATATGGTTTGTGCAAAGGAAGTGGCAAGATCAGAAACTGGATGGGGGAACGAAGTCCCTCAAGGCATCTGTCTCCATAAAACTTGTGGCACCAGGAGGGCGTTCCAGTGGTGGTGACTATTCTGGGGTGTGGGAGGGAAGGAGGATTTAGAGGTACAATGTAGGGTGATTTGTGATGGGCAGGGCACAACACACAGAGGGTCCTGGCAGGGAACTCTGACTTAGGAACATTCCAAGTCAGGAGGCATGACAGGAAAAGACCATACCACTTTACCTAGATGACCTTTTCCTCTAAGGATCCCTAAGGATATCAGTGGGCTAGGCAGCAAATGAGGTGATGTTGGGTAGGCAAAGTGATGCTATTATTTTTTTAATAGCCACCTGTGTTAATCATTACAAAGTTTTATAGAGGTTAGTCTTTTCAGTACAGGAATTTTTGTTACCATCTGTACTATCCACTATTAGTATGGGGAACATTTACTCTTTGCTGTGTGTCTCATAGCCAGTGAATGGCAATGTCAGAATGAAGACGCTCTCAGAGTACTCTAATGTTTAGGAAAGGAGGATTTGGAGAAAGTATTCACTCCCAAGTCATCTGGTAGATAATCAGCCAGGGCACAGCCAGTACAGAGAAGGGGAGAACTTTCAATTCAAATCACTCTTGTATGAATTCTAGTTATTCCATTATCTGGGTGGATTGTGTCATCTTTCTCTACCTTAGCATCTTCTGTGAAATGGTGCAACGATGTCTTAGTTTTAGTTTCCTGGCTGTGCTAAAATACTTTGAAAAAAAGTAAAGGCAAAGGCTTGGTGTACTTCACAATACTAGGTGACAAGCCCTCACTGTGTAGAGGTCAGGATGACTGAAGTACACCGTGGTCACATCACACCTACTGTACAGAGCAGAGGTCAATGTTCATATGCATGCCTGTACACCTTCAGCCTGTTCTCTAATCTTTCTTCAGCCCGGGGCTTACAAAAGAGTATGGCCAACAGACATTCCAGAGAGATCTTTGGTCTTAGTTAACCAATAAGAAAGTACTTTACAAGCATGCACACAAGCCAACATAACCCAGACAATTCCTCAGTGAGACTCCCTTTTCAGGTGATTTTTTTTTTTTTTTGGTTCTTTTTTTCGGAGCTGGGGACCGAACCCAGGGCCTTGCGCTTCCTAGGCAAGCGCTCTACCACTGAGCTAAATCCCCAACCCCTCAGGTGATTTTTGATTATGTCACTTTGACAAAAATGGACCAGCACAAAGAATAAACATACAGTTCTTCTTGTGAAGTGTAATCACGTTCTATTGGTTAAGCTGCTCAATTTTATTCCAACTCTGCTGTATACACAAAAATTTAATAGTAATTCCCTACACTAATTGGTATCAAAATTCCCACTGAAGACCCTGAATGTCACATCTGTACCCACAGACAGAAAAGCAGATATTGTGTTGAAATCTGGGCCTAGTCAACTCAGTTGTCAACTTGACATACATAGTCAGAGTCATCTGAGGGAGTCTCAATTCAAGAATTACCCAAATCAAATTGGCCTGTGGCCATGTCTGAGGAATTGTCTCAATTGTTGATTGATGTGAGAGGGTCCAGGCCATTCTTAGGCTGTGCCACTACTAAGAAGGTGGTCCTGGATATTATAAGAAAGCAGAATCATAATCAATCCATAAGAAACGAGCCAGTGAGCATCATTCCTTTGTGGTCCCTTCTTAATTCCTTGCCTTCAGCTTCCTACTTTGTGTTCCTGCCCTAATTTCCCTCAGGGATAGACTGCTATTTTCAAGTATAAGCTGGCTAAACTCTTTCATCTCCCAAGTTGCTTCTAGTCATGTCTATCTGGACAACAAAAAGTAAACTGAAAGATTTCACTAGAATACCATCAAGCTATTGATGGTGTTGTCCTTGATGACCACAGCCTACACCCAAATAATTTCCACACTTATTTATTTATTTTACATTTATGAAAATTTTATACTTGAGTATTTTATTTACTTCAGCCTCACTCCCCACAACTTCTCCTGTGTTCCACTCATTCATTCCAAAATTCACAGCCTCTTCGTTAAATATTATCCTCATGCACATGTCTGACTATGATCTCCCTGAATCCATTCAGTGTTCCTCATGTGTACACATGTTTGGGGCTGACCAATCTGGCATAGGATAACCTATCAGGGTACTCATCCTCGGAGAAGACTGATACTCTCTTTCTCAACCCTCATTCATTCTCTGTTGCTCTTTATCTAAGGGAGGGGCCTTGTGAGATTTGTCCCACTCATGTTCAATAGTTATTGGTGTCAACGTACATGTCTTGTTTAAATAATTTAAATGGAATTTAACTACTTAGAATGATAAGAGTTTCCTTAAGAGCCATAGACTAACAAAATCCCCATTGTGAGGCATGGGAAACTTCCCTTCGAACTGTTAGGAAGAAAGTCCAAGGAATAGCTACACCCAAAGCAATACAGGCTTTCTGTTGCCCTTGGAGTTGACAGTAAGACTCCAACATTTTTGATGTTATAAATTATTCCATGTTCATTGTAATACCAATATTGGTGGTATCAGGTTTCAGAGTCTACAATTCAATCCTCTTTTTTAGGATTGAAATCTCTGGTAAGGTACTTAAAGTACACACTGGCCACCATAATTAACAGTTAGAGCAGTAGGTGACATGAGAAAATGCAGAAAAATATGAAGGATTTGAGATATCAGATGACATCTTGTCAAACTCATATTGTTTGCAGATCAAGGAAATATCGTAATGCTCTTCAGAAAAAGTTTGAATTTTATTCCAAGTCTTCAAATTACCTTTGTTCTACTCTCTTGAAACCCTTACCTGCTGGCACTCCAGAATTGACCAGCTATGGCAATATGCCAAAACTGATGCCAGAGAATATTAGCCAGGCAGAGGCCTAAACCCCTGACTTCTTTCCTACTAAACTCCAGAATGGTAGCCTCACTGTGTTTTAGCTAGTGACTGTCTGCATGGCAATGCGGAGAAGCTCCCTGTCCTGTGCTCATGGTAAGCCTCATTCATCCTATCAATCTGGGTGAAAAACTAAAGCAGAACAGGGCATATAAAAACAGCCCAGCTTTCTAACAGCATCAAAGTACTGAACATACTGCAGCTTAATCAAACATAACAGTCTGCTTGCCTTCAGTCAAAGATAGGGCTGCCTCACCAGCTTTATGTGTTGAGTGTTGACATGTGTCACGTGTTGCTGCTTACTTTTGTTTCTTCATAAGTATGTACTGTCACAGGGTAGAGGCCTTTGTGAACCCGTGCTGCCCCCATCATTAATGAATAAATGCCATTCCGGTTCTCCAGATTGAGGAGATCATGCTGATACAGCTAATGTCCTTCGCAGGGTTATAGGCCCAGTTTCTATGTTGGCTCCCCTGCAAGGGTTTACAAACAGTGTCATCACAGTATAGAGTATACAGGATGTCTTTGGTATAGTAAACAGCACGAGCAGAGTAGCCAGCATGCTATAGTTAAAAGTTTACTGTGTAATGTTTATTATAAAATATAAAGTCTACCCTGGAAATATATAGACCCTTAGTGTTCAACTTAGAATCAGAGACATCTTCCATGCTCTAGCCACACCGCTTTGGACATATTGCCTGTAACTTATTAATAATATTAAGGCTGGTACATAATTTGTATTGCACAAAATAGGTAAGAGTCTGGGTTATTTGCTATTGACAGTAGGTCTCATGTTTGATAGACATGTATCAAGCTTAGTAGGGCCACAGTAAATAGTTGCAACTCTGACCTCCCATCAGTGTTTACACAGCTGGAGAGGGGAAAATCTTTCCATTTTCTATCCAGCTTCCTCTGTATATTGAGTCTATTAATAAGTGGGCTCAGGTTCAGCAAGGTTCACAACTGCTCCGAGTGGATCTCATGGTTTTCCTCTCCACTGTAACTCCTCTGCTCCTGTGACGGCAAGGGTGACAGTCTCTTCGATGCCTGTCTTTTCTCCTGCATGCTATGTTATTCAAAAGGCAGCAGATGAACCTTTGTATTAGTCATGGTTCTCTAGAGTCAAAGAACTTGTGGAATGTCTCTAAATATTAAAGGAAATTTTTACAATGACTTACAGTCTACAGTCCAACTAACCCAACAATGGGCAGCTATGAATGGGAAGTCCAAGAATCTAGTAGTTGTTTAGTCCCACGAGGGTAAGTGTTTCAGCTGGTCTTCTGTATAAGCTGGAATCCTGAAGAAGTAGGTTCCATCACATGTGCTGGCAAGGAAGTACAAGCAGGCAAAGAAGAAAGAGGAGGAGGATGAAGAGGAAGAGGAGGAGGAGGAGGAGGAGGAGGACGAGAATGAGAACGAGAACGAGAACAAGAACAAGAAGAACAAGAACAAGAAGAGAAGATATTGTCCTTATGTAGGCCACCAGCAGAGAGTATGGGCCAGATTAAAGGTGTGTACCACTCCTGGATTTGGAACTTGCTCTCTCTCAGGCTGGCTTTGAACTTGAAAGATCTACCTGCCACTGGAGGATTTTTAAGATAACAATGGGATACAGTGATCTGATTTATGAACTTATAGGTTTTGATGGCTATTCTTGGTTGTCAAATTCCCTACCTGGGACTAAAGGAGTGTAACACCTTGCCTGGGTCTAAGCTTTTCATGATCTGGATCAAAGGTTTATGTCATTCAGTGTCAAGATCCAGGTCAGAAGCCTGTGTCTTCCAGCCCCAAGACCCAGATCACAGGTGTGCCCTCCATTTCTGGACTGTAGTTCATTCCAGATGTAGTCAAGTTGACAACTGGGAATAGCCATCACAACCTTAAGATCATAAATTCGATTACTGTATCCAATTGCTGTCTTTTTTTTTTTTTTTTGGTTCTTTTTTTCGGAGCTGGGGACCGAACCCAGGGCCTTGCGCTTCCTAGGTAAGCGCTCTACCACTGAGCTAAATCCCCAGCCCCCCAATTGCTGTCTTAAAATCCTCCAGTGGTTACCCTTGACCACATGACAAGCTACTCAGGCATGTCTGGCCTGTTTGAGCTCCCCAAACATTCCCTAGCCCTTTACCTTGAGCAACCATGGCATGGAACTCCAGCTTCCACTTTGTCTCTGACTTCCTCTTTGTGTCATAATGTGATAGTCTTGGTCTTTAGATAGTCTCACATAGCCTAGGCTGGCTTGGAACATGTTATGTACTCAAGATGACCTTGAACTTCTATTCTTAGTTTTGGGATTATAGAGTTGTACCACAAGGCTTAGTTGATAAGGTGCTGAGGACTGAACCCAGGGCTTAGTGTATTCCAGGTAATTGTTTTGCATGTAGCTATAGAATCAAATAAATCAAGCACTTAGTACAAAATCTGGGAAGGTGATGGGGGATCTTGGAGTAGTCAGAGAGAGAGGTAAATATGATCAAAATATGTTGTGTGAAAATCTCAAATAATTGAAAAGATATTTTAAATTCTAAAGCTATCCCCCTCTCGCTTTATCTCATAGAAACGAGACTCACGCAATGGTTAGATATGCAGCAGGTCTCTTCCATTCCCCTCTCCCTGACACATCAGGTTTAATCTCCCTCCTTCCTGATTTTCCTCACTCAACTCACATTTGAACATGATATCTTAGTAGGTGGGTCTTCGTCCTACTTCCAGTGATCCTGAGGCCTGTCTTGCTGCTTGTCAGTCTCCAGCTCCATCACAAATTCCAGCATATTCTGGAATTTTCAGGACCTGTTCCTTCTGTCTAGAAGACTCTTTCCCTCTACTCTGCCATTCCTCTGGAAGCCCATCCCCCACACCCCAACCATCCCCCACGCATCCCCCCACCAATAAAAATTTAAATTCTAAAACCAAAAATTTCAGAGCAGATTATCAAGAATTAGTTTAAACATGTTTTATTTGAGATATAATGAGAAATAATTTTATAGAAGCCAAATATAAACCATTATTTCTTGGAAAAGGCATTTAAATAGGCACACCACTTAGGGGAATGATGGAAGGCTGTAGGTACTACCTCTGTGTACCCTTGGGTGCTCGTGAGAAGAAATCAAAGGACATTATTTGCTCTCAGAATAATAGCTAGATAGTTATTTAATACTTTTCAAAGCTCTTGACTTTAAAATGAAAGTCCAACCCCCCTGGCTGATGATTGAACTCAGTTGAGGTCTTTAGCTACTAATGCATTCATGAGTGGGCACCATGAAAGTGAGTTCTTCACTGATTTTCCTTGTTTCCACCATATTGTCTTTTACAGAGCATTTATGAGTTTCTTCTTTGGGGATTGACATTTTTTATTAAAAAAAACTATTTAGGAATTAAGAAAAGTATTTATGATTCTGCATCCTTAAAGTAGCTCTTACAAGAGGCTATTTGTAAATTATAGTCTTGCATTTATTAGCCTCATCATATCAGGAAATTCAAGGGTTTCATACAGTACTTGGTGTGTTTGCAATTTGCTGACATGACATGTGTGATGTACTTCACATACATGTATAGACAGTTTGTGGCTCTGCATTTAAAAAGAGGATGAGATTAATCTTAGTATAAATAAAGTGCTTCATCCCTTATCAGTTTGTTGCTTTAGACAGAAAGTTCTAGAATGACTGTGAGCTCAGATAATTAACTGGCCTATGGGGAAATTTTCAGTTATCAGCTTCTCTAATGAAAGGCATTTATCATTTGGCTGAAAGACAAAATGGCTGCATTCTGAGGCAGGGTGGGAATTGAGTTTTTAATGGAGGGAAACATGTTGTGTTTGCAGAATTTAACCTGGAAATTCAAAGAACCAAACACCATGCACCATCTTCCTGGTGAGGAGATGACAGCACTTTGAATTAATACTGTATACCCCATTGTTTAGTCGGGGGAGGGTCATTGGCTCACAAATGGATCCGTGATAAAGAAGAGGCTAGATTGGTAGGCAGGAACTTGCACATGTGAAGGGAGTTTTATTGACTATTTCAGAAAGGTTGCATTTTGTTGATATGATTATGCCTGAGAAAAAAATTGCCTTGTGGATTATGGTGAAGATTTTAATAATAAAAATTGCAACCATGAGCCAATGCATGATACAGTGGTGGATTTTCCTTCAGTTATCAGAAACCACTGGAGCTTCTTTGTACATTTGGGTCTAAGGTGACTCTTTATTTCCAAATAATGATCTTTTTATTTCTAAAAAAATGTTCTTTTTATCCAGGAATTTAGTAATTCATACTTTACTGGTAAGTTAAAATGTTAATTTCAAAATTATTTTTTCATTTTCTTTATTTTCTAATGAGACTTTGCATCATAGCTCATAAATATTTAATTTTTTTTTTTGCTGTATAAAGTCTGGCCTTTAATACTAAAATGCTTTACCACAGACGATTTTATTGTCTAGAGATTAAAACAGATAAAAATTTAACTTCAAGCAGTGCTGAATCAGACCTAGGATTTCCACCATATTTCGTAAGAATAAAAGGTAATAAAGCCACCTGTTTTGTTGCTCTTGTGTGAGCTTTGAAGCTAAGGACACACGAAGTCTAACAGCAGTGAGGAAAGACCTTTCCCAAGTTACAAAGCTTCCCACGGCTTCACAGGGAAACCTTACGCACAGCAGATCCAGATACCGGGATTCTGTTAGCCTGACACTTGGTGTTTCTACTGACTGGCACAGCAGGTGGAGTTCAGTATTTGGAGACAGCTCTGCTGTTTCATGGTTTCAATCTCTGGGTGTCTGTTTTCACTCTGAAAACAGCAATTCTTCACACTGTGCTTTTTGTCTGAATGAAAGCATTAGCTGATATTCAATTTTTAAAATTTTAAACATTTCTGTAAACTCCCCTTGCAATAAGATTTTAGCCAATTTGACTACACAATGTACTGATGCAAAGGGCCACATGTAGCTGTTTGCAGACCATTACTAAAGAAAGCTATTTCTTTCTGTACACCTTATCTGTCTGTAGAGTACAGCATATCCTGATGATATTGAGATATGAACACATGCCAAGCAATACCCATCTATGTGTATTTGGTTTATTAACTCATGCTCACAGAATGAGTAAGTGGTCATAACACAGTATTATGTATGTATATGTATATGTATGTGTATGTACATGTATATGTATGTGTATATGTAATTAGATAATAAAGCTCAGTCACATTTAAAATGTCTCATGCACTCCATTTGCTGTGCTCACTGCATTCAAGTGTAAATATAGCCAGCAAACCTTTCATGTCAACACTGAGTGGCTAAACTTCAGACCATTTTCAGGGGTGATTTGATAACTGTGAGAAAAATGACCCAGTCTCACAGTCATAAAATGTCTGGACTTTATTGCATCTAACACATGTGTCATCATGGGGCCAGCACACTGGGCTGCACACTGCATGGTGGCTATCGGGAATGAGATCTGCTTTGCAGAGAAGGAACAAACCAGGGTGAAAGTTCTATTTTTTTCTGCTCTGGTCTTTCCCACCGGGAAAAAAGTGTGTGTACTGGTAAATGAATAAAATTTATTAATAAAAAGTAACAAATAAGGGATGCTGAGCACCACAGGAACAAAACATATGTAGTGGCGAGGAACTGACATAAAAATTCCAATTTTGTGTAGACTCCAGTGGTATAGTCTAGTTTGTTATATTTATGTATGTTTTCTGAAAGAGTGCTTGCCAGAACCATTTTCTTTTGAAACTAGTTCTTTAAGCTTACTTAAATTTCATTTTGACATCTTTGAGCTTACTAGTCATAAGGGTGGAATAAAATTAATCGGTTCTCAAATCCAAAAACAGAGAATATAACTCAGAAGCCAGGGGTAGTGAGCTTTCCCTTCATACTGTAAAATGTAGGAGGCTGCTTATAAATTTATCCATGTTTATCCATTTACGTGAAGGTGCATATATAAATAAACAGACATACATGTTTTTATGTAATGCATACAATTTTACAGATTGAAATTTGAAATTCCTGTATTTTAGGATTACTAATTATAATTAGTTTTTTTCTTTTTTCATTTTTGGATTATAGTTGTTATTTTGACTTCCAATTCAAGTGTCTTTCTTAGCTCCAGTCATTAGAGGTTCCTGAGCCACCGCCTCTGGTTGGTTTGTATACTTGGTCTCTTCATTAGGTCGCACACCACTGTATCCTGCCTCTTTCTCTGACTGTGTCTGGTTCTGATAAACGAGTCCAGATGAGATGCAACCATCTGGCTTTATTATAGCAGTGTTATCAGATCTGTTGGGGGCTACACTTGGCTCTATCTTCTCCTGGGATGTAGATTTCATTAGCCCTTCTGGGTGTATGCACTTAGGATACACCTTTGACTTTTGTCCCCTTTATTGCTCTCTGACCCCGGCCATAGGCTGTCATCTGCCTTACAAAATGATTTTTAGACCATTGCACCCTGGTCCACAGTCAGTCTGTAGCACTGATTTCCACATGTAAAATGAAAGAAGCTTAACAGACTATACACGTACGTTTGGTGTAGACATTTACGAAGAGAAGTAACAGTTTCTTCTGCCCTCCATTCATCTTCCAAATTAGAGGAAAGCCGATGAATGACAACGGAGAGTGAGGATGCCAACGTTGGACTTAGATTAGTGAATGGAGGAAAGGATGTTGAAAGAATTGATAACTCCCTTTCTTGTCCATAGTCTGAATTAAAAAGAGAAGATCCAATTCTTTACATTTCAGACTACCAGTAGAATGAAAAACAGCATCTGTTTCATGTAATATGTTTTTAAATGAGAACTGCCCACTGTATTAAATATGCCACTGTAAATCTGGTATTAATAATTCAATTATAATACTGGGGCTGAAGAATAGGGTCAATGGTTAAGAGCATGGAACAGTAATGTCTGGCTGGAGGATAACTCAGTGACATACTGTTTTTCCAAAGGGCCTGATTTACATTCCAGGCTCCTATGTCAGAAGGATCTTGTGCTTGTAACTCCAGCACAAGAAAATCTGATCCATTCTCTGTCCTCTGCATACCACTGTACTCATGTGCACACTACCTCCAAAAGAAGCCAGTAATAAAGATGTGACTATATATAAACATCTGTATGTATGTATATGTGTATGTGTACACGTGGGTGCATGTGCGTGTTCATGTGTGTGTGCGTGTGTATGTATGCGTGCATGTGTGCATATGTGTGCATGTGTGCATGTGTGCATGTGTGTGTGTGCGTGTATGTGTGTGTGTTTATGGGCCAAGTTTAATTTTGATTTCATGATTGGCATACTCATGTTGAGAAACACTGGCTGAAGGAAGTTGTAAGATACTTGGTGACTAAGAACTATATCCTGTCTGTCAAGACTACTGTAGAAATGAGACTTACTGGACAGTAGGGGACTTTCTCTTATAGTTTTCCTGTCATTTTCTCATCTGACGTGAACAACAATGACTGCTGAAATTGATGTTATATGTGGGCAAAGTAGAATCTGGGGCCGGCATGGGGGTGGTGGTGGTCTGATAAACCTTTTTCCCTCAACTAGAAGTAAAGAGTACTAAGGACAGAATTCTTGTCTTGAGTTTGTTATATCTCATTAAAAGGCATACATTTAAATCTCCATTTGCTGCTGCTGGAATCTTGATATATTCTTGTGCTCACACAGATGCATGGAACCTGTCTAGCTGATTCTTTTTTAATGGAGGCAGGCAGAGGACTGTGAACATGAGAGAGATTGTAAGCTCCCATGTCATTAAAATAAATACAATTGAGCATCTAAGAAATGCAATGCAGATATGGGTCTCAAACAGCAATTCTCAAAATACTGTAGCTTTAATATTTCACTTGTGAGAAATTTTCTGTCTGTGCCAAGACTATTGAGTCAGTATGTCTCATGGTCTGAAGCATGGTCTCTTTTAGGAGGGCCTTGCCACCTCCTGTCTGAGTTTGTTCCCAGAGCTTGGGGACAGCACTGGATATTTTCACAGATCATTGGGTCATGAGGCTCTTCCCTGGCTTCACCTTCGGGTACATTCTGGGCAAACATTCTAGGCTGGGACCCATATTTCCATCCTAGCTCTATTTCTTGCTAGTCTTTAGCTTTGCAAAAGCCCCTTGATTTTTTTAACCCCTATTTCACTCTCATGTACAAGAGAGCTGACAGGAGTGTTCTTTCCCAGGATGGCGACAGTCACCATCAGCTTTGTAAAGACGTGCGTGGGCACTGAAGGACCCAAGAGGAGCTTGTTTCTCATCAACATGTTCATGAGATTTTAATGCAGGGCTTTCTCAGGTGCTTGCAAGACTACTTTGTGTGTGGAAGACTCTGAGCATAACCTTGCTTCTCCTTGCTTCTGCTAGTCAACTATTCAAAATGCGAGTGTGTTTTTAAAGATTGTAATGGACTATAAGTAGAATATATTGGGACCTAATTTTCTGTCTTTTAATGTAAACCTGTTTCCTCATAGTATTTCAGTGGTCATGCATTTTTAACATATCTTAATATAAATAAAATGCCTAATTTAATATAAAATAACTTATTTAGAAAGGCATAGACACGTATACAGTTTATGACATCAATTTTCAACTTGCAGATCAAATTCAGTGGTTAAGTGTCTGGAAGGGGCTATTTCACTTCACTCTCATGTAGGCTCTTTTATCTGATATATAGTTGGCTTCCTATACCGGACCCATTAGACAGATCACCATTGTGTCAATCTATAGTCTGCTGATTGTGGCTCCTTCATATTTGATCTCCCAGGCTGTTTGGTCCTGTGTCTTGAGAAACCACAAACTTCCATTTGGAAGTCATTTAAATTGTGGCAAAAATAAATATCACCAAATGACAAGATTACTAGTAAAAAAAATAACACAGGAAGGCGATGAACCTCAACATTGCTCTGTGATGATAAAGCCATTCCGCAAAGCATATGCCAGCCAACCAAAAGTGTGGCTTTCATCTCAGAAGACGTGGGATAATATGAGGACTGTGTAAGCTTCCTATGCAGGAAGAAGCTTTGGGAAAAAGACAAGTAACCCTCAAAGAGAAAAGGGGAATGTCTAGGCTTCATTTTGTTTTAGTTAAAGGCTGTGAGTTGCATCCCCTATGCTTTTATTTTGAAGAATTAGCACTTGAAAAATGGTTTTGAAAACACAACCAAAGATGATTTCCCCTTCAACTATGAAGGCAACCCACAGAATCCTAACCGTTCACCATTAGATATGACTGTTAAAGCAGCACTTGCAGCTTGATGAGGGTTCACTTTTGACTAAATGATGACAAGGGCAGAAATACTTAAAATGACATATTACATGTTTAGAGGAAGTAGCAAGCAGATGTAATATGACTTTTATCAGCCCATCCATATAAAGATTTTGCTGGAATATAACCTGAAGATTTTGTCCTCACTATAAACAAGTGTTGATTACACAGAAGAGTGGCTTAGATAGTTGAGGAGTCTCACTGGATATTCAGGTTGACGTGCTGATGGTCTCAGGTCTATGTGGTTTGTAGACCTGCACAGTCAGTGGCTGGCTCATTCCTGCTGGCTGTTCCAAGTCTGATATGCACTATTGTAATCAATGTCAGATACATTATGGGTAGTGTGTCTTCTGGGGTGTTGTTTCCTGCTTTGATGCGTCTGTATTTTTGAAATGTAAGAGAAGCATGCCAATGTGTTTTTGTCATGAATAGGCAGTTCAGACCTTAGGACACTAATAGGGGAAAAATGAAAGTTCTGTTGCATTTTTCTTCCAACAGAATAAAAATGTCATGTCTTATGCGATTAGAAATTATCCCACAACCCTATCTAGCTAAGAATTGTGAAATGCAAACATTAAAGTATTATTTTCTTTTATTTCAGGATCACCAGCCTTGACAGGAACAGGGACAATCAACATCATTGTAGATGATATCAATGACAATGTCCCCACTTTCGCCAGTAACATGTACTTTACTGCAATTCCTGAGGATGCCCCGACGGGGACAGATGTCCTGTTGGTAAATGCCTCAGATGCAGATGCTGCAACAAATGCTGTCATCAGGTCTGTACACGGAACCCTATAACATATTCCTCACCAACTCTGGTCTTTAACAGCGCATGCTATCTAACTTCAGTGGGGATTCCATATTAACACTCCATACTGCTCCTGTGAACCATTGTCAGGCAACTATCCTGGAACTGAGAATTAGACAGTGGCATGTTCGCTTCTTCTAACCCTGTACATATTTATTGCTGTTTCATCATTTGCAGGGTTCTTTGATGACACAGCTGTCTTTCTTATTTATTTATTTATTTATTTATTTATTTATTTATTTATTCATTCATTCATTCATTTATTTTTGCTATTTGTTGCTAATCCTTATTTTTACATTTGGTGTTCATCATGGCATTGGGAAGTTCTGCACTATGCAGCTGGCTGGTGTTAACTAGGGCTTTGTAGCTGGGATTAGGGTACTCAGAAGAATGCAGCATGGCATTACCTGCAGGTGCTTGATCAGGGTAAGGTGGAGATTAGGTTCAGTTCTGCCCTCTCTCTCCTCACAGAGATCCATGACTTGTCACTGAGCCCTCTAACAGGGTGACTTTTGACATGATGACTCTGAGTTTCAGAGCTTTACATGGGAGTTGCTAGTTGTAGTTAAGGTCTGGCTTAAAAGTATCATGCATCACTTCCAGAATGTTCTAAAATAAAAAGCAGCTTTACCAGTAGAATAAATACACCCCAGGCCTGCAGGGAGAAAATTTGAAGACTTTATAACCAAGCAGTAGCTCCAATATTAACATGTTTCCTTCATCTAGAACTTTCTTTATATAAATCCTGGTAACAGAGGGCAGCAGTGTAGATGTTTGTTTAAAGAGATGCAGAACTTGTAATGTGTAATGTTTGGCCAATAAAGCCCCATTCTCTTCTCAGCTTGTTCTAAATGGATAAGGAAAGACTTCCCTATTTTCAACAGATAATCCTTGGAGACACATTCCTGTAATTGTGTGTGGGCTGTGTGAGTTAGGTGGGTAAGAGCACAGTGGGTGAGAAGACAGAATCTGCAAAGGTCTGAGATGTCATAAAAAGATAACATGCATTAATAATATGATGATGGCATATATGCATTATATGGTAATGGACTTATTATCTTTGTTATTTGTCATTTATTTTGTCATTTGTTATTAATTTCTCATGAACAAAGGCCTATTGGGAAACTGGTTTCTTCCTGCTGGCAGGGATAAGGGCCCAGAGTCAGTCCTATTTAATAAACATTGAGTTGCTGATCAAGTCCTTGTTAGATAAGACTAGAGCTCTGCTTCCATTGAACTTGCATCCTATGCCAGGTAGTCAGTGAAATGTAATGGAGTAAGAGTTTCTTACATGTGGTTGTTCTCTTGAATACAAAAGAAAATGACCTAATTAGGGGAATGTGGGGGGTATGGCGGCCTTGTTTATCCTTATTTTTACTGTGACAAACGACACTCATTCTGTGGAACCTGTGGACCTGCTTGGAAATGTTCCAAAGAAGGAAGGGTTAACTCTGGCCACAGTTTCAGAGACTTTAGATTGAATCCAGGGCTCTGGGCCTGGCATAATGGAGATTAGCATGACTGTAGAAACATGTGGTAAAGAGAGTTGCTCTCTTGATGGTAGCCAGGAAGCAGGCAAGAGTCACAAGAAGGACAAGTGCCAACATAAACCCTTCCAGTGTATGCTCCAGGGACTCACTTCTACCTAGCAGGCCTCGCTGCCTACTGCACCAACTTCCAGTAGTCTGTTCACATTTTATGTTTGGGCCAGAGCCTTTTTGATTCCTGAAGGCACTCTTGCAGACACATCCAGAAGTATCCTTTCCCAAACTTCCAACGTTGTGTCCAATCAAGTTTCGGCATTAATTGCCATGGTTTGTGAAGCTGTAACAAAATATTTCAGAGTAGCGAGCCTACAATTTGCTTTGACATATTGCATGTAATAGTAGATGGTGGAAAGGACTAAGGTGAAAGCAAGGGAGGGACAGTTTCTATGGTGACTACTGCTGCTACATCCTCTGGAGGAGATGATGCTGCACCAGCAGAGAAGGGGAGAGCAGATGCAGATGGACAGATCCCTGAATCCCTTTGAGAATTTTAGGGGCCTCACCAAGAACTTAGCAGATGTCCTCCCTCAGGTGTTGTCAATGTGTTAGAAGAACCAGGCAGAGGGATGGACATGAACAGGTCCGAGTGGAGAAGAGGCTGGAGAGTTAGAGGAAGAATCTTAAGGCAACCTAGGATCGTTTAGGCTATGGTATAAAATTACGATTTTTAAAATTTACCTGCATATCAGTAACCATTGGCCTGTTTTAAAGTCAAGGTGCAAATATAGACTCTGTGCATTCAAAATGAATGAAGGAGGCAAGGCCTAAGACTCTACAGAAAAAAGAATGGAGGCTTCATAAGCATTGCTTCACATAGAGATTCAAGCATATGCCAGGGTCCTCTGTGCTTAGCTGGTGCAAAGAAAAGTGAGAGACTAAGACCACGTGATTGAGCCCAGAAGTAGTACACAGTTCAAGCACAGAATGAGCGTCATTTGTTACTTAAGCCTTTGCCTTGAACAGCTGGATGTCTGTGGTACTGTTGCCAAAGTGGGGAAACTGGATGAGAAACAATTTTAGAGCAAATCAAGAATTTTTCATTCATTTATCCTGTTCGTGTGCGTGTGCATGTGTGTGTGTGTGTGTGTGTGTGTGTGTGTGTGTAGACATATGTGTGTCCCCATGTGCAGTCCTCCCATCCTATGATTTATATTGTTTCAATTCCTGAAAGACTGAAGTCCTCTGTTCAGCTGATACTCAGTACGTTTTGATGGAGGTTTTAGGAGAGATCAATCCTAAAGCTTAGTATTGGAATGGAAACCCTCTCCAAAATGAGCAATTCAGCCAATAACCCGCAAGGTTGACTTTCCCTCAACCCCTTATTCTCAACAGTCTTCCAATCTGATTTTTAGTCATTGTGTAACTGAACTATGGCTACTAAAGTATACTAAAATAGGAGATGAGGGAAACCTGTGGAGTTCCATATAGCGTTCAGTCTTTTTCTTCTACTTCAACCATCCTTGATCCCTCTCTTTCTCTCTCTTCTCTGAGAAGTCTTCTTCTCGATAAATCTGTTTGTCTCAATCACCATGGTCCTCTGGTCACATATAGGTAGCGATCTGAATTTCATCTTTTCTACAAAGCAGCTAAATATTTTCCACAGCATTTCCTGCACACACACACACACACACACACACACACACACACACACACACACGCACACACACACACACAGAGAGAGACAGACAGAGACAGAGACAGAGACAGAGACAGAGAGACAGAGAGACAGAGAGACAGAGAGACAGAGACAGACAGACAGTGATGGACAGAAAAAAATAGAGAAAGAAAAATAGAGAGACAGACAGAAAAAATTAGAGAGTTAGATGGAGAGGATGCAGGAATTGATTTCTTTGGCAGTTCTCTGTCTGTGTTTATTACTATCTACTATGTCTGAACTTCCTCTGTGATTGTGTTACTCTCTGGTGAGTTTGCTTGCCTGATGTTTCTGTTTGCATTCAGAACTCAATGTGCTCGGTACTCCTCACCTTTCTTGTGTTGCTCCTTTGTTTTGTGCATTTAGAAAAATATGATATTGTCTGCACTCCCAATCCACATCTTCTGGCTAAGGTTGCTCTTGCACCCGATTGATCCATGGTCACATTCTTATGCTTCCTCTCTTGTCAAAGCTCCAGTTCATACTACACTTACTTATGCCATGCCTGAACCTACTGGAGAGAACATTGTCTTCCCTGAATCCTGGATATAATCTGTTCTACATGCTACACTAAAATATACATGGTGCATAGGTACTTATGCCTATGTGTGGGTTCACTGCTCAACACTTAGCTATTCAGGCAGTTTAGCCCTGCATTGCCTTGCTCAATGTGTGATGTGGAGGCAGGCTGGAGCTACAGGCCCCTCAGTCAGCAAAAGCATCAAGTCATTAATCACCTCCACACAGATGCATTAGTGTTGTCTGTGCAAATGAAAGAAGACATTCTAGGAAAAACATAGGGTGAGTATCAAGTCTCTGAAGCTGGAGAAACTTAGGTATCACGCAAAGAAAGCCTGGGCTCCATGTGAATGGATCTCGGAAAACTAATGAAGAGATTAAAATATTCTGTTTCTTATGGAAAATAAACACGAACAAACAAACACACACAAGAGAAGGTTTAGGGCCATAGCATGCCTCACTGGCATTTTGGGACAATCCTATTCTGTATTGTAGAAAGTAATTCAGAGAAGGTAGAACCTTAGTCAGTGACAGAATGGGCTGTGTCTAGAAATGAAGCTCAGGCATTGGCTGGCTTGGTCTTTCTCAATAGTCTCTTCGTATTTGCTGTTGCATATTTCCCAATCTCTAGATTCCAAGCACCCAATAAATGAGCTCAGCACCTCCCAGGCTTATTGTGTCCCCCCAAAGCCAAGCTTTCATCGTCATAAGATCACTTTCTGGACTAGTGAAAGGATAAGGACTTTCACAAGTCATGCAGCCATGCTCACACCCCATTGTAGCTCACACCAAAGCTTAGCATATGGCCACCCGAAGATCAAATCTGGCTCATTGCTGCTTTTGTTGTCTGACCTCTGATCCCAGTCATATAGTCTGAATACAAAAAACACCTCTGTGGTATCTTACACAAGTTTCCATAGATATCTTGTTGAGGCTGAAAACACTGACCCTTTATGAAAAGGTTGTCTAGGACTCTGCCTTTCTTCCTTTGAAAACAATATTCTATTATCAGCTTAGCTCCTACCATCTGTCCTTCCTTCTTTCCTTTCTTCCTTCAATCCTGCCTTCCCTCTTTTTCTCTTTCTCACATAGTTTTACTAGGTAACACGGGCAAGTCTGAAACTCTAGGCTGGCCTCAAGCTCACAGCTATCTACCTGCCTCTACATCCAAGTACTGGGATCAAAGGCATGCATCCCCATGCTTAACCCCAGGTATGGCATTTCTTATCTTCATTATATAACTTCACTTGAGTTTTCCAATCTTAATATCACAGTATGGTGGGCAAAGAGCATGTTGAAGTCACCAGGGTTAAAGCCTTAATCTAGATGGGCCATTTGTAGCTCGTGAGTTTCCTTGTACATAGATTTCCCCCATAGATTCAGATACATCATCTACTAAAAGTCTAAGGCTATAACTAAATGGTGAGAATTGTTTTGCATTTCAAGGAAAGAATATACAAATTGCCTAGAGTGTGTCACACAGTAAGGAAAATGTTGGTCATATGTTGGAATGTTTAAAGAACAGAATAGGCATTCATCTATGAAAAGAACGGTTCAGGACATCATAACCCTGAGGGTCCAGAAGTCCAAGATCACCCACACTGATGAGACCCCAACTGAGCCTCAAATAAACGAGGTGTCAAAATCCTACCACAGTCTGTATGTGGCAGTCTAGAGATAGGCTTGTGCTTCTTCCCACTCTTCTCTACTTAGAAGCATAAATTAGCAAGTGATGGCTGCTACATCATACTTCATAGTTGGAATAAACTTTTTATGACCTCAGAATTTAATAAAGCCCCTAATAGGAATCATGTTAATATGGGAGTTAATATTTATAAAAATTTTAAAATCTATTATCTATTTGAACAATCCTACAGGCAGCATTATGACCAATGATATGAAAGAATGTTTCTAGCAAAACCAATTACATCTTTTTCCTAATAAATTATTGGAAAACGCCTATAGCTATTGAGAGAAACCAAACTTTCAGAGTAGACACCACATGCCCCTCAGGACCCCATTCTCCAGAAGCTATCAGAAAGGCTTTTTTTTTTTTTTGAGTATTTTACAGGCCTTGGTTTCATAACTTTTAGAATGTTGTCTATAAATGTTTGACATTTTTACTTAAATAAGGAGAAAACTGTGGAGGGGGTAGTAGTTGTATCTTGCCATAAGGCTCTTCAACTCCAAGAAATACAGGACAATTTATTCTCATTTAGGCTTCATTCTGGCATATATGTATGCCTCAAAGGACAAAAGTCTGAATAATGCCAACTACTTTATATATCCTTAAGCCACTTCTTAACCAAATATTCCTAATTCAGTTTTATAGGACTACTGTTTTTGTAAATATGAACTCTGTAATATATCACATTCATAAAATAATACAGAAAGGCTGACATTTGCCTTCAGCCATAGGCACATCAGGAAATATGCACATTGCTGTTATGACTTGAGGTATGTGTTTCTTGCCCTGTAGTTTCCATTAGACATACCCCATTGCTCACATGGCCAAACCAAGACACACAGCTGACTCCAAGGAGGACATCTCCTTTAAAAAGGAAAGCTTTTTAATGTCATCTACCTTTTCTGCTCTGCAATTTGTGGACTGCAGACTGTTCTGTGATCCATCAGGTCAAGCTGCTTCTCGGACTGTCATCCTGGATTCTACTTCAGAAATAAAATCAGGAATAGGCACCAATTGCCCCCTCTTCAGAGAAAATGGAGGAGCTGTGCTTCTCCTGAGAGCTCCTGGATCTGTTTACCATCAAATTGACAAGGAAAATGTCATCCTTTCTTGGCAGGGAAATAGTGAGGCCATCTGAGGTGCGAGCTATGAGGCAACGTGGAAGCAGAAAAGGCTCTGTATGCAAACAGCGGGTTTGCTGTGCTGGAGAGCCAACATGCTGCAAATCCAGCATTTGTCATTAAAGAATAATATCCCCAAATGATTCTCTTTATTATAGATAAAGCATAGGAAAGAGATGCTTTATAAGGTGTTTTAAAAGTATCCACTTGTAATTCTGGTCATTAACTCCAGTGTTAGGAAAAGGTCCTGCGGTTGTAATTTCTAGCTTATTGTGCATATGGCAACTGGGCTCTAGGCCTACTTTGTGGTCTTACATTGATCTGAGAGTGTGGAGACTGCTAAGGATCTTGTACTGCTCTTGTGGTCATTGAACACTTTAGGATAACGATTGCTTCTATGACAGCTGCAGAACATTTCAAGTCACAAATTAATATCTGGGTTTCTTCACTGCTGTGCGTTCAAGTTCTTTTGTTAATATCTACATTTTCACTTGTTTTATTATTTATTTATTTATTTAATTTAAGGAAAGCAAGGTGTCATGAAATCACAGCTAAAGGTGACCTGCCTCTCTTTGCTCTCTGCCTCAGTTACAGTATCATCGGTGGAAACTCACAGTTCACCATCAACCCATCCACGGGACAGATCATCACTAGTGCACTGCTGGACAGAGAAACCAAAGATAATTACACTTTGGTCGTGGTTGCCAGTGATGCTGGATCTCCAGAGTCTCTTTCCAGCTCTACTAGTGTGCTGGTGTCTGTTACCGATGTTAATGACAACCCACCCCGGTTCCAGCATCACCCATATGTTACACACATCCCATCTCCTACTCCTCCAGGTAATTCAATGCTGAGGTCACTCATGTGTGGCTTATCAGACACTTTCTGGGAAGAGAGCTACAAGACATATATTTCTAATACAGCCTAATCTGCAAACCCCTAAAAATCTGGGTGTGAGGTTCAGATTCAATGAACCTGAAGAGATTCCAATTCCTGTCTTGTCTATTATCTTCTTTTACCCCAATTAGGTGTGTACAGAACTTCACACTTGACACAGCTCCCTAGTTTTAATTCTCAAAATGCTTCTTCAACACAGTAAATGAGAAAAATAGATCCTCTTCGTTGTCAGTGATGGCTTTCATCTGACATATCATTTGAATGTAAGTTCCCAAGAGGAGGAACAACATCTTTAGTCCTCATATCAGTTTCCTGATTGTTGAAGGAAAATGAATATTCAACTTCAATATTTTATAGACTTATTTTCAAAATGTTGCATGAATAACTAATTTTCAATACTGGATACTTTTACTTCCAGTCTCCCTTTTGTTTATGAGCCCCTTGTGAATTGCCGTCTTAGGAACAACATGAATTTATCTTCCTGCATTAAAAAGTAGTTTACCATTTATTTTGTAAGTAGTGGTATGCTGTCTTAGGATCTAAGCAGACATTCTTAGATTTGTAGTTTTTGATGAAATTATAAACAGTAAAATATACAAATAAAAGTACTACCACCTTTTCCCTGAATATATTTTACTAGAAGAATAAATTAATGGATTCAGTATTTCTCTTCATACTTGATCTTCTACTACCTACAGCATATCTGATACCAATTGAATAAATAAAATCTACAAATGGATGTGCCAGGTTGCTATAAAAATGATAGGGAGGCATAGATCCCTCTTGAGAAAATCTAGCTCGAACGATGCTGCTGCATGACTGTGATCCAGCCTCTGTGTGATGTACAGAGAAGACTCCTCTAGGCAAAATGAAGTGCTGGTCATGATCTCATTGGATTAGTATAATTAGCAAGACTCCTTGGCTTTTAAAGAATTTCTAGCTTTCTACTTTTGTCAATTCTGTGGGGATATGGGAAAAAGCATTCTGAATGAGATATTGATCTTTGAAAACAGTCCTACTGGATGCTTCTCTCTATATTTCCACCACGGTCTGTTTTGAGGGCATCCTGCCAGACACTGATTCTTGATATCCAAATTGAGTTCCCTCTTCGTTTCTTATTCATTCTACTTTACACTTTCTTAAATCTATTGCGCATGTCTGTACATGCATTCACGTTATCTCTATGTAGTGGTAACTCCAAGATCAAACAGTTTTGCCAGGAAACAAAGGAGGCAGTGACCCAAAAGCAGCGATTGGGATGGAGCACGTTTGTGGACAAGTTTTCACAAAGAGCAATTCAATGGTGTTTTCAAATGCTAGGGACTGGTGAATGGTTTCCACTGAGATGGGGGGTGTGGCTCTTGGAAGAGCTTATGAACTCTAGTGTCTGCTGGAAGATGGTGTGAAGAGCAGATTTGTGTGCAGGGCTGAGCTTCCAGACAATCAGTCGCTCCTCACGATGGTTCTCTCAAGGGCTTTTTGAAAAATAAGTAAATAAATCTAGCACGTGTAGGGCTTGGTGAGAAAATAAAGGCTGGTTGGTTTCCAAAGTCATTAATCAGATTTGACCTGGAGACATCAGGGACTATAAACTTGATGCTGTTCTTTCCAGTAGTGTTGCGAAGGTTGAACATGGCAGCAGCATGGTCTCAGACCTATCATGAATTCACCCAGAAGATTCCCTGTGATTTTAACGGAGACCCTCCTCTGTTGCAGGTTCCTTTGTTTTTGCTGTCACGGTCACTGACGCTGACATTGGACCCAATTCTGAACTCCATTACTCACTCTCAGGTAGAAACTCTGAAAAATTTCACATTGACCCTCTGAGGGGGGCAATCATGGCAGCTGGGCCACTAAGTGGAGCTTCTGAGGTGACATTCTCTGTCCATGTGAAAGATGGCGGCTCATTTCCAAAGACAGATTCTACCACAGTGACTGTTAGGTTTGCCAACAAGGCAGATTTCCCCAAAGTCAGAGCCAAAGAACAAACATTCATGTTTCCAGAAAACCAGCCAGTGGGCACTCTGGTCACAACCATCACGGGGTCCTCCTTGAGAGGAGAAACTTTGTCCTACTACATCGCGAGTGGGAACCTGGGCAACGCTTTCCAAATTGATCCACTAACAGGACAGGTGTCCATCAGCCAACCTTTGGACTTTGAGAAGATACAAAAATACATTGTTTGGATCGAAGCCAGAGATGGGGGCTTCCCTCCCTTCTCTTCTTATGAGAAGCTTGACATCACGGTGCTAGATATCAATGACAATGCCCCGGCTTTTGAAGAAGATCCTTTTGTGTCTGAGATCCTGGAAAACCTATCCCCTCGAAAAATCCTTACTGTTTCAGCAACAGACAAGGACAGTGGTCCCAATGGACAACTAGCTTATGAGATTGTGAATGGTAACCAGGAAAGCAGTTTCACGATTAATCACGCTACAGGTGAAATCAGAAGCATTCGGCCACTAGACAGAGAAAAAATATCTTATTATGAGCTCACTGTGAAATCTTCAGACAAAGGGTCTCCTTCTCAGAGCACCTCTGTCAAAGTAATTATCAGTGTTTTAGATGAAAATGATAATGCACCTAGGTTTTCTCAGATATTCAGTGCCTATGTTTCCGAAAACTCTCCCTTGGGATATACAGTTACCCGTGTCACAACTTCTGATGAAGACATTGGCATAAATGCAATTAGTAGATATTCCATAGCGGACACAGCTCTTCCATTTACCATCAACCCCAACACAGGGGATATTGTCATCAGTCGACCTTTAAACAGAGAAGATACAGATCGATACAGGATCCGTGTGTCCGCACATGATTCTGGCTGGACCGTAAGTACTGATGTCACCATATTCGTGACTGACATCAATGACAACACTCCAAGATTTAGCAGACCCTCTTATTATTTAGATTGCCCTGAACTTACTGAACTTGGCTCCAGAGTTACTCAAGTATCTGCCACTGATCCCGATGAGGGGTCAAACGGACAAGTGTTTTATTTCATAAAGTCGAAGTCAGAGTATTTCAGAATAAATGCCACCACTGGAGAGATTTTCAACAAGCAGGTGTTAAAATACCAAAATGTCAGTGGCTTCAGTAATGTGAACATCAACAGGCACAGTTTCATTGTGACAGCTTCTGATCGAGGCAACCCTTCCTTACTCAGTGAGACCACGGTTACTATCAACACAGTAGACAGCAATGACAACCCACCTCAGTTTCTCAAAAATAAATACTTTACCCCAGTTACCAAAAACGTTAAAGTCGGTACTAAGTTAATCAAAGTGACAGCGGTAGATGACAAAGACTTTGGATTAAACTCTGAAGTGGAGTACTTTGTGTCTAATGGGAACCACCTAGGGAAGTTTAAATTAGACAATGATACTGGGTGGATTTCAATAGCGTCTTCCTTGGTTTCTGACCTAAATCAAAACTTCTTCATCAGAGTAACAGCAAAGGACAAAGGGAATCCCCCACTTTCCTCCCAAGTAGTCATTCACATTACAGTCACTGAAGAGAACTACCACACCCCTGAATTCTCCCAGAGCCATATAAGTGCCACCATCCCTGAGAGCCACAGCATTGGGTCTGTGGTCAGAACTGTCTCTGCCAGAGATCGTGACACAGCCATGAACGGTCTGATCAGCTACAACATTTCTTCAGGGAATGAAGAGGGCATCTTTGCTATCAATTCCTCAACAGGTGTGGTAACCCTAGCCAAAGCCCTTGATTATGAGTTGAGCTCGAAGCATGAGATGACCATTAGCGCCACAGATGGAGGATGGGTTGCGAGGACTGGCTATTGCAGCCTAACTGTGAGTGTGATCGACGTGAATGACAATTCTCCAGTGTTTGTTCCTGATGAATTCTTCCCAACTGTTATGGAGAATGCCCCAAGCGGGACCACTGTTATTCACCTAAATGCAACAGATGCTGACTCGGGAGCCAATGCTGTGATTGCATACACTGTGCAGTCATCAGACAGTGATCTGTTTGTCATTGATCCCAACACAGGGGTCATCACCACTCAAGGCTTCTTGGATTTTGAAACGAAGCAGAGCTACCACCTCACAGTGAAAGCCTTCAATGTCCCTGATGAGGAAAAGTGCAGCTTTGCCACTGTTAACATCCAGTTGATGGGAACCAATGAGTATGTGCCTCGCTTTGTTTCCAAGCTCTACTACTTTGAAGTGTCAGAAGCGGCTCCTAGGGGGACTGCTGTTGGAGAAGTGTTTGCCAGTGACAGGGACATGGGTGCTGATGGAGAAGTGCACTATTTGATCTTTGGAAACAGCAGGAAGAAGGGCTTCCAGATCCACAAGATGACAGGGCAGATCTATGTGTCTGGGCTTCTTGATAGAGAGAAAGAAGAAAGGGTGTCCTTAAAAGTGTTGGCCAAGAACTTTGGCAACATCCGGGGCGCAGACATTGATGAAGTCACTGTGAACATCACGGTGCTTGATGCTAATGACCCACCCGTGTTTAGTCTGAACACCTATAGAGTCCAGATCAGTGAAGGGGTCCCTATTGGGACCCACGTGACCTTTGTGAGTGCCTTTGACTCAGATTCCATCCCTAGCTGGAGCAGGTTCTCATACTTCATTGGGTCTGGAAATGAAAATGGTGCCTTTTCCATTAACCCACAGACAGGACAGATCACAGTTACCTCAGGGCTGGACCGGGAAAGCCTGCCTGTTTATAATCTCACTGTCTTGGCTGTAGACTCAGGGACTCCCTCTGCCACAGGAAGTGCTTCCTTGTTAGTTACCCTAGAAGACATCAATGACAATGGCCCAGTGTTGACTGTCAGTGAAGGAGAAGTTCTAGAAAACAAACGCCCAGGAACTCTAGTGATGACCCTGCAGTCCACGGATCCTGACCTTCCCCCCAATCAAGGCCCTTTCAACTATTACCTGCTGAGCACAGGCCCTGCTACTAATTATTTCAGTCTCAACACCGCTGGAGTTTTAAGCACAACCCGGGAAATTGACCGAGAGCAGATTGCAGACTTCTATCTGTCTGTGGTCACCAGAGATTCTGGGGCTCCTCAGATGTCATCGACAGGAACTGTGCACATCACTGTTCTAGATCAAAATGACAACCCCTCGCAGTCCCGCACAGTGGAGATATTTGTTAATTATTATGGCAACTTATTTCCTGGCGGGACTCTGGGCTCTGTGAAGCCCCAGGATCCGGATGTGTTAGACAGTTTCCACTGTTCCCTCACATCAGGAGTCACAAGTCTCTTCAGTATCCCAGCAGGCAGCTGTGACCTGAGTTCCCAGCCCAGATCCACAGACGGCACCTTCGACCTGACTGTGGTTAGCAGCGATGGGGTTCACAGCACAGTCACCAACAATATCCGAGTTTTCTTTGCAGGATTCTCTAATGCTACGATAGATAACAGCATTTTGCTTCGTGTCGGTGTTCCCACAGTCAAGGACTTCCTGACTAATCACTACCTTCACTTTCTGCGCATTGCTAGTTCCCAGCTTACCGGCCTGGGCACTGCGGTGCAGCTGTATGCTGCTTATGAGGAGAACAACAGAACGTTTCTTTTAGCAGCTGTGAAACGTAATCATAACCAATATGTGAACCCCAGCGGTGTAGCCACCTTCTTCGAAAGCATCAAAGAGATCCTTCTCCGGCAGAGTGGAGTCAAGGTCGAATCTGTGGATCATGACCCATGCATTCATGCGCCGTGTCAGAACGGAGGCAGCTGCCTTCGAAGGCTTGCTGTGGGCTCTGCGCTGAAGATCCAGGAGAGTCTGCCTGTCATCATTGTGGCCAATGAACCTCTGCAGCCTTTCCAGTGTAAGTGTGTTCCAGGCTATGCTGGAAGCTGGTGTGAAGTTGATATTGATGAATGCCTTCCAGCCCCTTGCCACAATGGGGGGACCTGCCACAACTTAGTTGGGGGATTTTCATGCAGCTGCTCGGAGGGCTTCACTGGGAGAGCCTGTGAGAGAGACATTAACGAATGTCTGCCCAGCCCTTGCAAGCATGGAGCCGTCTGTCAGAATTTCCCAGGGGGATTCAACTGTGTGTGCAAAACTGGATACACAGGTATGTCAGTGTGTTACTTTCTGTGCTTGTTACTAGTTTTCTTTAAAAGACTTTAGCTTTGATATGCATGTTGACATTTGAACATATATGGTTTTTGAGAATTCCATACATTAATACTATATTTACATCATCCCAACACTTTCTCTCTCCCTCCTTCAACTCTCCCCATATTCCCTCTCAAGGTCATTATCTCTTCTATAATTATTATTGCTATATACCCACACATATACACAAATATAGCTTATTGAGCCCATTAATGTTGCTTATATGTACATAGTAAGGGGTGGGGCCCTGTGAAATTTTCAGCATTCATGTAATTGGTGTGGCAGCTGGTGTGGTTATTTTATGGGTCTCATTTCAGCAACAATGTTGAAATTTCCTGGGTACAGCATCTCTGTCATGTTTAGAAGACACTCTCACACCAAGTGTCTTGGTCCTTAGACTCTTAGTCTTTCCAACCTCTCTTCTGTGTTGTTTCTTGGTTATTAGATACAAAGGTTAATGATTATTTCTATTTTAACATTTGGACTTTTATTTTATGTATTCGATTGCCTGCATGTATGTTTGTGCACATGGTTGTGACTGGTATCCATAGACGTCAGAAAAGGGTGTCACATACCCTGGGACTGGAATTGTAAATGGTTGTGGGCCACCATGTGGGTGCTGGAAACAGCACCTGGATCCTCTACAAAAGCAACAAGTACTCTTGACTACTGACCCATTTCTCTGCTTTGTGTCTACTTTTAAGTCAGAGCTAATGGGTCATATAACAAATCCCACGTTATATATGTACACACCTCTGAGGAAGAATGGATAACAATGCTTTCAATAGGTACATATGACTTCTTTTTATTTTGTATTTCTATCTTTTATGTGCTTTATCTTTGTGCATCTTATATATTACTGGAGAAGCAGCACATACTGGTTGTGGGTATTCATGGATTACTCAAAGGCATTGTGTGTTGTGTGAAATAAGGTATGCACAAAGGAACATATGGAAATAAATCAAAACATACATTGGTTCTTTTATTTTCTATCACCAGGGAATTGTTCATGTATATCTTAAAGCATTTTTTTTCACTGAACTTCCACTAATTCTTGGTTTTCTTCTATTGGCTCATGCTCATTGCACAGAGATGGTTGCTAAATATATTTTCATGCATATATTGTGTATATTGATCATTCCTTCTCTTCCTCCCTTTACCCTGTTGTTACAAATGCAAGTCTGCTTTTCTGCATATATATGTATATATGTATATATATATATATATATATATATGAATTTATGTATCTATGTAAAATCTAGGATCTAGGGTTGGGGAGATGGCTCAGTAGTAAAGATCACTAAAAGAGGACTAGCTGCCTTTGGGGAGTATCTAGGTCCAGCACTCAACACACATGGTGGCTCACATCCAAGTGTGACTCAAGTCTCTTTGTGCTCATCTGTTGATGCACATCTAGGTTGGTCCATTAATCACTGACTTTTGTGACTAATGCACCTTAAATGCACACATATCTCTGTGGTTGGATATGACTCCCTGAGCTGGGTCATTTGCCAGTGAGCTGGATGAATTCCCATTCCTCCAAGCAGTGCACAGAAGTTACCCTTCTCTTCATCCTCTTTGTATTCTTCATCATCTGTTTGCTTCATGGTGACCACCCTGATTGAGATGAGGAGAAAGTGCAATGCTCTTTTAATGTACATTTTCCTGGTAGCTCAGGATACCAAGAAAATTCTCACCAGTAAACAAGCATGGGGAAGGAATGGAAGGTGGCTGGGCACATAGCAGCCTCAGTCAGGAAGCAGAGAATGAACACTGTTATCACTGTTCTCATTCAGCTCAGGACTCCAGGCCATGGGCTGAGCCACCTGCACTCATCATCTTCACTTAAACTCTTGAAACATGGTCACATGTACAGCCAAAGGTGTGTCTCCTGGGTGGCTCCAAATCCCAGCAAGCTAACACCTAGGATTAAAACTAATAGTTTTATTGTTTGTGCACTTTGTCTGTAACTTAAATTTCATATTAGAAAGTGGGTTTCTGAGTAGCTATAGGCTACTAGAAAACATTAATGAGTTTATTATACTATAGAATACCTGAAAAGATTTTCTAGGTTTTATAGAATTGAATAAATACCATGATCACATCCATTGCTCATATATATCAGTAAGTCAAAATTAATTTTTTGTGTTATTCACACCTCAAAATTTGGGGATTCCTGCCAGAAAACATCAGCCTGATAATCATATTTCTTTAACAACCCAGTATTTCTTTTCCTAGCCATTTGTGTTTATAGTGGATCGCAGATTAGAAAGCACAGAGGTAATCAGCAGCCACCTCAGCTCTCATCTTCACACCTACAGGTTTGCAGTTTGCAGCATGTCCTTGAGTCCCTTCTAGGGTGAAGCGTGTCTATAACCTCAACCATCAGATAGGACTTTTTCCTAAGTCTAGAATGCTTACAATATAGGCAGTGCATGGGCTTATAATACAGCCAGTGCATGGCTTCTTTAACCTTTCCAAGTACAGCCACACATCTGGATACATGTCAGGTTGTGGCCTTGGGAAGAATGCCTTGGATTTATCACCATGTGATATTTCCTTCTGCTTTGAAATATGTCTTGTTCTTTTAGGGGAAGATAAAATTTGTCCACTCATTACTTTTGTGACAAGTTATAGTATAATTTTTCCAGGCAGAAAAAAGTTTTATACACACACACACATACACACACTCACACACCGTACACAGTAATTTTTCCTAAGGAGCTTGCCAAACACATGCTTTCACAGAATGGAAAGAGTAAGAGGCTTTGAAAAAAGAATCCCAAGTTGTGTGAGTGCTGTGATAACTATGAGGTAAGAGAAACTTAAAATACAGAAGAAAAGAAATCTGCAAGTAGTTGCGGCTTAACATTTTAAGGAAAAATGTATTGAGAAAAACATTTTGACAAGTTAAATTTCTTGGTGGTACCTTTCCCTGGGAAAAGTGGGGCAATATTCACATTGTGTGCAAAAATATCTACTTGGTGTTGAGTTAACTGTAAAAGATTCTAAGGGGTTAGAGATGACTCAACAGCTAAGAGCACATTCTGCTCTCACAGACAGGAGTTGGTTCCCAGCACTCATGTACCAGCTCACAGCCATCTGGAACTCTAGTTCCAGTGGATCTGATGCCTTCTTCTGGCCTCCAAAACATTGGTGTGCATGCACTTAGTGTACAGAAATAACATGCAGGAAAAACACACATGCACATAAAGTAATAAAATAGTAAAAAAATCCATACTCAGAATGAATAACACATACACAAATATTAACAATAAAATATGTTAATACAGTGATTTGCATAGAAATTGGATTGGAAGCATATACCTTCCTATAGAACCCTTCTGCTCTGTGTATAAATACAAGAGATAGGATGGCATTTTTGGTGGCAGATCATTGGTGGTGTGCTTGAGAAAACAGAATGTCTCATCAACTAAGAATATAAAAGAGAATCCTTATCTACATAGCATGGTTCTGTTTAACAGCTAATTGCTACCTTAGCTATATTCTGATTATCAAAAAGATGTGCTATTTAACAAATAAGCCTTGAATATTTTTCCTTAATAAATGTACTGAAGATACTTCCAACAGGGCTAGTTTGTATTCAACGAAAACTTTTGTCTTAGTCAGGATTTCTATTTCTGAACTAAACATCATGACCAAGAAGCAAGTTGGGGAAGAAAGGGTTTTTTTCAACTTACATTTCCACATTACTGTTCATCACCAAAGGAAGTCAGGACTGGAACTCAAGCAGGCCAGGAAGCAGGAGGTGACACAGAGGCCGTGGAGGGATGTTACTTACTGGCTTTCTTCCCCTGGCTTGCTCAGCTTGCTTTCTTATAGAACCCAAGACTACTAGCCTAGGGATGGCACTACCCACAATGAGCTAGGCCCTACCCCCTTGATCACTAATTGAGAAAACGCCTTACAGCTGGATCTCATGGAGGCATTTCCTCAAGGAAGGCTCCTCTCTCTGTGATGACTCCAGCTTGTGTCAAGTTGACACACAAAATCAGCCAGAACAACTTTAATCTTCAGCCTGTGTTCAACGCACCCTCTATCTTCAGTCTGTGTTCAATACCCCCTATTATACCCAGTCTCTGTCCAAGCCACCTCCCATCTTTTGCTACACAAAATGTTCTTAGGTCTAGCACTTCCTGTACTCCTGATCTCTACTCTTGAGAGTTGTGTGGACACCCTATCTAATGATTATGTATTCATTTTCACCTTCACTACTTTCCATTTTTCATGTGATCAGAATCTACACAACCCAAAGCAACTCTCCATCTGTCTAAGATAGTGGTTTTCAGCACAGTTCATAGCCAGATGTCAAAGCAGGGAAAGAGCAATTCATTCTTCAAATGCCCACTATGATAGTAACCATGTCTGCACAGAGATGGCGCTTTGCATTGAGGACACAGAGATCTGCTCTGCACATCTGAACAGAGAGCTTGCAAGCCTCGAGACTCTGATGGGTATTGCTGATTGATTCAAATTAATGACCCAAGAATTTGTTTCACACCACCGCAACACAGACGGTGCCATACGAGAAGATGCTATGGTGCCCGACCTTCTCTGCCTGACCGTATGCCATGAACAGAAGTTGATTTACATTTACATTTACAGGAAGACCTACACAGAACAGTTTGGGAGTGACTGTTGGTTTCCATCTGGGTCCTACAGTCTCAGCATTTCACACCTGAGAAGTACATATATGATGACTCTTTTAGAATCTGAAATTTAAATTGAATACTTATGTCTTCAAAAAGTTGTCTTTAAATATAAGTATCAACTTTATCAATATGATAGATTTTACATAATTTTTATTCATTAAAGAAGAACTCAAAAAAAGTTTTCAAAGAATGAATAACTCATATACTCTGACAAGAAATAATGTTATTAAGACTCTAATTCTTTATTTAATGCCATCATTAAGTTTTTTATATATTTTTGATTATTATCTTCTAAAAATTTCTAAAAGTAAATTAAATTTACTTTAAATTTTGTTTAAATTAAAATTCTTAGCTAAAGATAGTTTTTTCCTGAAAATGTTTATTGTGAAGATAACCATTCTCAGTATATTTTTATTTTCTAGCAATTTTAGGCACACTGTAGTTGTATATTTTAAAATGCATGAGTAAGGCTTATATTTATTTTAGGATGTTTTTCTACTCGTCTTTGAGCTAACTGAAATTGCCTTTAGTGAACATTTATATTAAACTTAGATGTTTACAATGAAGTACCATGTATGAATGACAAGTTCCTTGTAAAAGTACACAAAAAGAACACCTGAATTTATTGTATTATTTAAATGGGAAAATTTAAAAGATGATATTTTCAGTAAGATTGCACTCATGTTAGAGTTGTTTTTTTTTTTTAATGACTCACTTTTAGTGATGCAAATGTGTTTATGTCTGTGTGGGGTATGTGCACCTAGGTGCAGTGCCTGTATAGGTCAGAAGAGGGCACTTGTTTCCCTGGAGCTGGAGTTACAAATGGTTATGAACCACCTGAAGTAGGTGCTGGGAACCCAACACCAGTCCTTTGAAAGAGCAGGCGTTTTTCTTAACCATTGAGTGATCTTTCCAGCCCCCAGAGTAGAAATTCCAAAGATTAAGCATGTGTGTTTAAAACTCTTGTAGTGCATGCGAGCCAATGTTCTTGCTACTCCAGCCTAGGTTTTCCATTCTTGCTTCCCCGTCTCTTGTCTTTAGGAAGTGTGGCTGGCAGTTTATAGCCCAGCAGCAGCTAATATGCTGCCATGATCTACATCTCACCCCCACAGACTGTAAGACATATGGGCCTACTTATATAAATATGCCACTTTTAGCATTATTCTAAAAGAAACATTCAGACCAGAAAGGGAATACTAAAATCAAACGGTACTTAACTTTTAGTGTATGGGAAAATTGCCTATTCTTTTACAGTGATTGAAATAAATGGAAGGAGTGGTGTAAGACTTTCTTGTAGGAAAGCAATAAAAAGTTAAGTCAGTAGGCCTTAGTTAAATCTGTATTGGAGAGCAATGGCATTTTAATAAGGGAAAAATAAACCACATTTTAAGGAGAGGTATCCTGTATCCAGTAGGAAAGCGAGTTGGGGTGTGGAGGTGGATGTGTTTCTAGCCAGCATAAATGGTGTGAAGTTTTGCACAAACTTACCATAACACAGTCCAGCCTATGTCTCCTTCCTACCACACTGGGAACTTATTTTTGGTACCTCTAAAACTGTAACTTGTTTATTTTCATGATCTCCCCTGAGAATTCAGGAGTGTTCTGAAAATGTGTTCTGTGTTCCTGTCAGGAGGCAACTGATGCTGTTTATAAGGGAAAGATATCGTGTGTGTGATTCGGTGATGCTCAGAAATGGCTCTGCGGTACCACAAGGCCTGACTTAGATTTATAATGTCAGACTCAAACCACTGTGGCTTCAGAATCAAGCCATAAGAACAAAAAATGAGTTAAACAAAAACTTAAGATGTGTGTCAAGTGAAGTTGCTGTGATGTAAGCTTCGTCTGTGGTCAGCTTTGTCTCGCTCTGTGGACAAAATATACATGCACTGCAAGATACACAAAGTACTCATTAGTGGGGCAGAAACAGCTCTGCAGAGCATTGGCCTAGCAGGCAGCAGGCTGTAAGATCAATCCCTAGTACCACTAAAGCAACTGGAGGTTTGGGGAGTGTCTCAGATGGCAAACTGCTGGCTGCCAATCTCTAGGGGCCCATGTTTAGATCCATATGGCATGATTAAAAACCTTGCCATGATGGTGTGTCTGTAACCTCAGAGTTGGGGAAAGCAAGGCAGGAAGATCCACAGAGATGATTAACCAGCTGGCTTGCTTCAGTCAATGACCAGGGTCAGGGATAGTCTATGACAACCTATGGTAGACAGCCATTGAGGAAGACACTCAATGTTGACCTTAGGCCTACATATGCTTATATATAAACACATACATGTGTATACACACATTTTCTCTCTCTCTCTCTCTCTCTCTCACATGCACATATACACACGAAGAACAGATTTTTTGAGGTAAATAATTAAAATCCTAATTTTGATTAATGGATATTAGCTAAAAATCAGTCTTCCTATTTGTTAGCATTGGGAAATTAGGAATTTTCTAGTAGGTCATATAAAATAGCACTTTCAGTTTATAGAACAATTTTTCAAATTACACAAAAATAAACAACAAAACAAGACAGGGTATAGACACTGCATTTTGGCTATCAGGATAGCGAATGCTCACACAGCCTAAGACGAACTGCACACAGAAGCAGAAGACCTAATTGGTCAGTGGCATCACTTATCAACTCTCAGGCAGGAAACTCACTTCCAGATTAGTCACTTTTCTTGTTTCCATGCCAAAAATATCAGCTTATCTTGAGGTATTCTTTTGGCTTATAGTTTGTGGGTGTCAAAATAGCAGGTGCTACCGGTCATATCGCAACCACGGGTAGGAAGAAGAGAGACGATTTCTGGCGCACAAGGCAGGTTCCCTTTTGGATTAGTCTTTTGAATGAATCCTTCCACTATAGTGAACAGGATCTGGAAACCCCTTCACAGATATACCCCAAGCACACAGTGTTCACATAAAGCGTCTAAGAAGACCTCTTGTGACACATGCACTTCTCCTTCCTGTAGGCTTATCATGACTCTGATCATGCAAACATCCCCTTCGGGCGGTTGTATGTTTTCTTATCTACTATTCTCCATCCACTCTCTGCCTGGCCCAATATAAATGCATCTGGTTTAACAAGATATACATGGGCAAGACCTATATGCTGAAACTATGCAGCATATTGTCCTCTCAGAAACAGATAAAGCATGTATGGACTGTTCTAGGGAACAAATGAAAAATGAGTGAATTCGGAAATGTGATTGACAGGCTTTCTTATTTCCTACTCTGCTTTACACAAGGCATAGGATAAGTTCAAGTTCAGGGATTTTGTTTTGCTTTGTTTGAGAGGTAAAAGAGTGCTTGACAAGCCCAATCACACCATTTCTTCCCTGAAACATTTGAAGCAATGAAACTTTTATAATGGAAAGAGGGTTGTAAAAGTTCGCATGTCGGTGAGAAGCAGTGTGTCAATGAGAAGGTGGGGATCTCAACCAAAACAACATCAGGGAAATAATTCAAATGTTCTCACCACGGAACTCCCTTGAAAATGGGTCTCTCTCCTAGATGGCTACTTAGATGATGCAAATTGTATCTGTCTTTATGACAGCGCATCTGGAAGAGAGAAGGAACTTGTCTGAGAAATGATCCCAGTGTCCTGTTGTTGAGTTGATGGGCTTCTGTGTCTCTGCTCTGTGACTTGGTTCTGAAGGATGTACTTATAGTGGATGTGGTTGGTATATTTACTTTGAAGATTTCTTGACCAGTTTGATACATTTTAGGAAAAATGTGTGAATCTTCAGTCAATTACTGTGAATGCAATCCCTGCTTCAATGGTGGTTCCTGTCAGAGCGGTGTGGAGTCATATTACTGCCACTGTCCATTCGGTGAGTAGAATGTCTCCATTGCTATCTTCGTCTAGAGACTGGCTGTGGCATGTGGCTGAGCTTTCAGAGTGCTGGCTGAGTATGCGTGGAACCTTGGGTTGAATGAGAAACTCACGGTGGTACACTCTTACAATCCCAGCATGCAATCCCAGGAGGCAGGAGGGTCAGACATTCAAAGCATGAGAGAATATTAATCATTTTGCACAAAGGGATTAAGTAAAATGAAATATTTAATGCTGACTGTTTTAAAGGTTAATTGTGGAAATGCTACCGAGTACATCGCTTTAATTATTGTTCGAAAAAAATACCTCAACTTAATAACCTCATGGACACCTTCTTTCAGCATAGAACTTAGCAATTAAAATACTGTCTAAACACTTTTAATTCTTCCTCGAATTTCTAAGAATGGTCAAGTATTTTTTTTTGCTTGTTTCTCTTTTACATTAATCCAAATATTTCTATACTGGATGATTTTGGGACCTAAATGTATATTAGGTCTTTATAGATAATTTGCAGAAGTTAATAAAAACGCTACCACTGGGTTCCCTTGGGAATGGATGTTATTAGAACCTCACATGGCATTTACTGATTTCTTCCAGTTGACCCCTCATGGTCACCCAGAAATAGGTCAGCAAGCAACTGTGATTAATTCAATGATTTAAGGCTTTGCCTTGCATTAGAAGCAGGATTCCATTTGCAGGGGTGTGTCTCTCTCATTGAGAATGAGGGTGTTTTGCGAGTGCCTTCTGTGTTCCCATGAGCCTGAGATCTGCAGGTCTACTTGCTGTCCATTGGAACTAGTAACCAGTGAAATGTCTGTGCTGCCAGTCACAGAAGACAACTCAACTCTCGGATTTAGTTTTCTTTTTTTCCAACTAAACACAGGGAAAATTGTTAGGGATGGGATGTAAAAATGTAAGTATGGGGCCATTTAGATGGCTCGCTCAGTACTACTGCTTCAATCTCTGGCACTGTAGTAGAGAGAGAGAACAGTGGACTCCCCAGGGTTGTTCTCTGACCTCCATATATATGTGTGACACACATGTCTCCACCATGCACACACACAAATAATAATAGAAATAACAATATTATTATTATGATAATAGTAATTATTATGAAAAATCAATTTTACCAATATTTCTGAGACTCAGAAATTAAGGTGTTTGTTCAAAATCAGGAAAAGTTTGGCATAGACTGTCCGTGATGATTTGACTACCAAGCAGGTGGAACCTGTGGACGTTGCTGGGGTCATGCCAATATCACAATTTTCAAGGGTCTCATCAAAATGCTCATGAAGCAAAAGGGTTGTCAGTATGAAAACAGCCGTTTCCTCAGATCTCCTGCAAGGCCATTTTATTGGGATCCCACAGTCAAGCTTCATGATTTAACTTGTGTTTTGGAATGAAAGAAAAGTAAATTGGAATAGAAAGTGGAAAATAATTTTCAAGTGACTGACAGAGTGTTTAGGATGTTAGCATTCCTCGCCATTTCAATGGCAAATATGCATACTGAGAACAATTAATGCCAAACAGTTAGATAGTTTTCCATATGGTGCTGATATTAAACCGGGAGTGTACCTTGGGATCCAAATGGACCTTCCCTCACCCTGAAGACAGCCCTGGGGGAGAGAAACAGCATACTCTAAATTACAATAGACACGAGGCTGGCAGTCCAGATCCAAGCTAATTCCTTCCAAAGGCAAACCCCAAAAGCACTGTTTAAATGTAGACTGTCAGCTGACCATAGAAGCATTTAGAAAGAAAAACAAAATAAAAGGCCTTGGAATTCCAATACATCATCCCAAGCTGCACAGACTGAATTAGAAGGAAAAGTAATTTGCTTTCTTAAATTGAATGTGGGTGACACACACAGAAAGAAGTTGCAGATGAAAGTGCCTCAAAGGACGACCCGAGGTGGTGAGACACAGGGTGGTGACACACATCCCAAACACTAGCTTCCCTAGGACTTCGAAGGTGGAAAAACTGTTCCATTTATAGTTCCACTCGCCAAAATTCATTCTGTAGATTTCAATATATTTTTAGATTAATAAACATATAGGCAGATAGGTAATAGATAAGTAGATGGTAGATAATAGATAAATAGATGAAAGATAGATAAATAGATGATAGGTAGATGATACATGACAGATAATTAGATAGCTGATGATAGATGATAGATAGATAGATAGATAGATAGATAGATAGATAGATAGATAGACAGACAGACAGATAGATAGAAGGCAGATTGTGTTTTAGGAAAAATAGCTTGTAAGATGATCTAGCCTTTCAGATTTTAGTTCTTGTAATTTTGTTATTTTGTATTGCACAGGATATACCTATGAAAGTGCTGTGTATGTGTGTGTGTGTGGGGGGGGGTTCACAGACGTTTGGAAGAGAAATTTTAAAGAGGCAACTAAATTTTATTTTTATATTTTAAGATGGGCGATATCCCTTTCATAGAAATAGTAAAAAAAAAACTTTAAGAAAAAATCTATATACACATTTTATACTTGAACATACAGTGTGCGTTTGAATGTAACTGCAAAGTTCCTTGCCTAACATCTACACACTTCAGCTACATTTGAGTCTTGTCTATCCTTTTGTACATTAGTTATGATATAACAAAAGACCCAGAGAAACACACAGCATGTATGATTTTCCTTTGCTTTTTATTTAGTTTCAGTTACTCCTTGCTTATCGAAATAATGTGCAATGCAATTTATGCCTACTACAGGAGGATTATTGTTTGTTTGTATGAATAATATGCAATACAAATTCATAAAATATAAATAATGTAGATGTAAGTTAATGGCATATTAAAGGCTACCTCTGCAATATATCACCTATGTGTCCTTCCTCTAATGTTTCCTCTTTAGTTTGGTCTGAGATTTAAATCACTCCTAGTCATTTTACCAAGTGTTATCCTTGCCTGCACAGCAAATGACAAGATAATCCATGTGAACATTGCAAACACTTTTAGGTTATTTTATCTTGAAGACTGGATATAAAATATGACACAGTCAAAACAGTTAAGCAAGATCAGTGTATTGGTTTTGAAGTTCTTTTCTATTTCCCATGATTCCGTGACCTTGGGCGCTTAAGCTGTAAATACTCTGTGAAATAGTGGCAGTCACCCCTGGAGGCTGAGCAGCTTCTGGACTGTGGCTTCAATACATTTACAATAGATACTAAATCTAAACTAAAGAACGAAACCTTTTTTTTAATTTATTTTTTTTTGTTTTTTTTGTTTTTTTTATACATCCCCCTCCCTCCTTCCCTGCCTTATGGGTGTTCCCCTCCCAACCCTCCCCCCATTGCCGCCCTCCCCCCCAACAGTCTAGTTCACTGGGGGTTCAGTTTTAGCAGGACCCAGGGCTTCCCCTTCCACTGGTGCTCTTACTAGGATATTAATTGCTATCTATGAGGTCAGAGTCCAGGGTCAGTCCATGTATAGTCTTTAGGTAGTGGCTTAGTCCCTGGAAGCTCTGGTTGCTTGGCATTGTTGTACATATGGGGTCTCAAGCCCCTTCAAGCTCTTCCAATTCTTTCTCTGATTCCTTCAACGGGGGTCCTATTTTCAGTTCAGTGGTTTGCTGCTGGCATTCGCCTATGTATTTGCTGTATTCTGGCTGTGTCTCTCAGGAGCGATCCACATCCGGCTCCTGTCGGCCTGCACTTCTTTGCTTCATCCATCTTGTCTAATTGGGTAGCTGTATATGTATGGGCCACATGTGGGGCAGGCTCTAAATGGGTGTTCCTTCAGTCTCTGTTTTAATCTTTGCCTCTCTATTCCCTGCCAAGGGTATTCTTGTTCCCCTTTTAAAGAAGGAGTGAAGCATTCACATTTTGATCATCCGTCTTGAGTTTCATTTGTTCTAGGCATCTAGGGTAATTCAAGCATTTGGGCTAATAGCCACTTATCAATGAGTACATACTATGTGTGTTTTTCTGTGATTGGGTTACCTCACTCAGGATATTTTCCAGTTCCAACCATTTGCCTACGAATTTCATTAAGCCATTGTTTTTGATAGCTGAGTAATATTCCATTGTGTAGATGTACCACATTTTCTGTATCCATTCCTCTGTTGAAGGGCATCTGGGTTATTTCCAGCTTCTGGCTATTATAAATAAGGCTGCGATGAACATAGTGGAGCACGTGTCTTTTTTATATGTTGGGGCATCTTGTGGGTATATGCCCAAGAGAGGTATAGCTGGATCCTCAGGCAGTTCAATGTCCAATTTTCTGAGGAACCTCCAGACTGATTTCCACAATGGTTGTACCAGTCTGCAATCCCACCAACAATGGAGGAGTAAGAACGAAACCTTTTTAAGGTGAAAATAAACCCTGACTGCGGCCATGCATCACTTTCCACGCAGCAGCCACATCTGCCAGTGTCTGTGGAAAAAGCATTTTGCCTAGTGTAGTCTCATCAGTAAAACTCATTTTCAAGTTGGAAAAAGATAGTACAAACATGGAAAGACCAACACAAAGTCACTCTAAATGAACTTCCTTTGACCCATCCCAAGGCAAGTTGAAAATGAGGCAGATCAAAGCTTGAAACAGGGTGGCTCAGTGCTTAAGAGTAATGTCTGCTCTTCCTGAGGACCACGGTTTGCTTCCCAGCACACAGCTATCTATAATTTTAATTCTAGGGCATCCAATGCCCTCATCTGGTCTTGGTGGGTACTAGGCATAGAGTTGGTACACAGACACAAAGGAAGGCAAAAGGCCCATTTGCATAACATAAAACAGTGACTTCTGGGCTGGTGGCAGCATCTTTCCCCCATTTTGTGACCTTGGAAAAGAACATTGAGTTGGGGACTTGATTTTTAAGTTAAAGCAACCGGGTCTACTGTCCTCAGTTGAAATAACACGGTTTTTAAGAATTATAATGATGCATCATGGTCTTTGTAGTTGCACGTGTTCTTAATTCCAGCATTCTGGAAGCAGAGGCAGGAGAGGATCTCTGTGAGTTCCAGCACAGCCTGGGTTATGCAGTAAAGCCCTGTGTCAATAAAATAAAATAATAAGAAAAGTATTAAGGCTGAACATTATACCATAGTAAATTTTACAAATGTCAACAAACTAAGTTTCAATGTATTTTGAGAAAGAACTCTCTTCAAACATATTCCTTTCCATGGCCTTTGATTTTTAAAATTGAGGCACACTGTGGTAAATTCCTAATGCACCAAACAATGTCAGCATCTCATCTCTCTCATACTTTTTGGTCTTCTTTTGGTGATGCTGTAAGCAGGGTCAGCCTGCCAATCATGACCATGGCACTTTGTCTAGGTATAAAAATGGCAATTTTGATACATGGACTGACCCTGGACTCTGACCTCATAGGTAGCAATGAATATTCTAGTAAGATCACCAGTGGAAGGGGAAGCCCTGGGTCCTGCTAAGACTGAACCCCCAGTGAACGTGATTGTTGGGGGGAGGGCGGCAATGGGGGGAGGATGGGGAGGGGAACACCCATAAAGAAGGGGGGGAGGGGTTAGGGGGATATTGGCCCGTAAACCGGGAAAGGGAATAACACTCGAAATGTAAATAAGAAATACTCAAGTTAATAAAAAAAATGGCAATTTTGGGTAGCACCCAAGGAAGGGATGGCGATAATGTCATTTTAAACTGGGTGACTCATTATTAGGTCAGAAAATATTTTGTTAAGAATAGCTTAAGAAAACATTGCTGGCCTTCAAAGTCCTTTCTCTTCCCTGCAGGTGTCTTTGGCAAGCACTGTGAACTGAACAGTTATGGATTTGAGGAACTGTCATACATGGAGTTTCCTAGCCTGGACCCCAACAACAACTATATTTATGTCAAGTTTGCTACTATCAAAAGTCATGCTTTATTGCTTTATAACTACGACAACCAGACAGGAGAGCGGGCAGAGTTCCTGGCCTTGGAAATTGCTGAAGAAAGGCTCAGATTCTCATATAATCTTGGCAGTGGGACATACAAACTGACCACCATGAAGAAGGTGTCAGATGGACAATTCCACACAGTGATTGCTCGGCGCGCAGGAATGGTGAGGCATCTCTCCTCTCTCAGCATCCCTTCTCTGCACAGCAGCCAGTCAGCAGCCCCTGTGGGAAGCATGCACATGGGCCCAAATTACAGGCTAATATACGAGTTGGTTGTGTGACCTCAGAGCAATACTTTTCTTTTGCTCATTTAATTATGAAGAGTGGGAAATGAACGGTCAATGCTTTAGCAGCCCATACTGCTCAGAGGCTTAAAGGAAACCTAGAACTGTATTTAAAATGATCACTTTTCTGTCTCAAAGATCATTAATCTAATGAGCATGTAATTCATGTTACATGTTGAGTTTAATTCATGTTACATGTTGAATGTAATTCATGTTACATGTTGAATGTAAGGACAAATGGGGTTTAAACTTACAAAAACTTAGAAAAAAAGGTAATACTTATTATTCGTCACATTGCATGGAATGATGCTTTCTCGACCTTCTACCTCTTTGTAAGACACAGCCACACTCATCTGTTGAGCCCCTCTGTCCATGGCTGTAATCAGAGCTGGACCATGGTTTTGAGTAATGCTAAATGTGAAGAAAATATTTCTGCCACTACTAATTTGGCCACAGTGGGAAGATGTGTCCTTGCTTCAGAAAATGTGCAGAAAAAAGGCTCCTATTTGATTTTTGAATCTCTTATGCTATACATTTCAAAACAAAGTTGTTGGAAATTGGCAACATCACTAGCCTCTGGGCCTTCATCATCAGATAGCCAGACCAGAGATGTCTCAATTTAAACTCCTGTTGACAGGAAAAGAAAGAATATATTGGTTAGAAAAAGCAGTGTTATGAGCTTGTGTCTATGATAACTATTTAAAGAATTCTAACGATGAAATTGCATGAGTGACTAGGGCCTTTATATCATCTTGGATTTTTATCATCATGAGTTTTCCCAAAACAGGAATCCATACTACAGGTTGAGAATGCCCATTACAGACGCCAGCCAGAGCACTGGTTGGTGCATAAGCATCCTATATTTTGTAAGAAGGATTTGGAGGTTTTTAATAGCAATATTTTGCATAGTTGCTCTGCAGCAGTGAGTTCAGAGAAGCATTCAAAGTCTTCTCTGAAATGCAATGTTGCTTCTGAGGTTGGTGTCTCTTAGTTTTTGAGGAAACACCACAAGGAATAATAAAAAAGTGGGACATAAATATCTTGCATTGGGTTGGAATGGTGGATTTTTTCCCCAAAAATGCTAATATTTATTACAGTTCACTTGAGAGGAAAGTAAGAAAAAATATTCATGCAGCTCACAAGAGTCCTTAGAGATTTTAATGGCTGTTAGATATATTAAAAGTGAATGAATAATATGTTTTAATGTTAGCATTTAAATACTCAGTGGGCAATAGTGATAAGTGGATTCTATTAATAGATTCTGAGAAATGAGAGGGTTACACAAACTTTTCGAATCTTCCATTTAAAAATCCATGTTGCTGGACAGCCCCTAAAAGTCATAGGCAGTGTTAAGAAAGTAAAGTCATTTGCACCCATCATGAATGTGGCCTTATATTTAAGACAGGGAACCTGATGTCTGCCCTGCTTTCATGCAAGGGAGGTGTGCTGACGATCTTGTCTATGCCCCTGTGGTGTTCCTACTGTTTATTATAATCAACCCTGTGACTCACAGTCATGCATGGGCAGTGCTGTGGTTATACTTCCTACAGATGGGTGTGCCATGGCATCAAAGTACACGTAAGAATCCTTTCACTGTACCAGGAGAAACACTAAGTCCACTCCTGGCTAGGGGTGTTGGACTCCCTCTAACTTGGGGTATCTAGTATAATGCCACACACTGAACCTCACAGCAAATGCTGTTCGTTGAAATATGAAAGCTTTGGCATATGGTGACTTTTACTGGTGATCGGGGAGTGGTCATCGGTCTCATCATAAAGTACAGAATAATGGGGAAATGCAACATTTTCTTTCCCAACAAGTAGCCTTCTTGGTCACTGCCCATAGGGAAGACCTTGGCTTCTTCAATCAGTGCCTTGGATCTTCTCTATGCCTTTGGTGGCTTTTTACTGACCAAGTGGTCTATCCAGAGACACTGACTACACAGGAAGTTCTATGTGGAGGGCTCTGGTCCCCAGCTTGCATGACAATGGCTGCTGGTTGTGACTGAAACACTGATGAGAGGTTCTGACACAGAAGTTTGCCAGTGCTATTTGAAGTAATAATTCTTAACATCAATCAGGGCATTTACTTGATGTTTGTACATTTTTGCAGGGAGACGAGGAAGGAGAAACCAGGATCATAATAGACTGCATGGAAATAATTATAGTCAATTGAAAAGAAAATATATTTAAACCATAAATTACCACATATTATAGTATATATTACACACCTTTACACTCTCTTTGTAAGTAAGGCAGATATAATAAATCTTTTGAAAAAATTGAAAGATTTATTAGGAAACTGGATTATAGAGTAGATATTTTTATTAAAATTGTAATCTCATGGAATTGAGAATTTCCAGAAAGAATACAGCTTCTTAATCCTTTCTTGTATAAATGAGGCAGAAGGAGAGGACTATTTCTCAAACATACTCAATTTTCATATATATATATATTATACCAAGGAGATCTGCACTTATATCTTAATATATGAAGCAAGTTATATGGTATACTAAGTATACAATAAATCAAGAAAATCATAGCAACAATAATTTCACTTATCCCCACATGAGAGCAGTGCTGGCAATGTCTACTGGGGAGGCTGATGTCATCAGAGGGCCTGTGGTAACCATTCCCCTCCCTTGCTTACAGGCAGCCTCGTTAACTGTGGACTCCTGCTCGGAGAATCAAGAGCCAGGCTATTGCACTGTCAGTAATGTGGCTGTTTCAGATGACTGGTAAGTGAAATGATAGCTCTGTTCTCCTCATCACTGAAATGAAGGTTTACAAGAACTTTAAAATAAGTATTCTCCAGACTTAACATTCCTCCACTCCCTGAAAGAGATATTCATTCGATAAAGTAATGAATGTCCGTGATATATTATTTTAATGTTGAGCTTAAGGGCCACAAAGCAGGAGGGTCAAGGATAAGGAATTCAGACAGTGTCCACTGCAGCCAGAGCTGTTTGATTTTCCTCCACAAAGTGCTTTTATGTTTGCTGAATTCTGCAAGCCTGTAGGGCATGATCACCAAGCAGACACATTTTCTTCACGTTTGCGTGGTAATTAATGCATGTTTTCCTAAAGCACTTCAAGCTGAATGCAGCATTGGCCAATCAAAGGCATAAGGGATTTTGTCAGAAGTGGAGATGCACAGTGACCTCCCACCCAATTTTTACCAGTATGCTTCAGGGCTCACTGTGGCTGCAGAGAGCAGCAGAGATCAGTCTTCACTTCTGTGCATTTGGTCCTTTCTACAATGTTCTTTTTTTTTTCTGACAATATAGCTATGCACATCAAACTTGGATAGTTGAAAATATAGTTTCATAAGTTTCACTGTATGTTTTTTTTTATATGAAGAACAAGCAATCCTGGGAGTACTTGCTTTGAGGCTGGGTGTTGACCTGTGATGCTCATTCCTGAAAAGCTTAGTAATTGAGTGAAGTGTGCTGTGTGGGTTTTGAGATCTTTACCCTTTCATGTTCACGTAGGACTCTTGATGTACAGCCAAACCGAGTCACTGTTGGAGGAATCAGATCACTAGAGCCAATCCTTCAGAGGAAGGGGCATGTGGAGAGCCACGATTTTGTGGGCTGTATAATGGAGTTCGCTGTGAATGGACGGCCCCTGGAGCCCAGCCAGGCTCTGGCAGCACAAGGCATCCTTGATCAGTAAGGTTTTATTTCTTATCATTAAACAATAGAAGTGGAGACAATGGACATCTAAAGGCTTTAGCTGAGTCCTTTCCTGATTTACAGGGCTTCTGTGATGCAGCATAACCTGTAACTTATCTGCACCCTCTTCCTGGTTACTCTGTTCCTGATGTTTCCCACATCCAGTTCTCCTAGTTTACAGTAGGACTTCTCACTGCTGTTTCCTAGAATGATCTTAAATGTTCTTGACATCTCAATACAGAAGTCCTTCTCTTACCCTGAATCTGGGGACACAGGAGCCCCCTATGATCACATACTCTTAAATTTACACAGAGGAGCTCTGTCTAACAAACTATGGAAACACCTTCTCCCTTATTGGCTGTTATTTTCTCAGGTGGAGAAAAACTCTCCTCCATGAGTATAGGGATTTATTTCATTCTATTATGTTCATGACTGTTGTCATACCTGGCTGGAGGGGTGGGGTGGGAGAGGGTAGGTGGGTGTGGGAGCACCCTCATAGAGACAAAGAGGAGGGAGGAGAAGGAAGGCGTGGGTTGGGGGGCTTGTGGAGGGGTAACCAGGAAGTGGGATCTCATATGAGATGTAAACAAATAGAATGATTAACAGCAATAATAAGGCGGCTGAATTACAAGTGTCTTTGTGGAGTGCATGGGGACCTAAGTTAACATGTGGCTCTATACCATGCTACCCAAGGATTTCTGGACCATTATGCCTTTATAGAAGTTGTCACCTCTGGTTGTCATTGTATAAAGTATTTGTCTTTGGTGTGAGTTAGACTGTGTTTTAAGGTTCCATGTCACTAATTGCTGGAGGGTAGCTGGCACAAGTCCCTTCCTATCCTGAAGGCCTTCTATTAAGCAAGTTGATCAGTCTGTGTCTGCTTCAAGACAAGTTTCCTTCTTCCAGTTTCGTGCTTCATCCCTCCTCTCTGTGACTCTTTTGTAGGTGCCCTAGACTAGAAGGCACCTGTGCTCGAAACCCCTGCCAGCACGGTGGCACCTGTGTGGACTTCTGGTCATGGCAGCAGTGTCAGTGCATGGAGGGCCTGACTGGGAAGTACTGTGAAAAATGTAAGTTGCTATTTTCCCCTTCACAGGACACCATTGCTGCCCCAGAAAGTGTTTGTATGTGCACCAAAGCATGTTACTGCATTTGGACTCTAACATGACCATTGCTAAGTATTTAACATGGGGTAAAATACAATGATGGCTATAAATTGGCCTCTTCTCTGAAGAATCAAATAACTGGACTTACCTACTTAGTAATGAATCATGGGCTATTTTATGTCACATATCAGGCAGTTAGGAACTCTAAAACTTCAGCAACTGTATTGAGGTTGTAGATCAATACTGTCTAAGGTCTAGTGATAATTCTCTGGCTACATTTTTTATATCTGGCATAAAAAATTTACACACTGTATCACTGAATAATGCAAAGCTCCAAATTGTGTGTGAGAGTTAATGTGCTAAAAGTAAAAGTCTCAGTTTTTTTTTAGCTTAACTTGGTTTTGAATAGTGCTCTCTCAGTCTGCTCATTAATGACTTTCCATGTAAGCCCTAATCTTATGCTGATCAAGTGTCTATAATACTTGAGCCATCAGTAAATAATGGCTCTTTAATTGAAAGCTGTGTATTCTATTTTACTCTGAGCCCTTGGGGCTGTCTTTATGAGAACTGCTTTATTTTGAAACGAATGATTGCTATTTAATTCAGCCACAGGCACCTGATGGCCTTTAAAGGAACCATTTGCTGCTACTGTAATAGAGAATGGAGAGAAGTGAGTGATAGCATTAGAATCTGTTACAATCCAGAAGATGTTAGAGGCAGACAGCATAGATGTAACTTAGCATACTGGCTATAACAGTGGGGGGTGGGGTGGAGAGGGATGAAGAGAGAGAGAGAGAGAAAGAGAGAGAGAGAGAGAGAGAGAGAGAGAGAGAGAGAGAAATTACTACACAGTATTTCTTCAGTGAGCTGCCCCGAGTCTCATTTTTGTAAACCCAGAAATAATTCCTCCAGTGTTATTCTGTTTATCTGTGTAGAGTGTAACACACAGGGCAGAGTTACCCCCATTCCATTTCCCTAGCATTCTTTCCTGAGTTATGTTATGTTATTGGTTATGATGATGTTAAGTTTTTACTTCTGGAGTGGGAGTCTTTTATTAGGTCTGAAGATGTGCCATTCATGACAATGGTTTCAAGTAGAGGGAGTTAAAAATAGAAATCTTTTTCTGGACACTTTTTGAGGGTCCATAATTCTAAATAGCAGAGACTAGTTGGCATAAAGAGTCAAAGATTTCCAACTTTAAAAATATATTTGCTTAATAATTTCAGGAATGCACTGAAATTGTGACAAGTTTTGTTGTGCATTTTAGCAGTTGGTGTGTGTTCCATGTCCAGGCTTTCTCTCCCATAGCAAAGAGTTTGGATGATGAGTTCCCCAGTGATTAATGACTGTCATCAAGGGTGTTATGTTTCACAGATCCAAAAAAGGACTCAACTATTGGAAATATACTTGGACAATTATTAACAAATGGAAATTGTTTTCTCAGAGGAGGACCAGGGACAGTGGTTTTAAAAACTTGAACTTTGTCAGTTTTGATGCTCTCTGCTACTCTGAAGAAGGCTCTAAAAAGTCTAGTGAATGCCTTCAATTTCTTCTTGGCTTTCAGCTGTCACTCCAGACACTGCCTTGTCACTAGAAGGCAAAGGACGCCTGGACTACCACATGAGCCAGAGCGAGAAGCGGGAATACTTGCTGACGCAGAGCATACGGGAAGCCACATTGGAGCCTTTTGGTGTCAATAGCCTGGAAGTAAAATTCAGGACTCGGAGTGAGAATGGCATTTTGATCCATATCCAGGAAAGCAGCAATTATACCACAGTGAAGGTGAGAGGGGAACCAGTGATGACCCATCACATGACTCCTACCTACTCTGGGGGCTCAGTCACTTCTCCCGGAAATTCTGTCCTCTTCTTTACATAAGTCTTGGAATTCTGGTCAATGCTTGGCAGTGATCCAATACCATCCACCCTACATGATTCCAGGGCCTGGACCAGCGTAAAAAATAAAATCTGAGAGGGTCAGTTTCTAAATCTTTGTCTTGTTTTAGAGTCAACTATCAGGTAAGCCAGGATGAATAGGCTGTCAAATCTGTTTTGCCTGATAAAAATCAGCATAGCTTTCCTTCCTACTGCAAGCAAAATAAAGCATGAAGAGTGTGCCTTAATTATGAAGAATTAGTTTTCTTCAAGAATTATTTTAAACACTGCTAATATAGGTTAAATGCTAAGATCAGAATAAGTACTTAGAAATTATCTGACTTTGTTCTGAAATACGCTTTTCATTCATCACCTAGGAAAAATCCATGAAGTTAAATGTGTTTGGTATTTATTGTAAGTAAAATTTATTTTTGTCTCTCCAAATAAGTTTCAATGAGAGTGAGAGGGGAAGTGTGTGTTGGGGCATTGGAGAACCTGTGTGAGAGGTACATTCTTATTACTATGAAGACAGAGGACATGAGCTGGTTTATCATACTCTACCATACTTCCCTTGAAACAGGGTCTCTTTTTGTGTCTGGAGCCCATACATCTGCTTTTCTGACTGACCATGTGCATTTAGGATTTGCTTGACTCCTTTGCAGCTATTGGCATGGGTGCTGGGGTTCCAAACTCAGGTTCTCACACTTGTACAGCAAGCACTGAATCATATTTCTGCCCACTTTAAATAAAATAAAAATCTCAAAACAGTAATTTTTGACATGGGTATTTAACAAGTGGATTCTCTCCAGGCTTTTACCTCACTTTTCCTCTCTATGACTAGACATAAAAACAAGTTATTCACATGCTAGGAGCCATCATTTTCCCACCCCTATGACTTTCTGAGAGTCTGAAATGACAACCACAGTCTTTCATATACAAATATTAGCACCAATTCACCCATGAGAACTTGTATTTATTTGTATCAACTGTTTAACAAGATCATTCTGTTTTACAATTTTATTGATACTTTTGTATTGATTTTAGAAAATTCTTACAACAAACCCACACTTACTAATTTTTCCTATCAAAATTTTGAAGTATACAGAACAGTATTAGCAATTGCTTGCTTTAATTCACAAATAATATTAAAAAATGAAATTGATGCTTATTGTTAAATTTTAGGTTTTGTTTTTCCAGGTTTCTCTGTGCAGCCAACTCACCCTGCTGTATCTTAGGTGTCTGTTTTCAGTAAGGCACACAAAAGAGCAACTCTTTTTCTGGTGATCTACTTGTATCTTCCTTAGGTATTTGTTTCTACATGGAGTTACCCCCTATGGTAACTTGGCAGTGTTTGGAGATGTTGTTTATTAGAGGGGCGATGGTGACCAGGTAGTTGCTAGAGATGAGAGTTGAGAATCCTATAATACAAATGGTACCCCGATGGAGAACTGTGTGGTCAGAAACATCAGTCAGTGTGGAATTTAAGATAGGGCCCCGATTTCCTATAAGGACATCTTGAATTTTTCACTAACATCATTACTTAGACAAATATTTTGGATCATCAATAAATATAACGTGTGAAACAGAGAAGTGTTTGAAGTGTGCTCGATGTATGCTGTATATAATTTCTATTCAAAAGCAAATTAGAAGCAATGAAGGCAGAAGATACTAAAAGAGCGATGGCCAAAAGAGCCATGCTCTAAATAGCCAGGATCTACAGAGTGGATTCTGCTTCTTAGAACAGAACTGGGAGGGGACACTAAGAGGACTCTGCTCAAAGTTCCTCCATTCTGAGAGACCACACTACAGTTTGTGTATGAGATTATCTGTGAGGCTGCTTCCAAGTCCAGAGGCCATTTAAATGTCATATGACACATTGCTATCTACAGTCTTCTTCAGCCAAGAAATTCAGACGATGTATATCATGGTTGAAGAAGTGAGAGCTTCCGTAAGGAAGCAGCTGAATGTTAGGGTCTATCTTTGTCACTAGGACAGCAGCTTGTGCCTCCTCAACATGGTGTCAGATAACCATGTAATTAGCAGTCATGATATTTAGTGAGAAGATTGTGAGCAGCAAGTTTTCAAAACTAAGGAACTTGGCAGGTGAAATAAGTAGAAAAGGAAAAGGCAGTCAGAAAAAAAAAAAGAGAAAATGGACTCAGAAAGTAGCCGTGCTGGGCAAGAGATGAAGGGTTCTGCTGGAGTGCAGTTGAGGAAGGCTGAGACAAAATGTGCTTTTCTAATGTCAGCTGCCGGCCATCCAAGAACCATGGCTTTTGTTTCTTTTGGCTTACCTTCTAACCATTTCTTAAACTCTTCATGTATTGAACTCCCCCCTCTCTACTCTGTTTTTGTCTCTTTCTCTGTCTCTCTCTGTCTCTGTCTCTGTCTCTCTCTCTGTCTCACACACAAACATACACATACACACATACTTACATAGGCACACACACACACACACACACACACACTTACATAGGCACACACGCATACATTAATGCCCATAAGGTTCTGGATGATTAAGGGTTTGAGAATATAATTAGAAGAAGTGAGAGGAGAATTCTAGAATGGTTTCTCTCTAATAATTTAATTTGCATATACATATTATACTTATACACACATATGCAATGTGTGAGTGTATGGTGTTTGCACATAAGAGAGGTTTATACGCTGCAGACCACAGCATGACCCTTTCTGTCTTCTTCTATTTTTCTCTGCCTGATTGCTTTGGGTGGGTCGCTTACTGAACTGGAAGCCTCACATATTGCTAAGCTGTCTAGTAAGAAAGCTCCCAAGATACTTCCCATCAGTGCTGGAGTCACATGGCTGTGCCCATCTTTTTATGTGGGTGTTGGGGATTTGAACTCAGGTCCTCATACCTATAAAGAAGCATTTTACCCAGTGATCTAACTCTCAGGCTATGAAAACTATTTTTATCTCGAATTATCACATTAAAATATTACTATATGATTGGTATATGTAGTTCTGCAGCATGAATTTTCCACAAAGTACAAATGAACTGATTTGTAGTGTTCCCAGGAGTAGTCCTTGCAAATAGACATAGTGTCTGAGCTGAGTGACTCACAGACGCTTTCCCTTCAGTCACTCCTGGGTTACTGCATTTCTTTGCCTGGACAGCAGTTCTATCTGGCAACAGGGATGGGAAGGGCTCTCTGACCCATGGGCTCATCTTGCCTTACAAATTATTCATTTTCTGAAAGGTCAGCTAATAATACTGGAAAGTTTTGAGTTGGAAACTGGAGTGTCCTGTTACCTAGTGTTCTAGTGGGTGGACTGAAAGACATCAAATTCCTTTAGATAAATTGAAGAGACAGCTGTAGTGACGTTCTGGCCAGATCCCCTGTTACTTTATGGTATTCCACCTTAGAAATGGAATAATGAATCCCATTTTTTTCTAAAATGCCAGTGTTGTGGGACAAGAAAGAAAAACCACGTCTGTCATTGTTTTTCCAACTGCTCTGCCTTTGTAGCTTCCTATCAATTTTTTTTTTGGACATGCAAGTTTTTATTTTCATTTTTTAAAACCACTTTAGCCATTTTTAAAAATAAACTTAGTGACTTAACATGCTTCTCCCTGTCCTTGAAATGCAAGCAACCACAAATAGTGTCAATTATTTAGGTTACCTAGTCATTTCAATATTTCAACTTTGTTCTGGAAAGTTACACACCCCTCAGGAAACTACTTATAAATTTAAAACATGTCAGAATTAGTAAGTAAGCAATGATGTCTGCAATTACCTTGATGATATATGTGAGCATATATATGTGAGCACATTGTATTGCCACAGACTCCCCATCGGTTCCAACTCCTTTAGGTTGGTCTGTATTTTAAATCCATTTTTTTTTATTGAAAGATATCATGTTTGACCTGTGCATTGTTTTTAATGCACCTTCCAGATTAAGAACGGCAAAGTGCACTTTACATCAGATGCAGGTGTTGCTGGGAAAGTGGAGCGGATCATCCCGGAAGCATACGTTGCGGATGGCCATTGGCATACCTTCCGGATCTCAAAGAATGGAAGCTCCACTGTGCTGTCTGTAGACCGGACGCACAGCAGAGACGTTGTCCACCCCACGCAGGACTTTGGTGGTATCGAGGTGCTTTCCATGTCCCTGGGAGGAATCCCTCCCAACCAAGCCCATCGGGACACGCAGACGGGTAAGTGCCTGGTATATCCAGGAAGATGATAAAGCAAAGGAAAATCTGCTCTTCAAAATGTAGGTGTTGTTTCTGGCAAACAGAATATGAAGGGGGTAAACTTCAGTTTATTTTCTATAACTTACTTCCCTGGAGTTAGTTCCGCCACAGTGCAGTTTTCACAAAAGCAGTTGGATTCCCAATACTGTGATTATGGATCATCTCAGCAACCTAACTGTCTTTAGAGATTTGGATCAGGGCACTGTCATTACCAAGAAGAGCTTTTGCCAATGCTGCCAAGATCTGATTTAAGCATGGGCTGCTCTGATGCTTGGCTTGTGCTCAGGGCCACTGTCTTTTCATTCCTGCGTTCATCAAAGCCAGTCTCCCAAGTAACACAGGAGAGCAGAGTAAGAAATCCCCATCAGGTCCTCATAGCCCATAGATGCTACCTTAAGTCAGTGGTACAAAACGAAATGCAGAAACCCATGTGTTGTTAAGTCAGAAGGAGGGTGAGAGTGTGGAAAGGTTTAATTGATGGAAAAGGTGAGCTCGAGGCAGATAGTGAGACAGAGGAATTAAAGATGGTGTTCTAGTTGGAAAATGTGTACTTATTTATTTCACTTGCACAACAGTGAAGAGTAATTAAAATTTTAATGAGTATTTGCAGGTAAACATGCTATAGCATTGCCCATCTTTCAAGCTGTTTATGACGATGAACTCTGGAGGAGCTCCAGGACCAGGGGTTGGTAGCTAGTATATGGAAAACACTGCATTATGGAAAGATATTGTTTTAATGGGATGGCCAAGTTATGACATTCAAGTAAATGGACCCAAAGTAATCTGGAGGCCATTTTCAGTAAAGATTTGGGAGCATTCTGACTTTTTATCTTAAACAAGCTTAGTGCTACCAGGGAAGGGGACTGTTGAAGAGAACGGAGAAGCAGATCTCAGGGAATCCTGGGGATTGTTATGGAACAAATGGATTTAAAGTACCTCTGAAAGGCATCGAATGGATGAGAGGGATAGACTTGGTCTAGAGATGTCAGTCCCATGTGTGTAAGTGGAGGGTTGGTGGGTATAGATAAGATGGGTGGTGGTCCCAGGTGTGTGTCCCTGAGGTAAGGGTGTAGGAAGCTTAGGGTCTAAGCTCGAGCTACTTCAAAAGAGAAGGAGGGTTTGAAAGAGAATGAGTCAGTACAAATGTTCGAAACTTTCAAAGAGTGCAAAATGTCACAGCAAGAAAGAGGAGTTACAAAGAGGAAAAGAAGTCAAAATCCATGGATGTAGAGTCAAGAATCAATATCCAAGAAAAATCTGGAGGGAGAAATTCAGGGAGAAATTCTTGGGTCGGAAAGTGTGTCAGAACAGAGGAAAACACAAAATGTGGTACCAATAATAGAATTAAAGCATAAAAAAATAATTCTAGGTCAGCAGTTCTTTTATGTGATAGATTTTAGATTATGCACAGTCTATTTGGATTTTGTAAGAAATCAAGGCAGAGTAGATTCTGCTAGTCTGTTATGCAAAGTAAAGTCTTGTTCCCTCAGATAGGCATTCCCTGGCATCAGTGGGCTCAAGCCAAATCAAGAATTTCTTAGTTGTTTCTAGCATTACTATTCCTTAATAATACATTCCTTGGGACATTTTTTCCTGACTCCCTCATCCTGATCTTTTGCAACATGGGTGCCCCAGCCACCTTCCCACCCTGCGAAACCCCCAAACACTATGGCTAATGTTTTTGTTCTGATCCACAAAGGCTCATACTTGCCTGTTTGGAAGGCGTATGGTCAGTGATTGCACATCCCATGGTCTTGCGGTTGTAGCAATTTGCCTTGATTTTGTTCTTTCTGATGTTCACAAAATAAATTTGATCTCTTAGTAACTCTTGGTCTTTGGCCTGTAAGAATCAAACTGATAAACTGGTAAATTGTTAAGTGGATGAACAGAGAGTAGGATCAAGACAATTCTGTCAGTGGAGACCTTCCGAAGCATTCTGATTCTCGTTATAGAACTACATGGATCTGGGTTAGTCCTAGAGGACATGCACTCCCCATCTTTGAGCTGGAACATGACTGAGAATCTCTTGGGGGGGCTATGGGAGCTTCTTGCCTTCAGATCTCAGCACTCAGACGTAAAATGGTTGCTTTTCTCTAAATTACCTCTTACCCTATTGCCCTGACAGGTTTTAACGGCTGCATCGCCTCAGTGCTCTATGGCGGAGAGAGCCTTCCCTTCAGTGGGAAACACAGCTTAGCGTCCATCTCCAAAACCGACCCTTCAGTGAAGATTGGCTGTCGGGGTCCCAACATCTGTGCTAGCAACCCCTGCTGGGGCGACCTTCTGTGTATCAACCAGTGGTATGCCTACAAATGCGTCCCTCCTGGTGACTGTGCATCCCACCCTTGCCAGAATGGAGGTAGCTGTGAGCCAGGTCTGCTCTCTGGCTACACGTGCAGCTGTCCAGAGTCACACACTGGGAGGACCTGTGAGACAGTGGTGGCTTGCCTCGGTGTTCTCTGTCCTCAGGGCAAGGTTTGCAAGGCTGGAAGTCCTGGGGGACACGTGTGTGTCCAGAGTCAGGGTCCAGATGAGATCTCCTTACCTCTGTGGGCTGTGCCTGCAATCGTGGGCAGCTGTGCCACAGCCCTAGCACTGCTCGTCCTCAGCTTGATTCTATGCAACCAGTGCAGGGGGAAGATGCCCAAAAACCCCAAAGAGGAGAAGAAGCCAAAGGAGAAAAAGAAAAAGGGCAGTGAGAATGTGGCTTTTGATGACCCAGACAACATCCCTCCCTATGGGGATGACCTAGCTGTTAGGAAGCAACCCGAGGGGAATCCCAAGCCGGACATCATAGAGCGAGAGAACCCTTACCTAATCTTCGATGAGACTGACATCCCCCACAACTCAGAGACCATCCCCAGTGCCCCACTGGCTTCCCCTGAGCAGGAAATTGAACACTACGACATCGACAATGCCAGCAGTATCGCGCCCTCTGATGCAGACATCATCCAGCACTACAAACAGTTCCGAAGCCACACGCCTAAGTTTTCTATCCAGAGGCACAGTCCTCTGGGCTTCGCCAGGCAGTCCCCTATGCCTTTGGGAGCAAGCAGTTTGACCTACCAGCCTTCTTCATATGGTCAGGCATTAAGAACCAGCTCCCTCAGCCACTCGGCCTGCCCCACTCCCAACCCCTTGTCCAGACACAGCCCGGCTCCTTTCTCCAAACCATCTGCTTTCTACAGGAACAGCCCAGCCCGGGAACTGCATCTTCCTCTGCGGGATGGGGGGACGCTGGAAATGCATGGGGACCCCTGTCAGCCTGGCATGTTCAACTATGCCACCAGGCTAGGTAGAAGAAGTAAGAGCCCCCAGGCCATGGCATCACATGGCTCGAGACCTGGGAGTCGCCTCAAGCAGCCCATAGCACAGATCCCCCTAGAATCTTCTCCTCCTGTGGGACTGTCCATTGAGGAGGTAGAGAGGCTCAATACCCCTCGCCCCAGAAACCCCAGCATCTGCAGTGCAGACCATGGGAGATCCTCTTCTGAAGAAGACTGTAGAAGGCCTCTGTCCAGAACCAGGAACCCAGCAGATGGCATCCCTGCCCCAGAATCTTCTTCTGACAGTGACTCCCATGATTCCTTCACATGCTCAGAAATGGAGTACGACAGGGAGAAGCCGGTGGTCTACACTTCCAGAATGCCCAAGTTATCTCAAGTTAATGAATCCGATGCAGATGACGAAGATAATTATGGAGCCAGACTGAAACCCAGAAGGTACCATGGACGCAGAGCTGAGGGGGGACCGGTGGGTACCCCTGCAGCAGCATCTGGGGCTGCAGACAGCACCCTGAAACTGGGACAGCAGGCAGGCAACTTCAACTGGGACAATCTTTTGAACTGGGGCCCGGGCTTTGGCCACTATGTGGATGTCTTTAAAGATTTGGCCTCTCTCCCAGAAAAAGCAGCTGGTAATGAAGAAGGTAAAAGCGGGGCAGCTAAACCAGCCGCCAAAGACGGGGAAGCAGAACAGTACGTGTGAGGTGTATGTGTGGGCAAGAAACATTCAAAAAGATGGTGTGGCTTCCCACCAGCGGGGTCACCTTTGTAAAACAGGCCAGTATAGACCGGTGGCCAGGGAGGGACACGTTTAAAATTAACCACAAAGCTGCTCACATAGACTCCAAGTGACTCTTTAATTTAAATGTGCTCGGTGGAACAGAATGAGCCTCCTGCATGCATCTTGTTTTGTGATGAGTTTTGGGGCATGCAACATTGGGGAGTTTTGCTTTGTGTTTGGTTTGTGGTTTTTTGCAGTTTATACCATTGCAGTTGTAGACATGAGCTTGTCTTTTCACAGTGGGGTTGCTTGTTTCCGTTGTGTTTTACCTTGCAAGATCATTTGAGTTTAACCAACCTGCGTAAAGTGCAGGAAGGAGCGCTTCCCATCTTGGAGGGATGAAAGACTGCACATTAACCCTCTTCAGACGTATAGATTCATACGTGATGTTGCTCAGACACGATAAGGGCTTGTTTTACATGACGGTGGGTACTAGGCTTAAGTCATTTTGTTCCGCACTTTAAAGCTTTCTTAAAAACTGTGTAGACACACCTGTGTCTCTGTGCGAACTGTCATGGCCTCCTGACTTACCTCAGGCTTCCAGGAAGAACAAGATGACCACATACTGTCCCCAGAACACTGCCACCTTTCTCTTCTGGAATAACGTTCTCAGCGCACTTCTAAGAGACAATTTTTAAAGTTATTTATTGAAAAAAAAAGTTCTATGCTTTTAACATTGTAACAAATTGACCTATGCAGGCCCTAATTGGTTTTATTTTCTAGCCATTCAACATTTACCCCAAGTACCCAGTTTTCATAATTTATATAAAATCAGATTGCAGCGTTTCTTACTTTCTGTTGTTTTGTAGATCATTTTTTAATACTGTGTAAAACTTTTTTTTTTTTACACCTGAGCTGTGGTTTTGATACTGATATTTTCCTATGCCGGAAACTTTTCTTGCTTTCAGAGAAGGTAAGAAAATGTGTTTTTTACATTTGTTACTTATGTAACATTCATATTTTCACAGTTTGATATCTGTAACATACTGTATGCTTTCTACCTGTAAATGCCAACAATAGAATTAAAATATTTATTTAAAATACCGTGTCCTAGGATGAGCATCCGTTTCTATCTTTCTCTGTTCTACTGCAGGCAATGGAGAATATTCTCTTTTGTCTTAGAGAGACATATAGTAGATAAATTTACATAGGCTATACTACTTACTGTTAAAAATCAGAACTGTGGCTAACAGTCAGAAAAGACATCCTAAAGCCACCCAGTAAATTCCTGCTTACCAGAGTCCTGGGACTTTCCTGAAGGAAACTGAATCTAAGCTCGTGGGGTCATGGTGGGACCAACATTTTGAGCCCCGTCTAAGCATATTCGCTATTTCAAACTTCCCAGCCAAATCTGTTCTATGAGAGACAGCTTTAGACTGGGCTTATGGTGGTAGAAGCAGCTATGAATTAGAGCTGATTGTGAAAGATCTCTAGCCACAGTTTTCCTTAAGAGTACAGCTCCATGTTTTTCTAACTCCAAGGCAGGGAAGAGGAATATCAGGGAAGGTCTCCTACATGTAGCCATCTTTAACCCACCATCCACTTTCACACAGAATGTCTACACAGTGAGCATGCTCTCGTAGCTGAGGCTAGCCCCTCTTTCCTGGAATGCAGAAAGGCAAAGAGGCTCTGCAGAGTGCCACCCAATGGGACTTACTGTTTATAAAGAGCCACTGCACATTTTAAATGATTTTGCCTCACTCCTGTCTCCCAGGACATTCTAGAATTAAGTATCTGCCCCTAACCTTGTATTCCCTCAGAGGCTTTCTTCACACTGACCATCAAACATCACCTTACAGCTGAAGGATTTACAACACACATAAAAATTTCCTGAAACTAAAACCACCCAATTACCACATATCCCGAATTTCTTTCTGGCATTTTAAGAAACGCTGGCGTGATTATTTGTGTTTTGGAATAAGAAGTATAATAGGGGTTATCATCTAAATCATGACAGCCATCAAATATGGTTTAAACCCCAGTAACAGATGCTAATCTAATTTTGTCTTTTTTGGGTGACCTGTGTGGAGCAAATCGTCTTAGTGAGTCTTAGTGTTTCACGTTTATTCCCCAAATATGGGGATATGATCCTGCCTTTGTATAACTCAAAACAGAAAACTGTTTCCCCTATGAGGAAATTCTGCAGCATCTTCGTGTCCTTAAGGACATAAAACTCTCTAATTCAGAACAGAGCTAAGAGTAAACCAGTGAACCCAATCATAGCTACCCATTAGAGGAGGAGAGGTGGGTGTGGATAATTCTCTGAGTTTGAAATCTCATTGCCCTCTCCCCGATCCTAGATCAGGGCAAGTGGCACTCTTGCAAGGAATTGTTAATATCCTCTCCTCTTAGTCTCTCCCAACCCCCACTAAGGCAAGGGCAGTGTTTACAGCAAGGAAAATCCAATCTCTGTGGAGTGAAGGTCTCACTTAGAATCTAAATCAACATTCTACTTCCCAAGGTCACAGTGTGGCAGAAATGTCCTGCCTGGGACATGTGATGTGTGATCTCACAAGGTAACAATCTCAACAGAATCAATGGTTGATGTCCACTGAACGTCCGCACATAAAATCGCAACCTTGGACTTGTATATATACCCTGAAAGGCTTGCTTGGGATCCCTGGAATACGGCTGCTCCATTGGTTCTCTTGTGTATTTCAGCAAAATATCTTGATATGCTTTCAAAGGAACCTTAAGAGCCCTCTCCACCCCATGTCCTCGGGGAAGAAGCGGGTTTGTACTATCATCCAGGAACAGAGGTGGTTACCAGGCCCTCATTCCAGAGGCTCAGCACAGAGCTCCCAGGACTCTGTCCTGAGGTGAAGATCCCTATGGCTTTGAGGGCTGTTTCTAGAGTTTTCTAAGTTAGCTGATTCACTGATAGCTCATTAAGCTAAATTGAAACCATTATTTAATTTTTTTAAAGATGCGGAATGAGAAAGGCCCGGAACACAGCTCTTCAGCTCCATGTTGTTAAGGAAATGCTTATGAACAACAAGGCTAATGAGAAGCAGAATCCTCACACTTTTGAAAGTCATGTACTTCATAAATATTTTATTTATAAGAAAAAAATACATTGCAAAGTGACTTTATTCCCTGCAGACATTCCGTCTGAGAACCAATCCCTGGCATCACAGGCAGGCATGGGTTTTATTTTATGTGAATTTAACATTATGGTGAGATCAATCTGTGTGAAGTTAGACTTTCTGCTTTTTAACATTTTCGATTCCGTAATTTACCAGAGCAGAGTTTTCTTTCCCATTTTACTTGTGGACCCAGTTTTCAAAGGAGTCATAGTTCAAAGCAGCCAAACTGACTTTTCCTTGGGAGGAGTAAGTTCAGGAAAGATGGCTGTTCTGGCACCTAACCAGGCCTCTAGTGAGCTGGAAGTCCTTACTGCCTGTGTTCACCTGGTATGTAGGGAATGGCATGCAGATCACATGGCTAGACGGCTGGGGATTTGAAGGGCCTGTTAGTCTGAGAGGAATATCAAGGTGTTCTGTATAAATTCAGTAGTTTCTTTGCTTTCAATGAGAAGAAAAGCACTATATCCTAGTAAGTTTAGAGCAAGGTGGTCAGTGGTTCATTCCTTGACTGCACAGGTTTGGTATCTGTTGAAGGGCAGTCCAGAGCAGGGTCCAGCAGCCATACAGTAGAAAGGGCTTCACAGCATGCATGCGAATCTACTCTGCTCGGTCCACCCAAGGTTCAGAAGATAAAATGAGACAGGAAAAGCTGTGAGAAGTCCCTCTAGTGACCATGACTCATCCATACCGTTCCTATGACCATCCCAGACACAGAGGGAAATCACATCAATGGGACCACTCCTTAGGAAGCTGATGACAAAGACGTTCAAATTCTGTTGTTATCAAGGCTTGCAGTATGGACACACAACACCCCCTGAAGAGCACCTTGGAGTGGCCTACATTTTAGAAATTGAGTTTCACATTTTATGGATGGATCGATTATAACATAAATATTTTTCAAAATGAATAGAATAGATGCATTCTCAGGGGAGAGAGGTGTGAAAGAGGCAGGCTCAAAGCCATCTCTATTAATCTCTGCTCAAGCTCAAGGAGGTCAAATATTTTCCAGAAAGTTTGTTAGGTTTTATTTTGTTACTGTTCACCCATTGAGATTATATCTTTCTATGTAGCTCAGGCTGCCCTTCCAATTGTAATCCTCCTGCCTCAGCCTCCAAAGTGTTGGGATCAGAGGTGAGTACCACCACATACAGTCCTCAAATAGCATCTTAATTCATCTTTAATTGTTTGAAATGAGCATAAGTAAGTCCATATCTGCGTAAATCATATAGTTTTTTTTTCAAAGTACATTGTACTGTTGGTGGCCTCCAAGTAGAGTTCTGGGGAATGAGATGAAAATAGGAGGAGTTATTTTGCTCATCAACCATGGCCAAACTCTTGGGGAAGTCTTTTCATGGACTGCATAGTAGGCAAATACCAGACCCATAATGGAATCATAGTTAAAATGAACAGTTCTGAAAACATACAGTTGCTATCAAGCAGAGATAAAGAATGTTTGTGTTTAGTAAAGGAATGTGAATTGATGCCAGGCCTTTCAACTCTTTATAAAACAGGTGATATGTTCTATGTAGATTTCCGAACATACATGTGTGAGGGAGTCCTGCTGTCTGAAGAAATAGCCACAAAATTTACAGGTCCCCTACGGGCAGTTTTCAGCTGACACATTCATATGCAACTTTACTAGTTTAGGAGACTGTTTACTGAGCTTCCAACTCATGTTGTGAGGCACATGAGCGTTGCGTTCTGGTGAGAAGCACGGGTGGTATTCTACATTCTGTTCTAGCCCAAATAAAATAACCAACTATGGACAAAGTTCCATGGCAATCTCATCATTCCTAATTTCAAATTGAAACCACATTTCATGTGGTACAGATGTTGATCAAAGTAAGATTCCATTTTGCCTCAGCAGTCTGCATGTTTAAGTCATCCCTTTTGCCCTCAGACTGACAGTCCTGGCCTGAAATGTGTCACGGCAGTCAGTATTTGACTGAATTTGAAACATAAAATGTTCCAGGGAAACGTTTCTTTTACAAAATGGCATAAGGCAAGCTTTGGATCTACTGCAAAAATGTGTTAATTATTTTACGAATGATAATCTGAGGTAAGACATGTCTGGCTGCTGAGTCTAAGGTGATAAAATGCAAAGCCAGGTCATGGGAGTGGTTTTTCATAAGACCCTGGTGAGTTGTGGAAATAGCTTTGGATAAAGAGAAAATCAGAGGTTTGTTCTCTTGCTTTGGCAGAACGATCATTGAGTCTTGATTTGATGGACAGCAAATGACTATAAAGAACAAAGGAGAGAAGGCATGAAAATGGGGGGAGAGAGAAAGGGTAGATCTCGAGGAGCTAAGGGAGGGATGAGTATGGTAAAAAATACAGTACAATGTATGAAAATCTCAAGGAACTAATAAAGAGAAAGAAATATGAAGAAACGATGGATGGTAGCCATCATTTGATAAGGCCATTTGGGTCTTGCAAACATACTTCATGTAATCTAGATACCATGCTCAAAATCTACTACAGAGTGCTCCATGGATTGGGCGGAATCACATTCATGCAATTTGTCTCCTTAAGTTCAGAGAGAATTGACTGGTACTCCAAGAAAGAGGGATGGATTGGGTGTCATGGCACAACTTGAAAAGAATGAATTCGTGTAATCCTAAGCAGATTTTAAAGCAGCAGAGATAGCTGTATGAAGTAGAAATTTCTGTTTTCTCTGACAACTCATTTGTGTCACGTGATCTTTTTCTGTCTTGTGAGAGGATGTTTTGCTGAAGCAGACACATGAGAGAATATTTTGCTGAGAATAGATATGTGGTGTTCTGGAAGTTGTCTTATGAGAGGGCGATGCTATTTTGCTGGAGCAGATGCTTGAGAGGACACATGATGTTTAGAAATATTATAAATATAACTCCCTAGACAATGAGAAGATGATTTTGCATTGGTTCACCTTACACCACTTTGCTGGTCTTCTTTGATCATTGTCATGACTTTCTGGAAAGAAAAAGCACCAAAGAACGTCATCAAAGAACTTAGAGTATTCTGACTGCTTCTTGCTGATTCTGCAGAGCCTCTGGGTTTCTTCTGGATCTAGCCACTCCTGCTGATTAATGCTTGGAATTGCCCCCCAGAAACTACTTCTAAACAGTTCCATATCACCTGGTTCCTAGTAACCTTTCTTCTACCGTACCTTTGATTGGTGGGCTAAAAGGGAGGTTGAGGAATTTAGCAACCCTTATTAAAGTAGGTTTTTGAAAAATCTAAGGGTAATGTTGTAAGGGACAGGCAACCTTTTATGCTGATAAAAGACCTACACGTGTGATGGCCAGCTTTAATTGTCAACTAGGCACAGACTAGAATCACACAAAGGGAGCTTCTCAATGGGCAGTTATCTGCATTGGGTTGACCTGTGGGTGCATCCTTAGGGGATCTTCTTTGGTAATTGACAGAAGACCGGACCTGCTATGGGCTGCACCAGTTCCTGGGCAGAGGCTGCACTGTTTGAGAAGCTGAGCAAATAAGCCTGTCAGCAAGGAGCCTCTATTAGATCAGTACCATCTGCCCTGGACTGAGGATGCGATGTGACCTGCTGTTCAAAGGACCTTCTGTGACTTCCCATAACAAAGGACTGTAATCCAGCAATATACATCGACATACATCCCTTTTCTCACCTAAGTTGTTTTTATCAATATATTTTATGTTCCCAGTTGAAATAAAACTAGGGCACATGGTCGTGCTGCATTCAGTGGCCAATGTGGACCTAGTCTTTGTGTTTTATCAAGGAAAGAATAACTCTGCCTTATGCATTCGCCTATGAATCTGTGTAAAATTCTTTGAGTTGCTCAATAGCAGTCCTCAGTTGCCAACCAGCAAAGAGAACTCTGCAAATAAAAGATGAGTCAAATAAAGGAGGGTTTGCAGTTATGGGCAAATAGACTGTGATTTGTCAAATCCTGTCAAGTTTAAAATCTTTAGAGTGCTAGGTACCTAGAATTTTTGAAAAATTACTGAAGAAAACTATAAGTACGTAAAGGCCCAGCAGAAATGGAGATGTTCTAATGAGACACGTGTGTGTCTCTCAATCTTTCAGATGGTTGAAACAATGGACTCCAAAGCAATGAGTATCTGTACAGAATTTCACTCTGGGAGAAAGAAAATGCCCCCAGCCAGAGGGGATCTTGTCTCCTGGGAAGAGATTTTATTCACAGTTCTAACAACCTTACAAGATGAGCGTGAAGCTCAGAAAATGGTGGGTCAGTAGTGGGCAGCACCACACCTTATCCAGGACTGCTTAGACGTGCATTTCTATGGCCCACTATACAAATTTTGATCTCACTTTAGGACCCAGGGGCAGACATGGAGGCTTCCCTGTATCTTATTGCCCATCTTCCCAATGTGGCCACATAGAATAAATGTTCTTTCTTTGCTTTCCACTATTAATTATGCTCATTTTATTACTTTATATGGGTGTTCTGATGCAACTTGGGTACAGGCTATGACCTCCAAATTTGATACGCAGTGATTCACAGTCAATAAGCAGCAACTCACATACAGTATCAAGGGCAATCAACTTTCAATTGTTTGCTAAGATGGGGTTCTCAGATTTCAGTTTCAAAAGTAATTAAAATGTGTTGTGAGCTTTAAAGAACAACCCAGTTTATGATATTTTTAGTGAGTTCTGTTGTCTTAATTAGCTAAGAGCACATTAAAATCCTGTTATTTGAATGCTACCACCATGAGTTAATCATCCAGGCTGCGGCTGTCAGAGCACAGCCATTCTGGAGTGGATTCTTTGGTTTTAGTCAAACACTGTCACAGATTGGGTGTCATCTCCAGGAAAAAAATATGTTCATTTCCCCAGACTGATCATGTTTTGCTGAGTTTGTGGTAAACAAGGCTGATGTCTAAATTGGTTAAAAGTCCTAGAATACTAAGTAATTACTTCTGACATCTGTCTCCCCGTCTCAAAGCTCCCTTAGCTTTGCAGTCTCTGTGCTGTTGATTTTCCATTTTAATTTCCCGGGGCTTCTTGAGCTGACACAGGACTCCTCATGGCTATAGTCTGTGAGAAGAGGACACAAAGAAAGAAGAGGCGAGACAACTGAACAAACGATTCAAGTATTTTCCGACATATGTTTTCTAGTTATAAACTTTTCTGACTATTCTGCCAGAGATGTGTAAAATAGCTCTATAGATCCTTGTTTCACAATAAAATTTCTCTGTCAAATTTGACATAATTTCATTTTTTTCTTTAAAAGTACATTATTCCTTTGTTTGTTATTTTAAAATGTTTATATCAAGAATGGTTGGTTTCATTTTTATTTTAGATTTTAGCTACATCATTTCACCCTTCCCTTTCTGTCTTTTAATCCTACCTATGTACCCCCTCACTTTCTTTCAAATTCATGTCTTTCTCTTTAATTGTGGCTACATATGTACGTGTGTGTTTGTGAATCCGTAAATAGATGAATACGACCTACTCCGTCCATATGCTGTTACTGAATATATGTTGTCAGGCTGATCGTTTGGTGTGCTCACCCTTGGGGAAGACTTTCCCCTTCCTGTTTCTCTAGGCATTCCTTACTTGCCTTTGTTGGGTAGGGTTGAGGCCTTCTGGACTTTCCCTGAGCATGTGAGCATGCCTGTTGGTATTCTTGTTCAGTTCACATTTGGGTAGTCATGTTGGCTTGATATTATGGTAGCTTCTAACTTTCCTAAGAGACAATCTCACAGGAATACGCTGTTCTTCTGACTCCCACAATCTTTTCAAACACTCTTCCACAATATTCCCTGAACCTGCGATACCAGAGTTGTGAACTGCTCCCCAATTCTGCTCTTGGACTGCTTGTGGCTTTCTGTAGTTGTCTCTGTCTGTTGCAAAAATAAGTTCCTTTGAGTGGATGAGGAGACTCCGCAGGTATAAGAATAAGTCTTTAGAATGTCGTGAGATGATTATGTCTGGTTACTAAAGTGGAAGTTGTAGATTCTCTTTCAAGATTCATGACTTCATTAGCTCCAAGTCGATGGTTAGGTTTCTATTACCAGATAGGTTTCCCCCTTTTTGAGTAGGTCTTCAGTCCAATTGGAAAGTTGTTGGTTACTGCCAAGCTATTCATGTCACTACTGCACCCTTGGGGTTACTGTGCCATACCGGTCATTGCTATGGTTCATGGATGACAGAGATATGGTAAGGCCTGTTGGTTGCTTACCTCCTTTGGAAGCCTTCATGGCACTTCTGGTACTACGAAAGCTTGTCCTTAGAGAGGAAGCTTTCTAGTCAGATCAAGCCCAGTACTCCATTTCTGGTTAGGCTTACTCATAATTATCTGTCAACAATGGGGGCTGAGGGTACCTGGAAGAGAATGGGGGACAAGAGACACGAAGAAGGACGCCAAGACAAGAGTCTGATCAAGGCGACAATTTTATTTTTTCCCAAGGCTGAATGTGTACCATAACATGGGTCACAGAGGGAGGGGGGAAGAAAGAAACATTTACACAGGCCAAGGACACAATATTCGTGTGGTCAGGGAATTGGCTGATGTTGACAGGATGTCAGAAAGGTCACAGGTTTGTCATATCTATTAGTCAACAGATTGTTGGTTTTTCAGAAAGGTTACAGGTCATCACATTGGGCATCCCGACGTCAGATGTATTTCTCAGCAAGGTCACCACTTTATCATATCATTCATCCTGACCACCAGATTTGTGTTAGTCTTCTGCAGCTGGCTGGGGATTTTCCATGAATCCAGTCATACTTAACTAACCATAATAATAACATCAATAATGGAGGGCTTCAAGGGCATCACTCCCAACAATTATCTGAGGCTACTGAATGTGTTCATTATCTTTTTCTCTGTATATTTATTGTTGGTGCATAGAAAAGTTATTGGTTTTGAAAATTGATTCTCTATACTGCCACACTGGTGAAATTGTTTGCCATTTCTAGAAGTTTTCTGGTAATGTTTTTGAGATCACTAATGTATAGTCCTATGTCATCTGCAAATAGGAATAGTTTGACATCTTTATTCCCTCTTTCTACCCCCTTTAATTTCCTTTTCTTGCCTTATTGTTGTAGTGACTACTTTGAGCACAATATTGAAAAGGAATGGAGGTAGTGGAATCACTGTCTGGATTCTGATGTCAGTGGTGTCACCTCAAGTATTTCTCTGTTTAGGATGATATTGGCATGGGTTTCTCATATATAGGTTCTGTTATGTTGAAATATGTTCCCACTAGCCCTACATTTTCTAGGAGGTTTTTTTTTTTTTAATGAAGGCATATTGGATTTTGTCAAAGGCTTTTTCTGTATCTATTTAGATGATGGTGTTACCTTTTTCTCTAAGTCAATTTATGTGGTTTATAATGTTTATTTGCTTTCATATGTTGAACCTTCCCTAAATTTCAGAGACGAATTCAATTTGGTCCTGGTGAATAGATTTTTAATGTATGCCTGCATTGTGTTTGCAAGCATTTTGTTGAGCATTTTTGACTCTTTGTTCATCTGAGATATTGGCCTGCAGTTTTCTTTTCTCATTTTGTATTTACTTAATATTGATATTAGAGTCATACTGACATCATAGAAGGAATTGGGGAGTGTTCATTCAGTTTCTATTCTTTGAATGTTTTAAGAAGGGTTGGAATACATATTCTTTGATTCTGGACCATGTGAATGGGGAGGTTGAGCTGAGCACACAGGCATTCATTGTTTCCTGACATTGGATGGGATGCAATCAGCCACTTTAAACCCGTAGTACCCTGACTTCTCATCATAATGAACTGTAACCTGGAACTGGCAGCAAAATAATCCCTTACCCCCTTGACATTGCTTTTGTTGATATATTTTATCACAGAAAAAGAAACTAAGATGATATGCTCTTATACTGAGTTCTAAGAATGAATTCTTTTAAAGGTTAATTTTGATTGCACTCTTGATAGTATTGGAAAACTTCATTTTATAATTGGAGTATACTAGCCTAAGTTATATATTTGCCTGGAGCATAGCAGGGAGAGAGATCTTACTCCCCAGGAGGGAGGAAGACAAAGAATCACACTAAGACAAATTGCATATTCTACAACCCAAGAAGGTGTGTAAACAGGATAGCCACTGAAAACTTGGACCTGGGACTCACAGCATTCTGATCCACATGCTAGGTTATAGTGTGATTACTTGTTTTACAAATCATCTGGAATGTTTTTTTATAAAACAGCTTGTCAAATGTCAACAATCTTCTCTCTCTCTCTCTCTCTCTCTCTCTCTCTCTCTCTCTCTCTCGCTCTCTCCCCATCTCCTGCTCTGTGTGTGTGTGTGTGTGTGTGTGTGTGTGTGTGTGTGTGTGTGTGTGTGTGAGTTTGGCTGATTTATCTACTCCAAGTCCAATGTTACCTTTGTGACACTAATCCATCAAGAACAGATTGTTTTTGGCTAGTATATGAAGAACTGGGTTGTACTGTGACATTCTGATGCATATATACCACTGTGTCTCAATCGTTCTCATTCTCCTCCCAACCGTCCCTCTTATTTCAGTCTCCCCTTCCTATTGGCCTCTTTCTTTCCTTGGTTAGTTCTCCGTCTGCTTTGGAGCCATTTCTACCCTATGACTCTCTTGCTCTCCCCACACCCACTCCTTCGAACACCTTCCTCCTCTCTTGGAGTCACTCTTCTACCTTCAGGTCATCCATGTACACACATATTTCTTCTTTATCCAAGTCTGGATGAAGGATTCACAGATTCAAATATTTCTTATTGAAAGCGCTCTTTTCAGGAAGCCTTGGTGGTCCACTGCGAAGCTAAGTGTACTTTGATATTGACCCTCCGAGGCTGCTGCTTTTGTAGTTGGTAATGGAACAGCTGCTCTCCAGGCAATCATGAAAGGGGATGCAGATGGCATAAGGATTCTAGCTCAGCCTGATCACTCTCATAAGTGCCAGGCTGGTAAATAATCTCACAGTCTCTGGGAGAATCATGGCTCCTATGAGGGCGGCTGTGGAAGCATGTTAATAATTATTGCTCATTATTGCTTCTACTGTGAATACTGGGAGGCTTCTGGAGCCTGGTTTTCTTTCTTTCTTTTTTTTTCTTTTTAGAGAACTATATTGCTTTCAAATATCAGCCTTCCTAGGGCCCAGTGTCAGCTCATTTGAAAAGCCATCTTATGTTACTATTAGGGACACTGGGGTTTCCAAGTGCACACCACTTCTTTCCACTGGAAAGCTTCCATTGGAAAGAGGATGTGGGGTCTCTGCTGGGGTTGCCTTCCCCTTTCCTCCTCTTTGGTCATGTTTGGGATTGTTCACTTTACAGGCTTTGTTCTCCTTTTCTTCTTGGCAGACTTTAGGGAGTTGACATCCCAGGTAGTTAGAACTACACATGGAAAACCCACCCACAGGAATCAAAAGGACAAGGTAAGGATGGCCTGGCCTCAGAAAGCCTGCAGAATACAATGCATAAATAATGTCAGTGTGGTAGGGCCTTGGGCCAGCCACTGTATTCTCTTTGATTGGTGGCACAGTCTCTGGGAGCTCCCTGGAGTCCTGTTTGGTTGAGATTGATTGATCTACTTATGGAGTCACCCTCCATTTCTGCTTCTTCAATACATCTCCTAATTCAACGATAGGGGTCCCCAACTTCAAGCCAATGCTTGTTGTAGTATCTTGTTTGTCTCAGTCAGCTCCTGGTAGGGCCTCTTCGAGGACAGTCATGGTAGACTCCTGTCTGTAAGCACATCATAACATCAATAATAGTGTCAGGCCTTGGTGGCCCCAAATGAGATGGATCCCAAGTTGGACCTGTCACTGGATTGCCGTTCCTTCTGTCTCTTCTTCATTTTTGTCCCTGAAGTTCTTTTAGACAGGAATGGTTCTGGGTCAAAATTTTGGCTGTGGATTGGTAATCCTGTCCCTCCACTTGAAGTTCTGTCTATCTACTAGAGATGGACTCTTCGAGTTTCCTCTCCCCACTTTTGGGCATTTGGGCTAATCTCACCCCCATTGAGTCCTGAGAGTCTCTCACTTCTCAGGGAGAAGAGGTGCCTAGTCCTGAAGAGACTTGAGGCTCTAGGGGGGAGATGAAGGGTAGCACTCTCTCAGAGGCAAGGGGGAGGGGGAATGGGATGAGGAACTGTGGGGGAGGACCAAGAGAGGGGACAATGGCTGGAATGCAAATAAATAAAATAAATAGTAATAATTAAAAAATGTCAGACTGTTCCCTCCTGATTCTCTGGGGGTGAATTACTATGCGCAGCCAATACTTATCCTGCCTCTCATTCTCTTCACTTTGTTCCTTTCCATGTGACAATTTCTTTTAATCACTTTATTTTTTTCCATCTTTATTAACTTGGGCATTTCTTATTTACATTTCAATTGTTATTCCCTTTCCCAGTTTCTGGGCCAACATCGCTCTAACCCACTCCCCTCCCCTTCTATATGGGTGTTCCCCTCCCCATCCTCCCCCCATTACCGCCCTCCCCCCAACAATCCCATTCACTGGGGGTTCAGTCTTGGCAGGACCTTCCACTGGTGCTCTTACTAGGCTATTCATTGCTACCTATGAGGTCAGAGTCCAGGGTCAGTCCATGTATAGTCTTTGGGTGGTGGCTTAGTCCCTGGAAGCTCTGGTTGCTTGGCATTGTTGTTCATATGGGGTCTCTAACCCCTTCAAGCTCTTCCAGTTCTTTCTCTGATTCCTTCAATGGGGGTCCCGTTCTCAGTTCAGTGGTTTGCTGCTGGCATTCGCCTCTGTATTTGCTGTATTCTGGCTGTGTCTCTCAGGAGAGATCTACATCCGGTTCCTGTCAGCCTGTCCTTCTTTGCTTCATCCATCTTATCTAGTTTGGTGGCTGTATATGTATGAGCCACATGTGGGGCAGGCTCTGAATGGGCGTTCCTTCAGCCTCTGTTCTAAACTTTGCCTCCCTATTGCCCCCCAAGGGTATTCTTGTTCCCCTTTTAATGGAGTGAAGCATTCCCATTCTGGTCCTCCTTCTTGAGTTTCATGTGTTCTGTGCTTCTAGGGTAATTTGAGCATTTGGGCTAATATCCATTTATCAATGAGTGCATACCATGTGTGTTTTTCTGTGATTGGAGGATGGAATTGGAAAATATCATCCTGAGTGAGGTAGCTCTTCATTTTTATAGAGCAAATACCTAGCATGAAGTTCAGTCTCACCCATAGCTCTCCCTTATACATGGCCACTTTGGCTTTCCTTTTTTGAATGGCTATGTCCTCAATCCTTAAGAGATGGAGATACTGAATTAAAAAGACTATGTGGATCCACACATAGAGAGAAAAGGAAATCACAGCTATAGTTGGCCTGCCTCCCAGATGCTTTAGCTTCAACATGGAGGTCCAACGTGTGTGAATATTTGATGCTAAAACCTTTTCGAAGCCTAGACATATCATTTCACAGGTGAAGAGAGCATCATTTAAGAGATTGAATTAGAGTTCCCTTGAAAGGAACTGTTGATATATTCCTGTTGGAATTCTCTATGTGTAAAGGCAGCTCCACTCTTCAGGAAACAAAATATTGTTATTATTGTATATATATGTAGATGTGTGCTATGCCATAACATGTGTGTGAGGTCAGAAGATAGTCCTCAGAACTCTGTTCTCTCCTTCCTTTATGTGGGTCTCTAGGATAGAACTCAGGGCATCAGATTTGAATAACCGGTAATGTAATTATTACCTCCTGAGCCATTGTGCCAGTGCATAAAAGTACTTTAAAATAAAATGACTTTACTGGGTTTCATTTGTTTGCTTGTTATCTGTGTTGAGAAATATAGATGATTAGTGCCCCATTCCCTCAGATAACTACAGTCGACGCAGAGAAGTATCAGGTCTCCCAGAACATTGACTTTCTGTTATGGGATCTCACTGTTGTTAACACACACTGTGATTTGTCATGCCACTTCATAGCTCCAGGAGCTGCTTTGTTCAGTTGGGAGGAGCTCCTGACACCTCCTGTTGGTTCTGGTGGCAGCTCGGTACCAGCTCCTCTTCCTGGGCATTGCTTTCCCATTTGTGATGCTTTGCATGATAGGTCTGTAGGCTGACAGGTGACCTCATACTTGGAACAGAATCTGTCTTCTCCAACACTGCCATGGTATTTGGTAAACAGTACAATGTTCTTAAAATAGTGTATTGACTCCCCAGGAGTGGATGCTTAGAATTAAACATGTCTGAAACAAAGGATTTTACCATTCCTGTTTCTTTATGTGCAATATTGACTAATACTACAATTTTATGTCTTTCAAAAATTTACCCCACTTGTACATTATATTATGATATTGCAATATTTTTTCAGCAACAATTTATCTGCATTCCCAAGTCTAAGAAAAGACACAATTGGACATGGGCTATTTCCCACTGTATCATAATGTTGCTAAGCTTATAACTTAGAATAATAATCTAATAAGATCTCTACCCTTCCATTACTTTTTATGGTATTTGGACTATAAATAGATTAAGTGTTTTAGTCTACTGTACAGACATGACAATTTGTGTCAATGTTATTTCTATAATTATTAGCAATGTTCCTTTATTTTTATGTCATATCCATTCAACACCCCTGAAAGCATTTGGGAACTGATTTTTGGAATCAGGAGCAAATTGGATAAGTTATACTTAGAAACTTACTTAGGGTGGGCTCAGTACAGCTCAGCTGGAAAAGTACTTCCCTTGCAATGATGAGGACTTCAGTTTGTTCTTGGTGCTGGAATATAGAGTCAGGAATCTGGTGGGCTCTCTGGCCAGCCAGTTCTAGACCAGTGAGGTACCCTGACTCAAAATAAAGGTGGAGGGTACCTGAGGACAAGCACTCACAGCTATACATGTACACACATAAATATGCACACACATGCATAAACATAAATGCTCACACACATGTGCACATATATACACACCAATACATGCTCAAATGAACACGTACATATGTATGTATGAATGTGTATGTGTATACATGTATACATGTGTATATATGTTTGTATACATGTGTATATGTGTGTATGTGCATAAATGTATATATATATATATGTATATGTGTGTGTAGATATATACACACACACATGCTCAAACAGACACATGCTGATGTACACACTTGCTAAACACGACTGAAAATGTGGTCTTGCATTTTAGAACAGGGCATTTAAGAGCATCATGTATAGACGCTTGTCATTCTCTTTTTCTGTGAAGATTCAATGACATAGGAGGGAAAGAACAGAGTGAAAGAGAATAGGCCCCATGGTGTGATCCAGCAAGGCCACCCAGTCACAGGTCACCCTTGCAAATAGACTCAAATGGAAAAGCAAATGAAACAGAAATCTGAGTGAGACTGATTTTCAGGTATAATAACTTAAGGTCATGTTGGCACAAAAATACAAATATTGGTGTGTTTCAAAATGACAAAATAACCTTTTATTATCTTATGTTTTAGTGAAATGTCTGATGTCCAAGTAAAATAATTAGATTAATCTAGAAAGCCACAATTCCACATTTATCCCCAGACAAATGAGTACAAAGGAGAATTGTTTTTGGTGGCACTCGGTGCCATCTGTTGACTAAATTATTGATACCTCCCGGAAACCATGGTGATGGTTAGTTTCCTCTGGTAGCAATTGAAAAGGATCAGTTTGCAGGTTCTGCTTCCTGTAATATCAGTTTGATTTACTTGCTATCATTAAAAACTGTATTACAGAGGAGCACATTAACTATTCAAGAGAGGCTAATTAGCTGTCCATGTTTTATGTGTAGTAATAACGCTGGAAACCTCTTCAAATTTATTAACTATGTGCAGAATGGTGCAAAACAAACTGTTTTTTTCTGAACTTAGCAAGTAATTCACAGGAACAAAGTAACTCATGTGCCCATGTAGATTTCCAAGTTTTCTCCTAACTGCCATAAAATTTGGTTATTGAATCAGAAGTGAATCAAAGGGTCAGAATTTTTTTTTTTGCTGAGGTATAAATTCACCCAGTGACTGTCACAAAAACAAACAAATAAACAAGCAAATAAATGAACCAAACCCAGAATGATCAGTAACACTCCAGAAGAGAGCCTAGTAGTAGAGACCACGCTTTCAAGACTTGAAGTAAGCTAATTTATTTGTTATTTCAAAACTCAAGGGCTTTTGGAAAGTCAGGCTATAAGATTCTAAACCCAATCTCTCAAAAAATTTATTAATATATTGTGTTTAAACACTCTATGTACACTATTTCTAATTTTTATTATTTTATTTTAATTTTATTTATATGGAATTTTGCATGTGTTTATGCTTGTTCACATGAATGTGGTACCCAAGATAGCCAGAAGAAGGCATTGGATTCCCTGAATCTGGAGTTACAGACTGTTGTGAGCTGCTCGGTGGTTGCTGAGAACTGAATCTGGGTCCTCAGGAAGAGCAGTCAGTGTTTTTAACTGCTGTGCAAACTCCTTAGATCATCACACACATTATCTTTGAAAGGTGTGCTTTTGGTAATGGACTATTTTATTGTCACAAATAGATAATAATTTGGGCCCCAAAAGTCACCATGCCATATGATTTGTTTTTGGAATTTTTCAATCCACTAAGTTAGGCAGCCGGGTACCCAACCAGATGTTTGAAAATGAGTACTGTGTATTTGATATCTTTACTACAGTCTTTGATTTCTAGTAGTTGCAGCTAAACCACTCCTATTGGAAGAAGATGTGACCTTTTCTGATTCGAAATACTTGAAAAAGGTCTGGTTTTTCCAGGCAGAGAAAGCTGAAGAAAGCTTGACATTTTGCACAGTACTGACAGAGCACAGAAGAATGTTTTCAAACAGAACTGCAGTTACATTAAGCTCCCTGTATCCCAGGGATGGCTGCTATGAGTCTTGGATGCTAGGCAAAGTTTTTCCATTTTGAGTTTTTTGGGATAAGTATTTTCTGTCTGGCAGTAAAATAGTTCTATGTTCTTGTGACTTTCACTAGAATATTCAAAGGAAGCATCCTTTGACATCTTTTATCATTAGACTACTCTTTGACAGTGAAAAGTCAGGATTTATGTATTTTCTTTGTTTCATTTTCTTTGGTTTCATTTTCTCTTGTGGTTACGTTAATACGTTGGTTTGGGGATGCAAATCTGATTCTGGAGCCTGGTGAGCAGGTTCATAGCTGTGAATTTAATCTCCAGTATCCCAGGAAAAATGTTTGAGCAAGGAACTGGTGATGTGGCCTCAAGTTAGAGCACCCACTTGGCATGTTCCAGGTCCTATTTGATCACCAGCATGGGAAACGAGACGTTTATAAGTGCACAGTTTTTCACTTTCAGGAGAATGCATTTAGAGTAAAATATATCTAGAGACCTTAGCACAGCTTGTTCATATGTAGCAATTTTCTATAAAACATTGTCTTTACAAGACTGAGTCACTGAAGAAGAGGGATAGGAACCCTCTAATGACTTAATTTCAATCTCCTTGATGTAGAAATTTTCTCCTCTCGGATCTAAAGAACATTATCAAATTATTAGATACAAAATATTTTCAAGATATGCATAAACAAAGTATACTTTATAAAAATTCAAGTTAGCATAAAACACTAAAATAAAAATTTACTTTCAACAAGATATCATGCTATTTATCAAATAATGTCATTGAATATAATAATGTATTTTTACTATGTTTATATGTGTCTCAAAAGGTAAATTAAAACTATTTCTTTGAGCAGATGCGGTTTATGCCTTTTAAATCAGCCAGAGGAACTTTTAATAATGACAGTCTTTAAAACATCACAGCAAATGAATATTATATTTCATAAGAAAAATTGAGGGAGTTAGAGCAGTGGTTAAGAGCACTTGATCTGCAACATGAGTCCTCTGTACCTGTATAAAATGCAAGGCATTGCCTGATCATGCAGCATATGTCAGCATTGTAGGGGTTAGGGCTAGGGGTAGGGCTAGGGCTAGAGCTAGGGTTGTGCAATCCCAAGGACTTGCCAGCCATCCTGACCTCCAGTTCAATGAGAAACCCTATCCCAGTGCAATAGATTGGAGACAACTGAGGATCTCTCCCAGCATCCTGTGCTGGCATTCATACCCATGTGCACACACATGTAAGGCTATTATACCCCCATCCCCCTAACCTACCCTGAGACTTGACATTTGATAAAAAGGAGAAACTACCCAAAAGCACGATTCTTCCCAATCTATTAAATGAAAAAGAATGTTATATAAAATTTATCGTTTAAGTTAACTGGGTCTGTAAAACAAGCTCCTCCTGGTGATGGATGGTGTATGTCAATAACATTCTTATGGAGAATTTGGAAAAAAAAACTATAAATGAAATATATACTGACAGAACTCAATGGGCTGTAAGCTAGTATGGGCTCACACAATCTGATGGCTATTTGGGTCTAGGTATAAAAGAAGCCTGTTAGCAAAAGTTAGCTGGTTGGTCTGTCAAGAAACAAGTCATTATGATCCATTGTCAGTAAGAGGTACAGTTAGAGCTCACCAGAGAAATATGGATTAGCAGGAGACACTAGACCCCTATATCCCCTAGCTCTCAGTTTGTGCTTCCTCCTCTAGGCACACTCAGTTAAATACTGGATTGAAAATATACAGTTGTGTGACTGAGCCTCTTCCCAGAAAAGGAGGGAGCCTGGATATAGGGCTATACATTAGATAAGGCTTTGCATACTGAACTTATAGGATGGAGAATATAGGGAGGTAACACTGACGGACTTCCACCAGGAAGACTTAACCTTCCTGAAGATCTCAGCCAATGAAAAATAGAGGGGGTGGGCCAATGAAATGGAGAACTCTAATAACCACTTTTTCGAAACAAATTGGCACTAGGCATTTTTTCCTTTTACCTAGGTCACAGTTAGACTTTGTAAGGCTGTAAGAAAGCTTGATTCACTTTTACTGCTCTGAGTATCCTGGCCTCTTATTATGAAGTAAAGATCACTTATTGTCCAGCCCTGACCCCAACTTCATCAATTTCTATCTTTCCAAAAATCCCAGGTGTTCATTATCTCCTTGGAAATTCTGAAACCTAGGCCTGTGGGAGGTTCTGGTAACGTCAAATGAGTAGGCTGTTAATGTTCATGTGGTCAGTTACTTAACACTTTTAAAGAAGAGGAGGAAAGTCAGGGTTTCCATACATCTTTCCTCTTATCTGTTTTTTATTTAAGACTTTCTAAGGAGCATTTAGTATCATAGGACAGGTTGTGTAATGATTAAAAAGCTCATAGCAATTATACATTTGGAATGCCTGGCAGACATATTCTTTAAAATAATTAGCTTTTCATAGAATAAGAGCTTCACTCTGTTAAATCACTTTTTAAATGAATCTGTTTATCTTCCTAGTCTCTCATCTAATGCATCTCTCCAGCAACCGTTTACTGATTGCCTGGCTGGCCCAGTAGACCAGGGATAAGAAGGGGCAGAAGCTTCAGAGAGACTCTCTTGCTTGGGGGCTAAAGAAAAAAGCCCCTTATTGGAGGAGTGGCTTGTGTATGCTGAGAAATAGAAGGAGCTATTGGCTTGACATGTTCTATACCAGGGTGACATCAATGCAGGGACCCAAAAACAACACACATTAGTGACTACCAACCGGAGGCCAGAAGTTTAAGTTGCACTGAATAAAATAAGGTCAAGGAGTTGGCTGCTGACCCTCATCCTGGGGGCTCTATGGAAGTCCGTTTTGTTGTCTTTCTCAGCTTCCGGAGTCCTCCCAATGATCCTTGCTTCATGCTCTTTCACTTCACCTTCCTTTGAAGGGTTATTGACTTATTATTTTATGTGTTTGACTGCTTGGCTTGAATGGGTGTCAGTTTACCATGTGTGTTCCTATGTCCATTGGAGGTCAGAAGGATTTGGATCCCTTGAACTGCAGATGGTCATAGGCCTCCATGTGGATGGGGGAATTGTGTCCTCTGCAGAAAGCCAGTGCTCTCACTCGCTGAGCCATCTCTGCAGTACCCCGTCCCACCATCTTTACAGCCAGGAGTAACTCTCTTGTATCTGATCTCTGCTTCTGTCATTGCATCTTCTATCTGACTCTCATGCTTCTGCCTCCCGTGTAGGCGTGTATGCGACTCTGCTGAGTTCAGCTAGTTAGTTCAGGCTAAGCTCCCGTCTCAAGATCAGCAATCACACTTGCAATGCTTCTCCTACTTATGATATACCGTCATTGCAGGTGGACTGGGCAGATGGTCCACTGGGTGTAACACTTGTCATGCAATCAGCAAGCCTAAGCTCTCAAGTAACGAGAGAGAGAGAGAGAGAGAGAGAGAGAGAGAGAGAGAGAGAGAGAGAGAGAGAGAGAGGACTATACAAGAGAAGAAACAGTAATACAAGCAGAGATGAAGAAGGAGGCAGATACCATTGGCGTAAGTTGCCTGTGACGTGTACAGTGTGACGTGTACAGTGCAACTAGGAATGCCAAAGGATTTTTTGTTTGTTTGTTTGTTTGTTTGGCTTAAATTTAAGCAAAAAATTTACATAACCTAATTTGTGTCAGCTGTAGTGGCTAAGGAGTAAAAAGAAAGGCTTCCTTGTTTTCTACATTTTCATTTGTTCCATTGGAATAGAAAGTGCTCCCTAAATGAAATAAGTAATGATTAAGCTGATGTTTCAGAGATAAAATGCTTTCCTTTACTAGGTTTACTGTAAAAAGAACATTGACTTTTAGCCACTATGCTAGAATACCGATTAACTGCAAAGTCTGGGAAACGAAAGTCAGAGCACACATAGGATTTTTTGTGGGTTTAGAGTTCATGACAAACAGAAAATTCATAGGCTGCTGGACACTATTAATTGAAAAAAAATTCCTGTGTGCTGTGACTTTACATAACTAATGCAGTGGCTCCAAGGCCATAGGCATAACACTTCTTGGCTGCTTTGGATTTGACTATGATGGTTCTGATTACCTTACTTAGTTGAATGGTCGCAGAATGTGGAAATACCCACCCGATGCTCCAGCACTTGGTTCTATGGTGAAATCGTCATGTTTGAGGCTATAGACTGGTGACCCTGAATGTTGAAGCCCTGGGATGTATTTATGCAGGGACTCTGGGAACACTCTGATTAAACTGAAAGATGAGATGGATCCCATGTGTGAGTGTCGATGGCTTCCACACTCCCGATGTCTGTTGCTGAGAATCGATTCTGAGAGAACTTGAGGAAGACTATATGCGGAGGGTGTCTGTTCCAACAGGAATTATCTTGCACATGGTGGCAAGGTTTCACTGTGTTCAGCATCCAGGTGACTTCTCACAGAAGCTGAGCTCCTTGTTAGGAGAGAGGTTCTATTGCCACCTGTGCTGACAGCTGACTGTTGACCTCCATTTTAAAGAAAATAGAACCCAAGTTGGTTTCCCAATGGTTTTGAACTACTCAAGCTAATAACATTGAAGAAAAGAGAAGAGGGTTTTATCATCAAACTGTAGGCAGTTTCTTAAGGACCATACATTTGCCTTATGGAGGTTCCTCACCCTCTCATAATTGGGTTTGTGTCCTATCAAACACCAGGACACATCCGGCCTGTGCACATCCTAATGTCTGAGATGTGGTGCACACTTAGCTACTCTGTGATTTGACCTGACTGATGAGGACATCCAGTCCTGAACAAATGAACATCAACTTATGAATACTGTAAATAAATGTATGCACAATTAATGTTAGACACACTGTAATACTGAAGAAATGTGGAACTTTTAAGGCCACAATCTGCCACGTCTCCTGTTCCAGTGCCTCACGGCACTGCCCGTTTTGACAATAAGGAGACAGGCATGGACAGAAGCAATCAGTCTTGCATCAGGAGCCTTTTCCTTAGTCAATTTATAGCGGGGGTGGGGGGCGTGCTTAAACTAACAGTTTTCTGGATACTTGGAAAAGTCCACACATATGAAGGCCTTTTTAACAATTGACTTTTGAATCTCTCAAAGAATTTGAGGTCTTGTGTGTTAGGAATGCGGCAGCTTCTCTGGATAGCCAGTTCTCACCTAGTGGCTAAGGAGCCTGGCTCCAAACCACCCAGCCCAGTGTTTTTATACCCACAGTGTGAAAGAAAAACTAGGTCTGTGCCAACCCCACATCATATAAAGCCCTAACAATGTGCGGAGTGTGACTTAAGAGCCCATAATGGATTTCTCATGAAGGTAAGGAAAATGCATTAAGGAGATTAATTTGTGTTTGGAGAGCCTCCCTCTCTCCTGCCAGAAATATTTATTCTGCTAAGTGTGGTTTGCCGATACACTAGATAGCCCTGCACCCCAGTAACAGTGCTGTCCCTGGCATTTCTATACTTTCTGCAGATGGAGCATTGGTGAATTATTAAACAGATCTTTCTCAAACCGAAATGCTGATTTGCTGCTAAAACTTTCTTTTGGCAATTACTGTAGCTAAACGTTTTTAAGAGGGGTCTAGCCCAAACAGAGTTCTCTCTCTCTCTCTCTCTCTCTCTCTCTCTCTCTCTCTCTCTCTCTCTCGTGTGTGTGTTGTGGTGTGTGTGTGGGTGTGTGGTGTGAGTGTGTGAGTTGATGTGTGTGTGTGTGTGGTGTGGTGTGGTGTGTGTGTGTGTGTGTGTGTGTGTGTGTGTAGTTGTGCCCCTGGGTGCACATGTGAGTGCATGTGAAAAGCTACTCTTGTGCACCCAGGTAATGTTCATTTGCTGTCATTCAGGAAAAGCTTTCTAGAAAAAAGCTGGTTATGTCTGTACTATGTTTTTTTAATTGCTTAGCCTTATGGTGCGGACGTAAAATGTCCCCTGCTTTGCAGGACTGAATCTCAGCTGGTTCCTCTGTTTTCGAAAGTTGTGGGCCTTTGAAAAGTATAGTTGAGGTATAAGAAGTGGTTTCTTTGATATGGGTTTTGATGGTGATAGCCTGTCTCCAATTCTCACTGGATCATCCCTGCACCTTGACCCACTCACATGTTAACAAGTAACTATGATCCTAACATGGAGCTGCTAGCCACTCCCACAGCATTTGGTCCTCAACCCTGTTACGATAGACGATCCATGAAACTGTGAATGCAAACAAGTATCTCCTCCTTTAAGTTGGCTCTCCTCATCATAGTAGTGAGAAAAAAGTAATGTATGTTTATCCACACATGGATTCAGCCATTTGATGAACTGAGAGATCAATGATTTTAGTTATATTTTGTAGTGAAGAATTTAAAGGAAATAAAACGGCCTCTTTATAGTTCAAATAACTCGAATCCCACACACACGTGCAATGGAAAAGACCCAGAATGCATAGCTTTATCCTTGTTCCAAGTGACAGTTCCAATATTGAGTGAAGTGTGCCAGTGCTCTCAACACTGCCCACTGAAACCAACCAAGGCATCTGCACAATCTGGTTGTCTATTGGGGGATTCTCCTCTGCCTGGTCTGGGAGGGCCTGAAGATTGAGACTGGTCACTGCTGGTAGTTCCATCATCTCGCTGGAGGAAGACCAAGAGCCAGCAGATACCCCTGCTTGACTCAAACTCGGGGGTGGGGGAGAGAAAAGAGCCAGCTCAATGAGTTTGATTTTTTCCTCTGCTATTACTTCCAACCAACATGGCCTCATTCCTGCTTGGAGATTTCCTGTGTCTTACAGCTGCAAGTCCAGCTGTACATGTCCAGGATGTAAGCCTCCAATTTTCATACCTGCTTTGTGCATAGGAATCGAAAGGGCCTGGAAATACTGCACATGCCTGTTCAAGGTCACCAGGGTACAAGCACATCCCCTTGTGACAGATCTGTGACCCTCCCAACTTTTATCCTCACACAGAGAACATCCCCTTCCTTGAAAAATGGTGACTTTGTGCTCACTCATTCGAAGTTGCTCAGAAAGGCAGTAGCAGTCCTGGAAGGCCTTTCAATATACTCTGTGGTAGAGCATATTATTTGGAAGCCAACAGAAAGTGTCCCCTATCCACCTGTCTACTGTCTTCTCAGAGAGAAAAGAGGCACTTGAACTAACCATTAGATTCCATACATTCGTCTTAGGCTTGGCACATCCATGTAGAAGCCACACCCCTCAGCAACTTGGCCGATATCCCTACCCAGCTAGAAGCAAAATGAGCACAGACTATTCATCATAAATCAGTGAAGATTAAAACAAAGAACCAACACCCAAGAGTTTATTGGGCACTCTTACAATTTGAGGTCCCTGTGTTCTACCCTCCTGTCTATAAGTGAGTAACATCATGTCTAAGTGACACTCATTTGAGAAAGCTCCTTTGCTTTGGGCAAGCTCATGAAGAAGAAAATTCTTTAATGGAAAGAATGGCGTTAGATACACACAGTCCTGTACGACCTGTGTCTTTATAGACATTAGATATGCCCAAAGTCTTAAGATCATTCCCTTTATGGAAAGACTGATGTTAAATGTGTAGATAATACCTGTAAAGCTTCTAAACACACACAACAACATGTAATCTCAGAATAAGAACATCGGTGTTAGAATTCCTCGATGTTTAATCTGGCTATCTTGGAATAACTGAAAATCAAATAATACAGCAAAATGATTCAGAGTGTAGGTTTGCCAGTCAGTTAAGTTAAACTGATCTTAAGTGACTTGGTGAGGTTTCTATGCAACCAACTTTCTAGGGCTCTCATTTCCATATGTGGTGTAGTGTCCTTGAGTTTCCTGGACTAGTCCACAGCTGAGCTCAACGCTTTGCACGTTGTCTAATACTACATTTTGGTTGTTACACGTTTTACTAATTGTTTCCCAATTTAACTTTGAAGAGGAACCTCATAATGCTGATTCTTTGCCAACATACTACAAGATACTGCAGGATAATTCATAGTAGAAAGTTGCTTTCCTCACTAGGGGAGGTCTTCCTTTAAAAATTTTCAGTTCAACAAATTCACAGGCTTAAAGAAAGACGGGTTTCTAAAATGTTGGCAGAAGGCCTGGGATTTAAAAATAATAATAATAATTCTTATCACACTTTCAATCACAGGACTCACTGCAATCACTGCCAAAACATGTCTTTGTTACCATAGAGACTCACAGAGATATTCATACATTAAATAACAGTCCTTGCTCAGCCAGAATAGAACTGAGGACAATGCTCTCTGTTTACACTTTAGAAATAGGTCTTGTTTTACCAGAGAGTGGATGGGACGTTGATTATGGAGTGGCTTTTATAAATGCCACCTTAAAGCAAAATTTGGTTCTTCACACATAGACATTGTGTCAGTAGATGAATGGGACATTATTAGAAACACCTTTTCTCTCATTCTTATATATCATTCTCTATGGAGATAACCCTTGACTTTCTTGGTGGGTATAATCAACAGAGGTCCCCCCTGATACTCTGTCCAAAATAGCTCCCAAGATCTTAATACCCCAACCAATTTTAATCTATGGTATATTTTTATCATGTTAATATGTCCAGAATTATAAAATAATAGCTCAAAATCCTTTTGAGGCAAAGCTCCCACTATCAGCACCATGTGAGTGTTTGTATGTGGTGTGGGGTGTGTGTGTGTGTGTGTGTGTGTGTGTGTGTGTGTGTGTGTGTGTGTATTGGTGGCATGTGTAGGACTTAGTCAAGAGAAAGACTATTCTCTTCTTGTCCAAAACACTAACATTTTGAGTGCCTCAGTTTCATCTTCTGTAACACTCTCAAAGGTGGCCTTCTGTTGTGTGCTCTGCCCATGTGTTTTTGAGCCTCTGAGAGTTGGTAAGTAGGTAAGTAGGTAAGTTCTGGATTCTGAACCTTAGCTTGAGGTGTTTTCCTTTTCAATTCTCCCCTGGGCTTAGCCTGATGGTAGATTATTTCTCATTACATAGGACAGGGCAGATCTTTCTAAATCAAGTTTTTCACTTCTGGAATGTTCTGCTTTGCCATACTAACTTTTGTTTGCATTCTTCTAGTGAGTTGAATGGAATCCAGTAATTTTTGTTTCTTTTGCTCTGAGAGGAGAATATGATACATCTTTGGAAAGAGTTAATAAAACTCTTACATGCTGAGCCCCATAGGTATTTTGCGCCTTATATTTTCTTTATTCTTATATTTCTTCAACAGAAGTAGTAAAAGCAACAGTTAATAACTGGGCAACTTCTACACTTCAAGCATAGTGCTCAAGTATACACAGTAACCCTTGAGACGTGGCTGGAATAAACACTTAGAAACACCCTATAATGTGCACTCAGAGAATGGAGCCTGAGGACCACACACTCGAAGCTTCAGCCAATGCTTCAGGAGGTTAATCCGTCCCAAGCCCACTCGTCGTTTCTCATCATTATCCATTTCTGCTTTTTGCAAGAACCTATCCCAGCCCTGCAAAAAGCTGCCGTGAGTAAATCTTATTATTTCAAGAAAACTGTTCATGTAAGAATCTGGGAAATGTTTTTGCTCAATTGAAAATATTCTGCTCCCTCTTTACAAACTACAAGAGCTAAACCTCCCACCTGTCAGAGCTACAGATATTCCACAAGAGGGGCTAATCACTTTCCCAAGCTTGTGAGGCAGGCTCAGGCCCTCCTAGCAACATACAATGTAGACAAAGACGCATGTGCAGGGCAAAGAGACTCATTAACTTTGTGGTGATTTGCGGCTCAAAGTAAGGATCCCATGCGAGATGCAAAAAAGGTTACTCAACTCTCATTTTAACCAACATTTCAAAATGTTAAAGTAGACTTGTTTTCTTTTTAAAAGGAGAAGGGGAATAGAGATAATTCCCGCTAATAGTGTCAAATACACTAACAGGCAGACATCCGGGAATAAAGAACATTCTCATGAGCAGCCTTTCAAGGACTTTAAAGTGTCTCACATAAATGTATGCGCCATTAGCATTCACTCGCTATAAAAGCTTTGATCTTCCTTTAAAAGAAGCATGGGGGAAAAGGGAATGAAAAAAAAAAAAACGAACGGAGAAAGCGTAGCTGTCAGCAGTTTGAATGCTGCCAATTATCACACCACTTATAAAGAGCTAATTAAACTCGATTGCTTCCCAGAAGAATCAGCTTTCCTCTTTTTATGGTCTCTTTTTATTTGTACTGTAAAGAAACTTGATTATCGATAAGACCCACATTGCAAGCTGGATTGGTAATGTTTCTTTTACTTTGCTCTCGGGCCCAGGGTATATGCCATTTCTGGCTTTGGAATCCTACTCTCAGATCTTAGCTCTAAGCCTGCTTTCCACCATCTGCAAATGGAAGGCAGTTATGAAATTTGAATGTGTAGGGTTGACCTATATATTTCTGTGTGTTCTACCAACACATAGGAATAGTTTAATATCTCTAGGAAATATTCTGTAGCCATAAATACAAGACTGGAAGATCCAAAGGCCATCTTCCCTTGACCTTACCTCCCGCCTTCTCCACTCATCCAGCTGACTCCACTTAATACATGCTCCATTTTCTAATGTCTCCTCCCAGGTCTACATCATTGTGTGACCTCATTTTTTCTCTTGGGAATCACAAGAATCCATTCTCCATGGCTACTGTATAGTAAAGAGTCTTTCTGATAACAACCTTCTTAATGGAAAATAAATAATTCTTATTTTAAGACATTTTTGGTGGTGATGTGAAATAAATTAATGATGCAGAAAAAAATTACAGAGCAATTTATTTGCAGTTTTCATTCAGAACGCCTATCTCATGAGGGGTGCCTGAATGACAACCACTGTGTCACAACAGCCAGCACTGGCAGAGCACAGTCACCCATTGCTCTGTAAACCCAGTCCCCATTCCAATGTTCTGCTCACTCTGTAAGGATGCTCCTGTCTTGTTTACTCTTTGTAAATTCTTCTCATGAGCCTTTGTTTATTTGTGGCAGATGCCTTGGCCCCCTCTGTAGCCCACTTTTGAAGACCCTCTTTATTTCTTCAGAGACGCAGTGCATAACATGTTGATTCTATTGTATCACACTGCTCTTTTAACGTGATCAAATTTCACTCTATGAAAGTCATTTTTTCATGTTCCAGAGTGTAAAGAAATTCTTTCATGGCATATTATACATATGCCATCATTTCAAAAATCACACGCAGGCCCGCAATTTACCCTAAACTGATTTTCTCTATCAACTTTTGTGTTCATGCATTTCCATTTTTTTCTTATGACTCTCCTTCTGCTTCTTCTCTAATTGTTATTTCTCTCTCTTCCCTCCCCCCTTTATCATAATTTTATGTTTCTTCTTCTCCTCATCTGTTTTCTGGGTCCCCCTCCCTTAAAGTTTTGTTTTTGCTTGTGCTGTCTCTAATTCTTTTCATCTTTGTTTGGTTTAAGTCTTTTATTTTATTTTTCTGTATCTTATTTCATTCTACATGTTATAAACCATTCATTTTCCATTGTTCCTGCTGCTATTTTGTTATTTTTAATTTTTGCTTTTTGAGAAGTTAAATTGAGCCCAGACCAGCTTAGCACATGTAGAGTGGGTTCTCTGCTATTGACATGCATTCCCTGCCCTGCTGAGGCGGGGGCTCTGCCTAGCTGCAGACCCAAGCTACTCCCACCCAAACCTGGCAGATCCTTCAACTTAGCAACAGAAGGAGCCAAGTCCCCATAACTGATGATAAAACCACTCGTTGGCACAGCTGTGAGGGCCTGACATCCTGGCTTTGGATGAGATGAGAGAGGCAGTGCTTGCCAACTAAGAGGCTAAGATAACCTCTGCCTTCCTGCAGATTTCGACGGTTTTAGCTGTAGGAGTGAGGCGATCTGAATCCGTCTGTATGGTTTTCACAGGGATTACCATAGGCAGTGGAGAGAATTCATGTAGGAGGTAGAAGGGAAGGAAGGTTAGCCAGGAATTGTTGCAATAACCCTGGAGAGGCGATGTTGGCCTGAACTTGAGTGTTTCTGGAGGAAGGTGTGGGATGTGGTTTTTGGACAGGGTTAGAATTTCAGTGTTAGACTTCAGTGGCCCCCATACTGCCTCTGCACACTTCACTTTCCTCTCAGGAAAGGCTAAGCCTGTTCCTTGATTGTTGACGTCACATGTCAGCAATGGCTCCCTCTTGCCAACCCTGGCTCCCCAGCATCCGTGGACTGTACATGTCTCATATCAGCGCAGCCTCCCACTTACTTCTGTGGAGACCCCTGAGTCAAATGCTGTGTTGTTTTTGCTTATATAATTTAATACAATAAATGTGTACAGCTCTCTCATTTTTCTACATTCCTGCTTAGGTCTTTACTGCCTGGGACAGAAAGAGAGGGAGAGAAACTAGAAACTGTGTAGACACAGAGGGTTCTGTCACTTCTGTGGTCAAGACTTATCATTACCCACTTCTTTAGCAGGGAGCTGAAGTTGAGGTGCCCCTGACCTTCTCTGAAGCCCTTCTGACTTCAAATCTTCCTTTCCTCCCTGTTCCTCCATACCCACCTGACATCTTTCCAGTCACAAACCTCAGATCTTGATAGTATTCTCTGTTTGAGATCATCCTTCCTAAGAAATCCACAGGATGGGCTCTCTCACACTTGTCAGACCATCAGATTCTGCACCACCCTCTCAGGCCCCAAGACTGAAATGGAAACTTCCAGAGACCTCTGTTTCTTCCTCTCGGCCTGACACAGTGTGAATTTGCTTAGTTTCTCTTTGTCTCCCTCTACATTCAGTTTAGAGTCCATCAGGTAAAGCACATTTCTCCTGACCACTTGTGGTTTGTCCACCATTGAAGTGGATTTTAACATATTATAAATTTTGCACATTTACTTGCTCACCTTAATGGATCTGACTTCTTATAATAAATCAGAGTGTAGAACGTATCTTTTGTTATTAAATAAGCACAGTGCTTTTAGTTTAGGAGAGAGAAGTATGGATTTAAAATGAAAGGAAAATGTACACACACACATACACACACACACAAATGAGAGAGAGAGAGAGAGAGAGAGAGAGAGAGAGAGAGAGAGAGAGAGAGAGACACGCAGATGCATGCACACGCAGGTACACACATATACCATTCAGTTGCTAACTATTTGAGGAATACTTTAAAGTCCTAGGAGCTTTCTTGGGAGGAGATAGGAAAAGACTCACAAGACTCATGCTACCATAGAGTTTCAGAGGTAATCTTTTAACTTACTACTTTGAAAATGTTTGATGTGCACTAGCTGTGGAAGGTTCCAGTTGCTTGAGCAGCCCACGTTTTTTTCTGTTCTTCCAACACTGTCATTGCTGTGTTAAAATGTTGGCTTGAAGGGTACCGATGTCATGCTCTGCTTCTGTGAATTTCATCACATTCTTCATTTTCTTCCATCTCATTTTTCTCGTTTGTTTGAGTCGAGCTGCTGAGCTCGATGAATGCGTTCTCATCTGCAAACTGCTTAGGATAGTGCTGTGAAATCGCAAGCTGTATTTTAATTATATTGGCTTGCATCTGTTCTTTATTTTTTAAATACTGACTTTTCTCTTAGTCGAGTATGTGTTTGTGTGTGCTTATGTGTACGGGGATGTAATGTCCACATAGGGCCGTCAGAAAGCATGGAATCCTCTGCAGCTGGAGTTACAGGCTAGTGTAACCAGTCAGATCTGGGTGATTTCAGAACTGAAATCAAGTCCAGTTTGTATTCCTAACCACTGAGTCATCTCTACAACCCCATATGTATCCTTAATAAGTTAATTTTATTAACTGTTAAAGAATTCTGAGAATTCTGAGTACAACTGTAATATGAATACATGACTAGATAATATACCTCAAACTGTATAAAATTTATAGCTTTTACAAGAGCATTTGGCTATGGCTCCACTGTTAAGGGGGTTCATTTTCACAGTATTTTGGGGGAAATGTAGCCACAAGAATGAAGAGATACTGGGGAGGCGTGTCATAGAATATCTAAGAACACAGGGCTTGTTAAGAAAAGAAAGAAATGTAGTAACATAAGAGGACAAGTTTGGGAAGGAGTTGTAATGTAAGAATACGATTTGTTTGCTTGGTCTTCTAGATGAAATGGTAAGTCACTCTGTCTAACTTCTATGGACACTGTGGGGAGGGGAGATACCACCAGCAATGAGAAGAGCTGCTTAACCGTTGCCTAGTACTGGCAACTAGGGACCACTCCCTGAAGTGCTCCAAGGGTAGAAATGATGATCCAGACCAACTTAGTTTAGGTCAGGGAACAAAGCAAAGGAGGATCTTTTTCTTTGACATTAGAGGTCTAGAAATCGAAAGGGTCTTCAACTGCAAGGGTATGAGGGTATCGGTGTGTACTCACCTAAGGACACAAGACCCCAAACTTAACAGCAACAGAGAACTCATAAATCCCCAAAACCATTCACTAAAGTTCAGTGTGAATCAAAAATAAAACTATGCCATTAATGTATGGGTTGGCCAAGTGTATCAAAGTGGTAATTTGATCCTTTGGAGACAAAGTTCTTGTTTATTAATTTATTTTCATATGTCTTTTCCTGTCACAGAAAGTGAATATACCTTTAAAACATTGCATTTTCTGTTCATTTATGTTGCTTAGTATAATGTGTGTATATATTTTATAATGTTACAAATTATTTATAATTTTATTTTTAATTAAGATTTATTATAGGTGTCTAGTGTTTCACATAAACAATTGTGGTACTAGTAGGCATGAAAATGGCACAGTATAATGAAGCTTATGCTAGTATCTTGAATTTTCCAGAGTAGTTGAGTGCAGATGGCTTGGAGAAGATTAGACTGTTTATCCTTTATCGTTGCTGTTTATTAGAAACTAAACTAACTGCTTATCCGTCTGATAGTCTCCCTTCGTACTGTACACTTGAATGATGAATGCTTGCAGAAAGGGGACAGATGTATGTTTGCACGGGAGCAGAATACTATGTCATTTTCACGGTCATCTTCCTCCCGTGTCAGAGCTGCTTTGGCTTTTCTCCAGCTTCCATCTACTTCATTAGTCCCCTCTGGATTGTCCAACATGACAGTTATTTGATTTAACCAATTCAAAGGCATCCTACTGGGTAAGCAATCAAGGCCTGCCGATTCACAGTGCGCTGTGAGAGTAACTGTTTCCAAATGTATGATCTCTCTGAACATAATTAAAAACACATGCATTTTAAAGCTTGATAAAACTTGACACTTTTTCAACAAAAGCATCCAAGGAGGTAAAGCCACCCACTCGTGAAGAAAATATCAAACCTTGACCATTTCCTTTGGAAGTAGATTGCTCACTTTAGTCCATGAAAGGACTATATTTAACACAACTCAGACATTTTCAGAGAAAAGCATCTTTGACAATTTAAATATAATTGTAATGCCAGTAGGTAAAATTATATAACAAAATTGGGGGGTTTGTTGGTGTTTGTCTGTGACGGCTGATTTTATTTGGTACTATGTATTTGGTGCCATTCCACAGGTCTGCAGGTTGTCGCAGTGAGATATGAGAGTTAAACTGCTTTCCAAACACCTGCCAGGCACTTTTACCCATGAAACCAGGGCTGAGAAAGGGGAACTAACTGTGTTTATTCCACCATCCTCTTCAAACCTCATTTTAGAGGGTCCCAGAAACAACACTTTCTTCCAACCAGTAGATTCTCATTTAGCAATGTAGGCCTGATTCTTGCCTTGAGATCCTGATATGTTAAACCTCTTTCCTTCCAAGTGCCCATTCTGGTTGTTATGTACAGACTTCATTATCTTGGGCAGAAAGGGAAAATAAAATCTGTTTTCAAAGTAAAAACAATGACTGAAATCTAAAGCAAAACAAACTAACAAAAATCCTGCTAAATCAGGGGAAATGCAACATCTAATTCTAGTTTATCTTGCTATCAGGAATCCCTTTACCTGGGCACCGGAGGCTTGGATGGAACAATTTTAAGTGAAAAATTGGAGATTTCAGGAGTTTGTCACTTTGCAAGAGGAAGGTCATTTATATGCACAATGACAGTGTAATGAAATAGGAAATGGTAAAGAAAAATGTGATCTGAATGTTGTCTTTTAAATTCATACATTGAAGGTCGATTTCTCAATGAGACTATCCTAAGAAGTGGGACTTTTGAAAGGCAATTAGGTTTCAATGAGGTGCCCAGGACACTGTGTTGGGACTAACTCTTTCAGAACAGCAGAAAATACCATAGAGTCCCCTGTCCATAATGTGAAGACAGCTGAGTGGGAGTTCAGAGTCAGGAAGTAGCTTTCCTGGCTGGAGATGGCTAGGGGTTTAAGAGTTCTTTCAGAGGTCCTGAGTCAAATTCCCAGCAACCACGTTGTAGCTCACAACCATCTGTAATGAGATCCAATGCCTTCTTCTGGTGCGTCTGAAGAGAGTGACGGTGTACTCACATATGTAAAATAAATAAATCTTTTTTAAAAAATGCTTCCCTTCCACAAATTATCCATCTGCAACATGACCATGGACTTCCCAGTTTCTAAGTCCCTAAAAAATCTGTGACTGTTTAAGTAAATGGACAAGATGCCACTGATTTAGACTTCACTGGTTACAGCACCATTGTTGGGAACTAACATACTAAACAAATGTCTCTGTTAGGCTGTCTTACTGGCAGAGTCCCCACACAGGTGTGATGCTGATATGATTTGAAAGAATAACGAATACTGCATATTAGTGGATGCTTTACCTGTGAAAATGTTTCACCCACACAGACTAGTAGAGACTGACCTCTGTTAAATATCAAACAAATTACATTAATTTCTGAATTTTCATTCTCCCTCCCAATGAAACTTGTACTGGCATTTTCTAATTGGTTCTGAAGACCCGATGCACAATTACTTGGAAGATATTTAATGAGATATTGTTTTCTTCTATCTGTTAGTACTAAGATTGGACTCGTTTTTAAATTCCATGATAGCAAAACATCTGTCTGATATCAAATATAATTTATCAACGTGCTTGGTGAAAATTTTTAATGGTTTTGGATTTTTGTCGTGGTACTTAAAGGGGACAGTGAAGTGTCAGTCCGTCATAAGAAATGAAAATGTATATGTCCAGGAAGCATGGTCACCACAGTCTAAAGAGAAAATAGGGCCAAGTGAGGTGAGATTCACCTAGTTAGAAAATAAACTTCTACTTTAAGCTGGAGTCTAAGAATGTCTAGAAAGGGAGCCATAATAACTTTGGAGAGATTAATTCAAATAAATAAGATGCCTTCTTTTCATTTATCTATCGATATATATATATCTATATATATATATATATATATATATATATGACATGATGGCTAAAATCAGGATGCTTAATCATTTCTCAGTGCATGAGTTTGATGGAGGAACAGATGGAATGGGGTGGCCTTATTAGAAAACTCCACAGTGGCAGGTGACGAACAGCAGGATGCTACTCTCAGGGCTGCCAGTTGTCTCTTGCTACCTTTTGCCACCCCAGCACTGTGTGGTGGAGTGTCTGCATGTGGCTTTTCCTCTCTCCATGTGGCTCTTCCTGTGGAGGGGCCATGTGCTCACTGGCATCTAAGATGTATGCTTTCTCAGGTCAAAGCAAGAATTCATCAGCCATGACCTAAGGTTTGAGGTGGAAGAACTAATACTCTTCTGCTCCTCTCTTTTGGCCAGATGAGTCAGGTCCCACTTTATGTCCTTGATGGAGGTATGTATAGAAGTCTTGTCCTCCAGTCTTCCATCACCTCTCTCAGGTTTCCTGTTTTGATCTGTCCACGGCCCCTGAAAATGACAAGGCTTTGCTCCACAAATCATGATGTCAGAGTCTTGTCTTTAGCCATCACAATTAGATGTGGGTTGTGTTACTCTTCTAAAGACATACTTGGTGAAGTGATAAATTGTCGGCCAAACACCTCAAAAAACAACAACCCCCAAATAAAAGAAAAGCTAGAACGTGATATGGGTAATAAGATAGAAATAGCATCATCAAACTAGACATTGAACTTCAGAGCATTTTTTCATTGACACAAGGTGGCCCTTGAGAACTGCAGGGATTCAGGCAAGTAGACTTCCCCAATTCCTCACAAGAACCATGCTCTGCGCCTTGAGCGTGTGTGTTTTTATGTCTGATGCCTTCTGGATACCAGATGTTCGAAGACCAACCAGTTCTCTGTACATATTAAAGTCACATTGATTATAACTGCCATAGAACTATTTCTTAACATGTTTATTACTATTATCAGGTGACTTGAGACTCTTCTCTGTCTTTTGAGTGACCCCATGGGTGGGTGATTGAGAAAACATTTTAGGTGCCTTAAGGGCTCTATCTTAGAAGATATCAATAAGGTCATTTCTCAAGACATTTTGACAATTGACTAGATAAAGTGGTATGTATTGCATAACTATAGACATTTTTTATTTCATGATGGACCCAGATATTTCAATAAGTGATGGGCTTCCTGAAGCCATTTCTTATCTGGAAAAAGTTCAATAGGAAAAAAATGTGGCTAAGAAATTGATGTTTAGATCCAGGAATCTCTGGGAATTTTTCTCAGAAGAACAATACCCTTCAGATCTTAACCCTCTGTCATGTTTCCTCATAGGTGTCTTGAAGCAGACATGTGTCCTGGGTTATCTGAGTGTGCATTAGATAATCACACACATTCCCATAATAGGAGGGCTGGGGAAATTTTACTAAATACATAGAGGAAGTTGATATGAAGCAGGAAGTAGAATAGAGGAGTCTGAGGCTGGTAGGAGAGCAGAAAGGAGATTTTCAGGCACATGAAATTCATTTTCAGCAGACGAAAGCTAGTGTGGAGGCCAGGTCCGCAGCCCTGTGCATACATTTGATTCCTCTGCATTTGAGCTGAAGTGCTTAAAATATAGATTTTGTATTACATTTACTTATCTATGTGAACGCTTGTGCCTTCATAAGTGTATGTTTACCACCTACTCCACGTAGGGGTTCATAGAAGCCAGAGGGTATCAAATCCCCTAGAATTGGAGTTACAGATGTTTGTGAGCTGCCAGACTCAGGTGCTAGGAGTCGAACCCATGTCTTCTATCTGCATAAGTAATAGTTGCTCTTGATCACTGAAATATCTCTCCAGCCTGATCATATTACATTTTTTTAGCAATAAAACAAAATTCACACAAGACTCCAAGAGAACATTTAAATGACCATATGAACACATTTCTTCTGGACCCCTTCCCAAGTGTTCAACCAGGATGGACTGCTGAGGATGCTTTGGAAGCTGTTGCCAGCATGACTGTGGAAACGTTTACTGTGCAGAGAGAGTAATAGTAGGGCAGAGAGTACAAGCCCGATCTCAGGCTCACCATGGGCTAAGCTCAGTGCTCTATGATCCAAGTGCATGCTGTGATGTCAGGCATATCTGAGGTCTCATTCATGACATTCATGTTTTGTCAAATACGGGCCAACTTATGTCAGTCTACTTCTCTAGACACGACAAGACAGACTTCAAAGTGTTATTGAGAGCCTTATGTGAAAGGTGTAGATAAAACGCCTGGTATAGGATGTGACTGACAGAGGATTTAATGCTCAAAGCTGCTCTCATTGAAAAGGAAAACAGAAAGAATGAGACAAGAAGGGCAAAATACCCCAACAACTGAGCCACTATAAACACTGCACCTTATTGGAGGCAACACCGAGGAACTCCCCACAGTCCAGTGTCCTGAGATCCTGGACATCCCACTGTCACAGGGAGATGGAGAATGCAACCACTAAGGGACCAGGCCACTGGAGCTCTCCACAGAAAGGCCAGAGGTTCAGGTGTGTTGGGGGCCAGTAAACAGAACGTTTCAGTAATTCATATCTTGCTGACTTGTCAAATAGCCAGATGATGGCAAGGCTAAATAAAAGACTAGAAAGTGCAGGGTTCTTACGATGAAGACCAACAGACTTAAAGAACCCAAAACAGAAACCCTTCATCCCCAGACATACATTGCAGGTCTGATGTGAGGCATTTGTGTGGGTTTTCCTAAAGCAAAGAATCTTTAGCATGCAGAGATGCAAACACTACATCTAAATTCTTCCACTCCCTCTATGTATTTGGTAAAATTTCCCCAGCTCTTCTGTTATGGGAATGTGTGTGATTATCTAATGCCCACTCGGAGACATCAATCAGGATGGAGTGCCCTGCGTGCTATTTTCAATCTATGTCTACGCATTTCTTTGGTGAGATTAAAACAGGAAAAATAAAACCCAGGGAGGAGGTCTGGGTTCCAGTGCTTAGAAAGCATTTCTAAGGAACAAAAAAATTATGCACATGGGAGAGTCCTGGCTTCTACTCAAAAAAGGAAGTAAGTCAGTATCACTGGCTTCGGAAGAAACGACAGCCACTCCTCACCTCCACTCTACTTCACTGCTGGGGTTTCAAGTGCCTTCTTCACATACAGCCCAGGAGTGATGTGTCTGTGTGTGGCTTGAACAGAGTACCACAAACCATGCTTTGAGAGGGTACATGCCACTTAGAACCGTATTATCTTTCTAGGCTATTAGTTTTCCCTTATGAAATGATAAGCTCACTTTATAGTAAAAATAATTTAAATGCAGTTCGGTATTCTCAGGGTGAAGGACTCAAAAATCCGGCTTTAGTGAGTCCCTCTTCTGTTTAAGGAGGTACTTTATGTTAAGAATGGTAACTGATACACAAAGAGAGCCAGAGAGAGCCAAAGCTAGCATTCACCTACTCAGTCAATAAAAGAGAATTCTTAAGGGGGGATATATTCATCTCTTCACCAAGGCTTGGGTTTTAATTATATTTTTACACTTATTTATTTATTAGGTAACTGTGTGTGTGTGTGTGTGTGTGTGTGTGTGTGTGTGCGCGCGCGCGTGTGTATCTGTGTATATGTCTGTGTGTGTGTGTGTGTGCGCGTGTGTATCTGTGTATATGTCTGTGTGTGTGTGTGTGTGTCTTTGTCAACCCAATGGTGCTGACCCTTCCTGAATATACACCCATGGCAATTGGAAGAGATGCCTTGACTCCTTAGTTTTAATATGGCACCAACTTGAAACTGTAGTTTCAAGGGCGTCTAACTAGTCAGGGCTCCATGACACAGATCCAGCACTTTCCATGCCTTCTTCACATCTAATTCCTTGTCTCCCAGCTTCTGTTCCACAAAACAAACAAACAAGCAAAACAAAACAAAACAAAAATCCTTTAGACAAAGATAAGGCTTCAACATACAGATTTCATGGAGCCAGTCTCCTTGCCCAACAGGGTTGCTACCTGCTGAGTCCTCACAAGCTGCTCTGCAGTGCTGGGGTCCTTGTCAGCATCTCCTCAGTTGCCTTCACAATCGCCATTTACTCTGTCCACTTCATTCTGGAACTCTGCTGTATTTTTGCACTAGAGAAGTCCTCCATTTCTCTGAATAAAGAATTCTACAAGCATGTGAACCACTGTGTTTGATGTGGACACATAAGCAAATCTAATTGTCAATGATTGTTCTGTCTCATCTTTCCATCACTGTGACAAAATACCCAAGAGAAAGAAGTTAAAGAGAAGAAGGCTGGCAGTTTCTCCAGATTGCAGTCCGTGATCTCTGGGTCCACTAGCTTTCAGGCCATGGGAGGTAGGACATCATTGCAGAAGCTTACAGTGGAAAAAAAGACACACACACACACACACACACACACACACACACACACACACACAGTGAGAAAGAAGGAAAGAGAGAGAGCAAGAAAGAAACCACATCCTCAACAGAGCATGCCTCCCCTCTTAAAGGTTCCATCAATCCTAAAGACAGCCATGTGCATGCATATAAGCCATTATCACACAAGACGCTGGGGACTTGTCTGCCTCAATCTGTAACACAAAACATGTTTTTTTCTTTCTTATTTCTACATGAGATAAGAGCTTGATACCTGTGTTTTCTTTCTCACATGTGTGATCTGAAGCTTTGTGAAAGTCAATGCTTTTGAGAGATGCTATTTATTGTAAGCAACTGCTGGGTACTCTCAAGCTTTTCTGTTTTAACTTCTATCCAATAGGATAACTTTTAAGTGAAATTTATGGCTCTCTCCTAAAATATTGGGACACTTGACCCATTTTACTTGTTTAACCTTAACCAAGTAATCCTGCCATCAATGAAGACTCCTCTTCTTGCTGCTACACAGAGAACAGTGAATGCAAATGCCCTGGCCACCCTTGCTTTACTGGCTGCCCTGGCTGCCCTCCATGGCTGTGCTGGCTTCTCTGCCTGCTCTGGTTACTCTGGCTGCCTTGGCTATTCAGGAGACACCTCCACCTAGAATTGCATTTCTCTCTTCTCCTCTTGGATCAAACCCCAATGTGTGGGGTACCCTGTCAACTTTAACTTAGCAGCCAGATTAGGTTTCAAAATGGGCCAGTTTTCCAGTGCTGTCTCTTTGATTCTACCTCACTGCTACCACTGGTTTGTGCTTGTGTGTGAAGGGGCAAAGTCCGGCTATGGAGATTACTCACTTGAGAAAAACACATATATGGTTTGGGCATGTATGTGCAGCTAGAGGCCTGAAGTGCACTGTGTACACACATAGATGTTTTACAAAGTCTCATTCCATTGATCACTTACATATGTAAAACTCAACCAGATCAGGCATGCAGAGAATATAGAAGCTCTCTGAAAAGTAAAGAGCAGAATATATTTGTGCAATTTTTATTTTGTGAGTGTCCATTTGACCTTATTTTTTAAATCAGAGGAAATGTCTTTTTACAAAGATTCAGCAGTTATATTGTGACCTTCTATTTTTTTACTGCTCATTGTGAGAGAAAGTTAGCAGACCTGCTTCATCTTTTAATGAAGGAAATACATAGTATTTAAGTAACAACTAAATAACAGTATTTAAAATGAATATAAGAGCTACATGAAAAAAAATTTTGGTAGAGAAAGTGATTCAGGCCTTTAAGAGTAAAATTTCCGAGGCCTGGAGAGATAGCTCACTGATAAAGAGAGGGCACTGTTCTTGCATAGGGTCCAACCCTGCTTCCCAACACCCATACGTGATCACTCGCTTGCCTAGAGCTCCGACTTCAGGGGTCTGATGACCTCTGCTGACTTTGGAATGTACCTGTGGTAGAGCCCACGCCCATATGTAGACACACACAGTTCATAATCCAAACAGAAGAGAACATTTTCTTTTCTGAATACACCACTTTGATGGTAGAAGGTTGATGACCACATGCTGTGACTTTGAGTCTCAAACAGCCTGAAAGCAGATTTTTAGACTATCTGAATATAAATATAAATATAAATATTTTTAGACTATCTGAATATAAATATAAACAAAAGGAAAAATTTTTTCTATTTCTAATTTAAGGATTGTCTTTTCTATACCTCAGTGGGCATTCTAAATGTCACTTTTTAAGCGTGTCTTAAAAATATTTTTCTGGTTTACCGGAAGTCCCACACCCGCGGATCCCGGCCCGCAGCTGCTCTCTGCTCCCAGACCCCGTGAGAGAGAGACCCAACCGCCTGGTCAGGTGGGCACTCCTGAGGCTGCAGAGCAGAAGAGACCACCAACACTGCTCACCCCTGCCCACATCCCTGGCCGAAGAGGAAACTGTATAAGGCCTCTGGGCTCCCGTGGGGGAGGGCCCAGGAGTGGCAGGACCCCTGCCTGAGACACCTCCAGAACCTGAAGGAAACAGACCGGATAAACAGTTCTCTGCACCCAAATCCCGTGGGAGGGAGAGCTAAACCTTCAGAGAGGCAGACAAGCCTGGGAAACCAGAAGAGACTGCTCTCTGCACACACATCTCGGACGCCAGAGGAAAAAGCCAAAGACCATCTGGAACCCTGGTGCACTGAAGCTCCCGGAAGGGGCGGCACAGGTCTTCCTGGTTGCTGCCGCTGCAGAGAGCCCGTGGGCAGCACCCAACAAGCGAACTTGAGCCTCGGGACCACACGTAAGACCAACTTGTCTGCTGCAAGAAAGCTGCCTGGTGAACTCAAGACACAGGCCCACAGGAACAGCTGAAGACCTGTAGAGAGGAAAAACTACACGCCCGAAAGCAGAACACTCTGTCCCCATAACTGACTGAAAGAGAGGAAAACAGGTCTACAGCACTCCTGACACACAGGCTTATAGGACAGTCTAGCCACTGTCAGAAATAGCAGAACAAAATAACACTAGAGATAATCTGATAATCTGATGGCGAGAGGCAAGCGCAGGAACCCAAGCAACAGAAACCAAGACTACATGGCACCATCGGAGCCCAATTCTCCCATCAAAACAAACATGGAATATCCAAACACACCAGAAAAGCAAGATCTAGTTTCAAAATCATTTTTGATCATGATGCTGGAGGACTTCAAGAAAGACGTGAAGAACTCCCTTAGAGAACAAGTAGAAGCCTACAGAGAGGAATCGCAAAAATGCATGAAAGAATTCCAGGAAAATATAAATAAACAAGTAGAAGCCCATAGAGAGGAGACACAAAAATCCCTGAAAGAATTCCAGGAAAACATAAATAAACAAGTAGAAGCCCATAGAGAGGAGACACAAAAATACCTGAAAGAATTCCAGGAAAACACAATCAAACAGTTGAAGGAATTAAAAATGGAAATAGAAGCAATCAAGAAAGAACACATGGAAACAACCATGGATATAGAAAACCAAAAGAAGAGACAAGGAGCTGTAGATACAAGCTTCACCAACAGAATACAAGAGATGGAAGAGAGAATCTCAGGAGCAGAAGATTCCATAGAAATCATTGACTCAACTGTCAAAGGTAATGTAAAGCGGAAAAAGTTACTGGTCCAAAACATACAGGAAATCCAGGACTCAATGAGAAGATCAAACCTAAGGATAATAGGTATAGAAGAGAGTGAAGACTCCCAGCTCAAAGGACCAGTAAATATCTTCAACAAAATCATAGAAGAAAACTTCCCTAACCTAAAAAAAGAGATACCCATAGACATACAAGAAGCCTACAGAACTCCAAATAGATTGGACCAGAAAAGAAACACCTCCCGTCACATAATTGTCAAAACACCAAACGCACAAAATAAAGAAAGAATATTAAAAGCAGTAAGGGAAAAAGGTCAAGTAACATATAAAGGCAGACCTATCAGAATCACACCAGACTTTTCGCCAGAAACTATGAAGGCCAGAAGATCCTGGACTGATGTCATACAGACCCTAAGAGTACACAAATGCCAGCCCAGGTTACTGTATCCAGCAAAACTCTCAATTAACATTGATGGAGAAACCAAGATATTCCATGACAAAACCAAATTTACACAATATCTTTCTACAAATCCAGCACTACAAAGGATAATAACTGGTAAAGCCCAACATAAGGAGGCAAGCTATACCCTAGAAGAAGCAAGAAACTAATTGTCTTGGCAACAAAACAAAGATAATGAAAGCACACAAACATAACCTCACATCCAAATATGAATATAACGGGAAGCAATAATCACTATTCCTTAATATCTCTCAATATCAATGGCCTCAACTCCCCAATAAAAAGACATAGATTAACAAACTGGATATGCAACGAGGACCCTGCATTCTGCTGCCTACAGGAAACACACCTCAGAGACAAAGACAGACACTACCTCAGAGTGAAAGGCTGGAAAACAACTTTCCAAGCAAATGGTCAGAAGAAGCAAGCTGGAGTAGCAATTCTAATATCAAATAAAATCAATTTCCAACTAAAAGTCATCAAAAAAGATAAGGAAGGACACTTCATATTCATCAAAGGAAAAATCCACCAAGATGAACTCTCAATCCTAAATATCTATGCCCCAAATACAAGGGCACCTACATACGTAAAAGAAACCTTACTAAAGCTCAAAACACACATTGCACCTCACACAATAATAGTGGGAGATTTCAACACCCCACTCTCACCAATGGACAGATCATGGAAACAGAAATTAAACAGTGATGTCGACAGACTAAGAGAAGTCATGAGCCAAATGGACTTAACGGATATTTATAGAACATTCTATCCTAAAGCAAAAGGATATACCTTCTTCTCAGCTCCTCATGGTACTTTCTCCAAAATTGACCATATAATTGGTCAAAAAACGGGCCTCAACAGGTACAGAAAGATAGAAATACTCCCATGCGTGCTATCGGACCACCACGGCCTAAAACTGGTCTTCAATAACAATAAGGGAAGAATGCCCACATATACGTGGAAATTGAACAATGCTCTACTCAATGATAACCTGGTCAAGGAAGAAATAAAGAAAGAAATAAAAAACTTTTTAGAATTTAATGAAAATGAAGGTACAACATACCCAAACTTATGGGACACAATGAAAGCTGTGCTAAGAGGAAAACTCAGAGCGCTGAGTGCCTGCAGAAAGAAACAGGAAAGAGCATATGTCAGCAGCTTGACAGCACACCTAAAAGCTCTAGAACAAAAAGAAGCAAATACACCCAGGAGGAGTAGAAGGCAGGAAATAATCAAACTCAGAGCTGAAATCAACCAAGTAGAAACAAAAAGGACCATAGAAAGAATCAACAGAACCAAAAGTTGGTTCTTTGAGAAAATCAACAAGATAGATAAACCCTTAGCCAGACTAAGGAGAGGATACAGAGAGTGCGTCCAAATTAACAAAATCAGAAATGAAAAGGGAGACATAACTACAGATTCAGAGGAAATTTAAAAAATCATCAGATCTTACTATAAAAACCTATATTCAACAAAACTTGAAAATCTTCAGGAAATGGACAATTTCCTAGACATATACCAGGTATCGAAGTTAAATCAGGAACAGATAAACCAGTTAAACAACCCCATAACTCCTAAGGAAATAGAAGCAGTCATTAAAGGTCTCCCAACCAAAAAGAGCCCAGGTCCAGACGGGTTTAGTGCAGAATTCTATCAAACCTTCATAGAAGACTTCATACCAATATTATCCAAACTATTCCACAAAATTGAAACAGATGGAGCCCTACCGAATTCCTTCTACGAAGCCACAATTACTCTTATACCTAAACCACACAAAGACACAACAAAGAAAGAGAACTTCAGACCAATTTCCCTTATGAATATCGACGCAAAAATACTCAATAAAATTCTGGCAAACCGAATTCAAGAGCACATCAAAACAATCATCCACCATGATCAAGTAGGCTTCATCCCAGGCATGCAGGGATGGTTTAATATACGGAAAACCATCAACGTGATCCATTATATACACAAACTGAAAGAACAGAACCACATGATCATTTCATTAGATGCTGAGAAAGCATTTGACAAAATTCAACACCCCTTCATGATAAAAGTCCTGGAAAGAATAGGAATTCAAGGCCCATACCTAAACATAGTAAAAGCCATATACAGCAAACCAGTTGCTAACATTAAACTAAATGGACAGAAACTTGAAGCAATCCCACTAAAATCAGGGACTAGACAAGGCTGCCCACTCTCTCCCTACTTATTCAATATAGTTCATGAAGTTCTAGCCAGAGCAATCAGACAACAAAAGGAGGTCAAGGGGATACAGATCGGAAAAGAAGAGGTCAAAATATCACTATTTGCAGATGACATGATAGTATATTTAAGTGATCCCAAAAGTTCCACCAGAGAACTACTAAAGCTGATAAACAACTTCAGCAAAGTGGCTGGGTATAAAATTAACTCAAATAAATCAGTTGCCTTCCTCTATACAAAAGAGAAACAAGCCGAGAAAGAAATTAGGGAAACGACACCCTTCATAATAGACCCAAATAATATAAAGTACCTCGGTGTGACTTTAACTAAGCAAGTAAAAGATCTGTACAATAAGAACTTCAAGACACTGAGGAAAGAAATTGAAGAAGACCTCAGAAGATGGAAAGATCTCCCATGCTCATGGATTGGCAGGATTAATATAGTAAAAATGGCCATTTTACCAAAAGCAATCTACAGATTCAATGCAATCCCCATCAAAATACCAATCCAATTCTTCAAAGAGTTAGACAGAACAATTTGCAAATACATCTGGAATAACAAAAAACCCAGGATAGCTAAAGCTGTCCTCAACAATAAAAGGACATCAGGGGGAATCACTATCCCTGAACTCAAGCAGTATTACAGAGCAATAGTGATAAAAACTGCATGGTACTGGTACAGAGACAGACAGATAGACCAATGGAATAGAATTGAAGACCCAGAAATGAACCCACACACCTATGGTCACTTGATTTTTGACAAAGGAGCCAAAACCATCCAATGGAAAAAAGATAGCATTTTCAGCAAATGGTGCTGGTTCAACTGGAGGGCAACATGTAGAAGAATGCAGATTGATCCATCCTTATCACCCTGTACAAAGCTTGAGTCCAAGTGGATCAAGGACCTCCACATCAAACCAGACACACTCAAACTAATAGAAGAAAAACTAGGGAAGCATCTGGAACACATGGGCACTGGAAAAAATTTCCTGAACAAAACACCAATGGCTTATGCTCTAAGATCAAGAATCGACAAATGGGATCTCATAAAACTGCAAAGCTTCTGTAAGGCAAAGGACACTGTGGTTAGGACAAAACGGCAACCAACAGATTGGGAAAAGATCTTTACCAATCCTACAACAGAGGCCTTATATCCAAAATATACAAAGAACTCAAGAAGTTAGACCGCAGGGAAACAAATAACCCTATTAAAAAATGGGGTTCAGAGCTAAACCAAGAATTCAAAGCTGAGGAATGCCGAATGGCTGAGAAACACCTAAAGAAATGTTCAACATCTTTAGTCATAAGAAAAATGCAAATCAAACAACCCTGAGATTTCACCTCACACCAGTGAGAATGGCTAAGATCAAAAACTCAGGTGACAGCAGATGCTGGCGAGGATGTGGAGAAAGAGGAACACTCCTCCATTGTTGGTGGAATTGCAGACTGGTAAAACCATTCTGGAAATCAGTCTGGAGTTTCCTCAGAAAATTGGACATTGAACTGCCTGAGGATCCAGCTATACCTCTCTTGGGCATATACCCAAAAGATGCCTCAACATATAAAAGAGACACATGCTCCACTATGTTCATCGCAGCCTTATTTATAATAGCCAGAAACTGGAAAGAACCCAGATGCCCTTCAACAGAGGAATGGATACAGAAAATGTGGTACATCTACACAATGGAATATTACTCAGCTATCAAAAACAATGAGTTTATGAAATTCGAGGCAAATGGTTGGAACTGGAAAATATCATCCTGAGTGAGCTAACCCAATCACAGAAAGACATACATGGTATGCACTCATTGTTAAGTGGCTATTAGCCCAAATGCTTGAATTACCCTAGATCCCTAGAACAAACGAAACTCAAGACGGATGATCAAAATGTGAATGCTTCACTCCTTCTTTAAATGAGGAAAAAGAATACCCTTGGCAGGGAAGGGAGAGGCAAAGATTAAAACAGAGACTGAAGGAACACCCATTCAGAGCCTGCCCCACATGTGGCCCATACATAAAGCCACCCAATTAGACAACATGGATGAAGCAAAGAAGTGCAGACCGACAGGAGCCAGATGTAGATCGCTCCTGAGAGACACAGCCAGAATACAGCAAATACAGAGGCGAATGCCAGCAGCAAACCACTGAACTGAGAATAGGTCCCCCGTTGAAGGAATCAGGGAAAGAACTGGAAGAGCTTGAAGGGGCTCGAGACCCCAAAAGTACAACAATGTCAAGCAACCAGAGCTTCCAGGGACTAAGCCACTACCTAAAGACTATACATGGACTGACCCTGGACTCTGACCAGTAGCAATGAATATCCTAGTAAGAGCACCAGTGGAAGGGGAAGCCCTGGGTCCTGCTAAGACTGAACCCCCAGTGAACTAGACTATGGGGGGAGGGCGGCAATGGGGGGAGGGTTGGGAGGGGAACACCCATAAGGAAGGGGAGGGGGGAGGGGGATGTTTGCCCGGAAACCGGGAAAGGGAATAACACTTGAAATGTATATAAGAAATACTCAAGTTAGTAAAAAAATAAAAAAAAGAAAAAATATTTTTCTGTGAATATTTAACTGTCAGAAGGCCCCAAATAGTTTCTAATGTCTTTAATTATTAGAATGGTCTTGTTCCTTTTTCAATCCTTTGGCTTTTTCTCACCAAAGGTTTTAATCTCTATATATTATGTGCAGCTTTATACCTGATAGTGTCTATTCTATAATCCCTAATAGTCCTATCTACAGTGATGCGTGGTCTTGAAGAATAGACCTGTTAACATGTATGAAAGTTTCAATGGGCTAAAGATATGTTATCTTCTGAGAGATATTATTATTAAGTATTCCAATGTGAATAACATCACAAGATTTTTCCCAAACATGCACAGTGGTCTGACATCTGATTTTCATTCTGGAAGGTAAGGGCCAAGAAGTGCCTGTGCTCATGTTATACAGAACCCTGAACTGTGCGTGGTACCAAGAGAAAAAGGCCTACTCATGGTCCCAGAGGGTATGAAGTCCCTAATGATCAAACTGAGCCGAGTATGAATACAGTGTTGCTTCTTAATTGCTGTAAATTCATATGCATATTGAACAGCATTTGAAAGATATTGAGAATATAATCTATTTAATTCACTTAAAGTGGGAATTATGTTTTACCAGGTACAGTTTTGTTCAGAACAGTCAAAAAATTGTAAGCAAGTGCACCTCACTGAATGTTTATGAAATTCAGTGTCAATTATTAAAACATTTGAATAATTATATGCAATGAGTGCTTCATGTTAATGCATAATTATGTTATAATGAAGTATATGTGAGACATCAATAACACAAAGTAAATGCTGTATTTACCTCAGAAGGCTTTCAGTATTTAGAGATTAGAAAAAGTCTTTGCCTAGTACTCTGCATTTTGCCATCCCACACTGAAATCTGATCATTAGACTTACTGTTTTCTCAAGTGCCTGAATTTATGACTTTAAAAATGCAACACCCAGCATTCTTAGGAGAACCCTTGTGAACATTACATGTACCCAATGTGGGTCTCAGTATCATTTATGATTATTAATGAGCCTTTCAACAGTTGCTCATTCTGTTGACATTAGAGTTACACTGTTTAACAAAACATTGCCTTATGGAGAGCTGTCCTTCCTGTTGTTATGTTTTCAAAACTCACGTCATGTCTCAGAAGCAAAATATTTACATACAGTGTACAAAATGGAGCACTTTTGATTTCAGCATCATCCTCATTCTAGAAGTCATTTACATGAACCGGGACAGTAAATGTATGTTTGCAAAAGAAGATTTGTCAAATATTTATGTTCCATTGACAAGGTTATCTGATCATGTGATGGAAAAACCCTGTCTTGGCTCTAACACGCTGGTTTCAGGTGACTGTGGCAAGCTGTCTTCTGAATTCCTGAATGGCACAAGGCCTAATTATATACCTTATCCTAACACTTTTCAAAGTTTGTTATACTTGGACACCTTGTGAACATGCCATTAAATAGAGTATACGTAGGAGTGCATACAAAGGTTTGTGTTCACGCATGTGGAGGCCCATTGCACACATGTAATACTTTAGAGCCTTAACCCACCATAAGTGGCAGGATGTTCTGGTACCAGCAGTTGAACCCTTAAGCTATTAGAGTTAAAGAATATGTTTCAGAAAACAGCCTCCTATGCTGTCTGTTCATGTGGAATGGACTAATTCAATAACATGACAACAAAGGTGTTATTCTAATCAACTGCCAATCCACCCCCTATTTACTAACTTCATTTTTATTTAAATTATGACCTTCCACGAGGAACAGAAGTGAACTTCCTATCAAATATTTCAAATATGCTTCAAATTGTAAAGGAAACATGTAAATCATTGGCTGACTATGCTCTTGAATTAGAAATTTACTTGTGAATCACAGACACATCTGTCTGTCTAACTGCTAACATTACCAATAGTATAAAAGTCACAAAATCATATTAAGCCTATTTTGTTAGGTATATTGGTGTCATGTAATTTCTGGTTCTGAATACTGACAGGAACACAGTATGGGAAATGATATCAGTATTTGTAGTTTTAGTTCAAACAGTCTCCTTGTAGATCTGAAAGACATGATGTTATTCTCCAAAAGCAAAAACAAACAAAATACTCCAAAACCAAATAACAACCACGCAGATACTAGACGACCTCTGTGTGTGTGAATCAAAGAGAGATGGGCTACAGACTGGCTTTTGGGGATTGAAGTGCTGTGTAGAGAGTTATGTGTTCAGGGTCAGAGTGAGGATGCTACACACAGAATGAGCTCAGTTCGAGCTGGGAAGATGGATGGTGAAAGTTCTAATATCTCTATAGCCACAGTCTGCAGCCTTCAGTGCAATACAGGAACCCAGAGACCTACAAATAAAGGCTCTGCTTCTTGTTCTTTAAGGCGTCTGAACCTGTATTTTTTATGAGTTTGTCAGGTTATTTTGTTCCCAAATCTTTGAAGACTGGCACATCAGGGTAGACAAACTAGGAGAAGGAATGCCAGCAAAAGAATCAAGACATGTTTGAATGGTCTAAAGAGTCATTAAGCAATATATATGTCTCTTTTGGCATTGAAGTGAATGAAAGCATGAAGACACAGGGAATGTTGCCATGAGGAACAATACAGTTTGTGATGGTGGGCAGGATAGAGGCAGGCAGTAAGAGGAAGGCAGGAAAAATCAGGATCAGAATGTGGGAGGGTGAGAGGCTTCAGATTCAAGTACTGTCAAAATGGCTGCAAGGAAAAGGGCAGCCTCTTGACCTTGATGAAAGGTGAGTAGGTAAATACTAGGTTTGAGGAGGAAGGAGAAAGGGTTAAGTTAACTCCTTAAGCATTTCTTGACCTTTGGAACCAGCAAGGGTGTGAAAGGGTGTGAGCTTTTAAGATTCTAGGTGCTAAAATTAGGTGGACTTTACTTAAAAAAAAGTGCAAAGACTATTGAAAGTTTGAGAAATGCTGCTCTATCTTGCTGCAGAGGAAATTCCACACAGAGTTAATGCCACAAATAAAATTTACTGCCGTGAAGGAGTTGCTCAAAAAGATTAGTTTGCTCTGGGTCATTGAAGATTGAAAGTTAGGCTTTCATACTGGTGTTATTTCCCTGTCATCCTCAGAGGATCTTCTTCAGATCATTAATTCTTGTGGTGTTAGATGAGTAAGCTGCATAAAATAAGCAAGGAAAGGGATTATGGGTTAGAGTTTATAAAGTTCATTTCTTTGATAGAAATAATGGTTTAGAGTAAAAACACATTTCCTACATTTCTTAATCCCTATCCCTTTGACAGTCAATACTGATCTAAGCACCTTAGGCAGGGTCATCAGCTTGGCATCTCAAATGACCTTCCAAAGAACATGAAAGGACTCTTGAGCCTTCACTGGAAAAAACTAATGGCCTTTCAATATCATTTCCCTCCCATTCATTCTGGCTTCATGAGGGCAATGGCACTCCCTCAGGCTTTGGGATCAGCGAAGAGCACAAACAGCCCAATAGAGCTCTATGCTTGGAATGTGGGGAGAGTTTCTCCTTCAGGGCTGTCTGTTTGTTAACAGATATGGACAAATTTGACAGAAAATCAGTGTTTCCTGGTCAGACCCATGCACAGTAAACCATTTTCTCCACTTAATTGCCCCTCCCCTAATACAAGCACACTCATGAATGACAGAGAAGAGTCAGTGGTCTATGCACACGACTGCTGACCATCCTGGGATTCTGAAATTAGCAGCAGGAAAGGAGTAAGAGGCTGAAAATATTCTTTAAGTAAAGAAAGAAATCAGCAGTACAGAACAAACACCAGGCTAGGAAGCCTGTTCCATGCAGAATGCAGGTGACTCTGGAGTTCTATGCCATGTCACCTAAAGAATGTTTTCTGCTCCTCTCTCTGCCAGGTTCTTCTTGAAAAGATAAAGACAAGTCACAATTAAGTGAAAGTCTTCTTCCAGACACCTCTCTCTCTCTCTCTCTCTCTCTCTCTCTCTCTCTCTCTCTCTCTGTGTGTGTGTGTGTGTGTGTGTGTGTGTGTGTGTGTGTGTGTGTGTGTGTGGTGTGGTATGGTCCAAGTTGTCTTTGAAGATCTAATCATGATAGATTGCAGCTCTTGGTATTTTTAAAGTCTGATCTTGGAAATAATACTACATTCAAACATAGAACCACAGTAGTAAGAAAGTCACAAAGGCAATTATGGGAAATCATGCTAGGTGACAGGAAAAGCAAAAGTCTCTTAAGCCAGAGTCACCGGGTTGTTTAAAGAGTAGCTAGGGTGTGAGTATGCCTAGAGTCAGACTTAAAAGATCATGAAGAGGTGAAAGGAGATGATGTCAGCAAACAATGTTAGAGCAGGGAGCACAAGAACCAGAAGCCAAGAGTAGTCAGTCAAGGTAACCATGACATTAGGATTCAGACTATCATGAGCAGCAAAGGACCATGCTATTAGTTTGGAATTGGTATATTTGCTTAGTGTAGGAAATTTTGTTGTGGAAGAACCACTGAAAACTTTCAATCTCTTTCACACCAATTAGCTAGATGAAAATTCGAGGAACATGCTAGAACATAGCTAGGATGTTACAGCCAATAGCCATTGTGGGTCCTGCTTATTGGGAAATGCCACTATGCAGATGGAGCTACACTAGTTCTTAACCAAGTTTAACAGATTGGAAACATGAAAGTTGGCTGATGGTCAGAACCAGTTAATGAAGAATTCTTATTAATTAGACCAGATGGAGACCAATAATAGCAATGCTTTAGAAAGAGGCTAAACTCCAGTGGTAGTGGTTAATTAGTATCAGAAAAATATTCTAAGATTAGAACACTTAAAACAAAGTTAACTGCTGAAAATTAAGTGTTTTCTGTGATGACTTTGCTCCTGGGTTCTCCTTTAGCAAATGTAAAGTTCTCATGCCATGAGCATTGACTCAGTTTGTGATCACATTAAGAAGGGCTGCGTTAGTTTTAGAGATGCACTTAAAGCTGTCTTAAGTCACAGTAAAGAGTGAGAGTCATGTAGATGCCCTGTTGTAGATGAGGGTTCTGTGTTAGAGGAGGCAGAGAACAATGAACATGTTCATTGTTACTGAACAAAAGTGAGCTGTCATTTTAAAAACAGAAACAAATGACCAACATGAACCATATGTATTATATTATCTCCTGCCTACACAAATACAACATGCAGAGGATGATAACTTGTTATCTGATGAAATTTAAAACTCCTGTATTGCTCTATTGTTCTACCTCCCTTTCCTTCCCCTTCCTTCCTCTTTCTTCCCTTTTTCTCTCCTCTCTTCTACTTCCCACCCCTTCACTTTTCCTTCTTTTTCCTATCTTCTCCCTTCTCGCTTTTCTTCCTTTCCTTTTCCTCCTTCCTTCCCTCTCTCCCTTCCTTCCTTTCCTTATTCCTTCCTTCTTTCCATTCTCCAATTGTTTATCATACATTTTTATGAAGAAATTAGAGTTTGTGCATAAGAAAGGAAGGGTTACATGAAATCATGATGTTTGCACTGAAGGTTCTTCAGAGAATATCAAGGGAAAGGATTGGCAGTCAGACTCTCCTCTGTTTGAGAGAAAGAGTTCTCCCCGAAAAAGGAAGAGATCGTTCGTTCTGTAGCCAAAAACAAGTGACAATGGCCTAGGAACCTGGAATAAGGTTATCCTTAATGTCATATTCAGATATAATATCAGTTTTTGTAAATGTTTATAATAACAGAATGAAAAAATCTCACTAATTAAGACATGCTCTAATACATTGGTGTAAATATCAGACAGGTTATAGAAAAACTGGAAATTGTTCCTTCGGATTAGATTCTTGGTCTTTGTGTTGGTGGAAGTCAGAGCTCTCTTTGTTCATGATATTGCATACAGAGTTAGGTAGGGGAAGGTAACCACAGATTAGCTAAGCTGAGATACTGAGACAGTCTGGAGACCTCTTGTGGATTCTTCCACGCACACAGAGTAGGATAATTATCCTACTTGCAATGAAGTGTCCTTCTGTTGGTGGGGTTAGGTGAGTGTGTTACACAGCCTTTCCTAAGTGTGGTGTATTCAATAACTCCTCAAGCATTTACCACCTGATATAATTTTAATATATTTATGTGTTCAGATGGCCCCAATTTATTGTAGTAACATTTATAGAGGGGCACATTTGAAACATAGCTAGTCTATATTTTGAGGATGGTGTCAGAAAGAGAATTAGACAATGTTGTTTCTATTTCCACAAAGATTTGATCACCTTGACTTATTATTTCCACTCAAATGAGTAAACATCCACTTATAACGTAGAGTCTGTTAGGATGAGGCAGAGCCTGAAATCCCATGGGTTTAGATCAGCACACAGTCTTGTCTCAACACGACTGAACCTCTAGATATTGCTTCAAAGCATTTAGTACTGTTGGTTAAATGAGATGAACCCCATAGTCTTCTGGTGCTTCTGGAGGTTTTTGAGGTGCATCCTTACTAGAGAAAGTATGCCGCTAGAAAGCCTGCTGTTGTTTATCTGTTTCTTCTGAGATTGGAAGGAGAGAAATGATTCCAGTAAGTTGCCCTCTGACTTCCACACATACATATAACATTCATACATACACACAGGTTTACACACACACATACACACACACACACACATACATACACACACACAGAGATAGATAGATAGATAGATAGAGAGAGAGAGAGAGAGAGAGAGAGAGAGAGAGAGAGATATGTTTCTTTAAAAGCAGAAAGCAATAAAGGACAAACTTTTGACTAGTTAAACAAAGATATTTGTGCCAAGCCCTAACATCAGCAAGATTGTAGATACGGAGGATATTTGATTCCAATTTAAAACTTGTTTTGGGAGAAAGAGCCCTTTGCTTAGTTAACTGCAGTCTTTTCTACTTCGTGGCAGAATTGATGGTCTGGTGAGCCTTTAAGACACTCCTTCCCTAATAAAACAAGTGCTTGGCTTTGCTTTTACTGTATACAATTTTGATTTATTGAGCTGAATTCTTCAGTTCTAAGTAGAAAGCTTTTTGAACAGAACAACTCCCTCTGGCATATATTTTGTCTAGTAACAGGTGCTTTTATTTCATCAGAGGAGAACAAGGTTTACCCTATAAATCATGCTGTGTCAGCTTCTGGTTTTGCTGTCTTCTGTTATATTATGCTCTGCAGTGGTAGATGCATACTGTTTGCCTGAATAATTCACTTTTTTTTTTGGTTCTTTTTTTCGGAGCTGGGGACCGAACCCAGGGCCTTGTGCTTCCTAGGCAAGTGCTCTACCACTGAGCTAAATCCCCAGCTCCCAGTGAATAATTCACTTTTAAAACTGACCAGTGTCAAAAACTGTACGTGGCTCAATGACAGCTTCTTTTCTTTAGTGAATGTTTAGTCTTATCTAAGACAACCAGATTCTTTAAATATAAGTCAGTTCTTCCAAATTTCTTATGTATCTTTGTGAAGATATTTGACAGTCCTTGAAAGTGCATGAGATGGGCTGGGCATAACATAGCAAGTTTCATTGCTTTGAAGATTGTCCACTCTCTACTAAGTAAATTGTGTTCAACATGTTACAGTTGTACTGTGAGATTCCTGAACACACTATTAGAAACATTAATTGTGCTGACTTTAATCAAAAGAAGAAATTCTAAGCCTAGAATTTGATTTCCAGGAGTGGAAGTTAAATGGCCATGTTCATCATAAATAAAATATGAGGTTTGAGACAATACGGCTTATGCCTCTGACCTTTGGAAAGTCCAACATGCTTCACGCAATGTAGCAGGAGGCATTTCTTTTACTAGTTCCCAAATAATACCTCATTTGAAAAATGAGATTATTAAAGAAATAGTATACATTAATACAACAATACTTTCACTATGAATACTGAAATGACAGAAATTATATGCTTACTTTGAAATAAAGACATTATCATCCTTATGGGTAACTCTTTCCTGCATCCCAGCCTTGTCCTTTTCACAGGGCACGTAGCAAACAACTTCCCAGAATACAGTAAACTGGCACAGCATCACTTGATATGCAGAAGAGAAGAAAGTTGCTTCTCTGATTGCTGAAGGATGGGGTGCTGTGATCCCTGTGACATAGACTCAGTCATGGTATCATTGTTCTTTGGGAAGAATTATTCAATCGGGTTACAAGTCAAAGAATGCTGCACATATACAAACAATATGCATGTCTGTCCCATCACAAACTACTGTTCTGTTTTGTGTTCTCTTAGAGTTTGTGTTTTTCTCTTACCACCTTGTATACTTTTCACGCTCTCCTATGTTCCCAACATTCCTTTACCTGAGCTCAGTGTTCTCTTTATTCTCTAAAAATTATCACAGAGCACACTGTGAAAAAGACCAGGGTACCTTTGGTCAGTTCGCTGTTTATTCGAGGTGTCTTCTCAGATGTTCTACTGAGTTCAACTGCAGATATGCCAGAGGGCCACCAAAGTGAATTGGTTTCGTGTTGACCTCAGCTCGACGATGTGATCAGATGTCAGAATATGGAGAGGGAGGTCAAGCCACAAATGACCTGTGTTCTGAAGTGAAATGACACTGCGTGACAAAAAGTCCTCACTAGATGCTGAAAAAGTTGGGGAAAGAATAGAAGGTAGCTTGAGAGTGAGTACTTAGCATAATTATATTCCGGGATGGAAAGTAGATAGCTGTGAGCATCTTGCTGGGAATTAAACCTATGTCCTCTGGAAGAGCAGCTGGTACTCTTAAACAGAGTGCCATTTCTCAAGACTGATGAAAGTTATCTTTGAAAATAGAACACAGAACATAGAACATAGAACATAAATAGAACATATAAATGTAAGCGAAAGAACGTGAACATTTGCTAGAAGACTGTCTCCATTCCTTTACCTTCAGTTCACAGCCTGAGTGTCCGGATGACAACAGAGAGCCTGAGAGAGTCTAAGAAGAAATTGTAGGTTCAAGGCCTTGTGATACAAGTCATTTGCCTCACAGTTTTGATCTAGAAAAGTTCATGGCTCAAGGTTCTGGTGTGGAGGGGATCTATGTCTCACTTTTAGATGGCTGCTTTTTTTTTTATTGTGCCCTGATGGAGTGAGAACTCTTATTGTCTTTGTCTTATGGGGGCATCATTCCCAACAGTATCATTTCCTTTGTTTGGGTGAGAGCTTCAGCTTATGCCTTTGTGAGGTCTTAGAGGCCTAATATTCATGCCTATAATAGCATTGGTGTGGGAGATCAAATGGCACAGGATGCTTGTCCCAGCACCCTCATTACTCCTTAAAGAGGTCCAAATCCATACATATAAAACTAGGTCATGCTCTTTATATTAGTAGTTTGCAACCTGTGGATCACTACATCTTTGCAAGTCACATATCAGATACCCTGGGTGTTACCTTTATGAAGGAGAAATAAAATCATTTTATGGTTAAGAGTCACCACAACATGAGAAATTGTATTAAAGTGTTGTGGCCTCAGGAAAGTTGAGAACAATTGAATATCATAAGAATCACGGCATATTCCTACTATAAAATTTTGTATAACCATGTGTTACTAAAACAATGAAGACATTTTATGAAAAGTCTTAGCTTTGGATCTGCCAGAACTGAAGGGAAGATTGTACTTTGTGGTAGAGTTGCATTATGGGATAAATCAGTTACTTCAATTCAGGAAGTAAGAGAGAGAGAGAGAGAGAGAGAGAGAGAGAGAGAGAGAGAGAGAGCTTAGAGTATTTGGAAGGCCATGCCCTTCATGATGTAAGGAGTGCTAGTCTTAACCTCCCAAAATATCTCACCATCTCCCAAGAGTTGCTGCCCTAGGGAATAGTTATATAATATAGTGGCCTTTGGGGAACATGTATTCAAATTAAAAAAGATAATAAAGTATAAAAGAAAAAATTATAATTTAATCACTGAATTTGTGTCAGTTTTCATGATTTACATTGATTCAATCAAGATTTCAGAGACTCATTTCTTTCACTCCACAAAACTATCAAGGACCAAGCTCTTTTTACAGGATGTGTGAGAACACAGCCTTGGAGTATAGCATGGTGTGTAGCTTCTCCTCCAGTTATGTCCTAGACTAGGAACAGAGGAAGAGAAATTCCATCAAGCAGAACTAAGTGGGGAGAGAAAATCAAACTGCAAACATGAGTGGAGAGAACTGGGAGAGGATACGTGGAAACATTTATCTGGTGAAGGATTACCATGTAATCTACAGAGAATGAAGATCCAGAGCACAATGGAGAATTGAACAACTGCTTAACAGATGCTCCCATAGACTAAATAGACATCGCTAAGATGTGCAGATGGACAGCATGGAACTTCAAGGCTGAAGCAGATCATATGCATGATGGCTTGCATGGCCGCTGCCCCATGCTCACAGGTAGAAACTCTCATTCCTACTGTGTTCTTCAAAAATGGCATCTTTATAAGTGAGGTCTTTAACGAGAGAACTGAGCTCAAGTTAGGGTGGACCCCAAATCAATAACACTGGTATCTTCATAATGAAAGAGATGCCAGGGATAGTAATCAGATGCAAGGGTACCATGTAAGAACACAGACAGACAGACAGCAGTCTGCCAGCAAAGACCAGAGTCCCTGGCAGAGACCAACCCCACCGCCTTCTTGATAGTTGAGCCCCTGTAACTGTAAGAAAATAGGAATTTATTTTTTTCATTCCTTTACTTTGCATATTGCAGGATGGTAGCCTTAGCAGATTAATGCCATATGCCAGTTGGAAAATGGAAATTGAAGTGAGATGCCAGGATGCAGAAATGGCTAGAGTCTGATCCACTAATGGCAGCAAGTGTGGAAGGCCTTGGGGGAACAGGGGCTCCCACACTTTGATGGTGGGAAGGTGGGTCAGTGTAGCCCTACGAGATCACTTGTGGGTTTCTAAAATACAAGTGGAGGTCAAATCACAAACCCAGAGACCATCCCCTAGAGTTGAAGATTTAATAACTTAAAAAGGAATATTAGATTTAAAATAATGAGAAACTGAACAAATCTTTTCCACTGTTCCAAACATAAATATCTTAAAACAAATATTTCAACCTTATTATTTTGATCATATATATGACTCATAGTTTTATGGCCTACTTAAAAATTAGTTAATTTTAAAAATTAGTATGTAAAGCAATGGGTTAACGAACTGATAATCAAATGTCAGCATGAATAGTTTTATCTACAAACATTTGTTTGCATATAATTGTGTAGGTTTTATTTACTTCTTTTTAATTTCTGAAGATTGCAAGTGCTTAATAAGCACTTCTCAAGATTCTCCTCAAGAATCTTGCTTCTCAAGATTACTTTTATTTATATATAGGCGAAGTTATTCTGTACAGGGAATGCTGTGGCATGGGAAACTATGGTGAGGGTCTCTGATAGTGGGAGTGAGCATCTGAAAAGGGATCAGGCATACCAATGGGGTGGCCAAGGGAACTGGCCCTGGGCCACTACCCAGCACCATGGGGCAGTTACCATTGCAACACAAACTCTGCATTGCCCAGGTTCCCATGCAAAGTTTGAAAAGCAACCCAAAATCTGTGTAGTGTTTCTTGATTTATTCTATCTGGGTGAATTCCAGAAGTTCGGGGCAAAGAGTAAAACAGCAAATCAATACGAAGAATATGACTGAGAAGAGGGACAATAATCTGTAGATGTTGGGACTCAGATGGGGACAGGGGAAGCTAAACTACAGAGATTGCACCCATATACAAGATGGATACTCTGGAAACTAGCTAACTCTTACAGGAACCAAGAACTAGTTGAAGTAAATGGCAGGGTTTCTGTAAGAACATAGGATCTGGATATTGTCACAAAGGACCAAGTGATGGGGTCCTTGATCTCACAGCATGCCTGGGCTACCAGAAGGAACTCAAGCATTGTCCCCAGACTCTTCCATGCGTCTTCCTTCCTCTTCCTAGCTAGCACTGTAACCTCCTGGAATTGCTAGAACACACAATGCACCGGGAAGCCAGGCCTGGTTGCCCCTCTACTTTCCCCATCCTTACTGTCCCCATCTCCCATCCTCCAAGACATGCTGAGGTCTCAGGGGCATGGAATCTGAAGCCACCTGCTCCAAGTCTGAGTCTCAGTTTCCTTGAGTTTCAACAATACTGAAATGTCACTGTGATAAAGAGAAAGGGACACAAAGGACAGAACACAGGGCTGGGAAGGCTCTGAAGCCACAGTGGCCGAATGGCTTTTCACTCTATTTATCACCTCTGGAGTGACAGAAGTTGGCTGAGAAGTTCAGGGAATGTGTGGGCTAAGGGCTATGCTCCAGGGCTCAGATTAGCATTTCAGGAATTACAACCTGGACGTGGCTCTGCCTCAGCTTGGATTTATGGTTTGGCTTTCACGCCGGAGCATCCTAAAAAGAGCCTACACTCTTTTATACAGTGCTGGGATCATGTAAACCCCAGCCTTGAAATGGGTGTCAAGAATCTGCCAAAACTTTACCCCTTTCCACTCAACACCAACACTCCTTTTCTTTGATTGAAGCCAAATGTATTGGTTTGCCTTCTCCATTCAATGGTTCGAGATCTCTCTGTGAGGTTTAGTCCAATAAATACAAATATTACCCTTGTGAATGTTTTAGAACATCTTACCCTCGCAGTGCTGGTGGTAGATTTTCTCATCCGCTCACACTCCTGTTACGCTCCCTTTAAACACTCCAGCGTCTGCCTTGCCTTACTTAGACTCAGCCACAAACAATGCAACACGATATCGTGGAAGGGCTTGGCCTCCCCTGAGCTTTTTGAAGGGAGTCACACAGCCACTCACATTAGCTCACACGGCAGCTATCTCTAGCGTCTTCGTTCCCTCAGGCTGAGATCGAAAGAAAATTGCCTTCTACTGTCTTCATGCATCTCCTTAGGGACTAGTATGAACAAGCTATGGTGTACTTTGCATTTACTTAAATTCTTATTTTTCGTGTGTGTGTGTGTGTGTGTGTGTGTGTGTAGGCCAGAAGTTGACACTGGGTATTTTCTGTTGCTCTCCACTTTGTTTTTAAGGCAAGTTCTCTTACTGAACTTGGGTATTACTAATTCTTGCTGGCCAATGAGCACCATGGATCTATTGTCTCTTTTCTCCCCATTCCAAGGCCGGAGTTACAGTTACTGCTCTATGCAGCTTTCTGTGTGTGCCATGGATCAGACTCAGGACTTCATGCTTATGTGCCAGGTACCTCATATGTCAGCCACACACATTCTTGCCATTCTTGATACTTTCGAATCTTTATCCTGCACTTCTTTTTTCTAGCATTCTAGTTTATAGATGTGTATTTCTTAACTATAGTGTTTATTTTTCCCTTTAAACTTGGCTCTCTGTGTGTATCCTGTCAAAACTGACTCACTTGGTTCAAGGCATATTTTGAGTTGAGCTGTGTCCTTGGGTTAAACTTGAATGTTGAACTCCATAGGGGGGGGGGGGCAAAGAGGTCTTGGTGAGAACAGAATCCAAACTTACTTTAAGTAAAATATCCCCGTTTCGTATTGGCACATTCAATACTGTGCTGTGCCACAGATGTGAGGATACAGTATCATTTTTAATGAGTGTAACTCAGAAGAAAAGGCAAAATCTGACCAAAGAGAAAAATCAAAGTCGTGGATACTAAAGAAAAACAATTATTTTATTGTTACAGCAAAAATCTAAAGAGGGCGCAACTGCAAAGAACAAACACATTGCTGGTTAAGAAGGTTGGTGATCACAGAACAATTTGCTTAGTACTTCGATTCAAATGTGATGGTTAGTGACAACTGTCTACTCAATAAAGAATCATCTGAGAGATTGGCCTCGGGCTATGTCACTGAGAGATTCTTGATTGGTTTGATCTAGATAGGTGAAGCTGCCCGCTGTAAGTGGCACTACTCTCTATGCAGGGAACCAGGATGGTGTAACAGGAATGAAACAGTAGTATCATCGAGTGTACAATCACAGTGCTTTTCTTCTTACGTTAGACAGCATTTACAGTTACCCTGAACTCCTGCTGCTGTGACTTCTTCACTGTGGCAGACTGTAGCCTGGATCTTGAGGTTAAATAAACCCTTTCTCTTTTCAGTTGTTTTTGTTGAAGCATGTTAGCACAGCAGTGGGAGAAGAAACTAGAATCAAAATTGGTAACAAGAAGTGGTGCTGTAGAGTGATAAATGTGACTATATGGCTGTTTGACCACCTGAAGACTTTTCTGGCTATAGCATGTAGAACTTTGAGTAAGGTAAAAAGAACATTGAATGACGGAAACAGAGCTTGCTGGGTTGTTCTAGTGAGAGTTTGGGAGGCACAAATGCTGAGAAAAATGTGGACTGTGCTCTTGTCTCAGAAGGGCTCAAATATCAGCTGGGTTGAGGGCCATTCGTGTGGGATTTTGGCCATAAATTTGGCTTCATATTGCCTATGTCCTGAGAACTTGAGTGTAGCTCAATTTAAAGATTGACTGGTCTGCTTAGCAGAGCAAATCTCAAGGCAGGAAGGTAGTCGAGCTGGTGCTAAAGCATCTGTAACTGGTAGAGAGATCAGCACCATTGTAGAGCACACAGAGAATGAGAGCGAATCCCATTTTGTTTAGATGCAAATTCATTCAAAGGAAGAAAGCCTCAGCCTCAGAGGCCCCTAGCTCCTTAAATGCAGCTGCCTAGTAAAGTGTTTCATAGCACATAGAAGAGGATGCAGCTGTGGTCCAGGGCCCAGGTTCCATCTCAAGTTGGCAGCAGAACTTGGCAGCATCATCTCTGTGATACTGGTTTTGAAGGCATTAAAGCTGCAATACTGAGTGGGTCATAGAGAGCAGATGAAGCCAATGCACTCTGTGGCATGCTCAGGGTCCCAGGGGAGGGGCGCTGAGAGGCCATTATAAAAAGCTGCGAGGTCGAACTGCAGTTGAGACCCTACGTGAATGTCTGCCAAGCAAGGCTATGAGCCAGAGTGGAGTAGACTAGGAGAGAAGCTCTATGCCATGCAGAGCAGGAAGGGCTGGGCTTCCAGAGCAGTATGGAGCTCAGCAAATGACACTGGGGATCCGGATGATGAATATGCAACTGTGGGATTTTGTGTTTGCTCTGCTGCATTTTGGTTTTGTTTGTTTCTTCTTTGCTATACCATCATTCTCCCCTTTATAAACAGGAATGTTTACCCTGTGGCATTACATACACTGGCTGAGCTTGTAGTTAAGACACTTGCGACTTTGAAATGCTAAAACTCTAAAGAATATGGAAACTTTTAAATTTGGGCAATATTTTATAGTATATCATCAGATAAATATGAGCTATGAGGGGAAAGAGATGGGAGATTATGCCTTAAAATTGATGTACTTGTGTTCCAAGGTCACAGTACAAGAGGTGGAATTGTGAAGTTTAGTGTTAATCTAAATATATATGAGTGTATCTTGTGCCTGGTACCGCTGGAGGATGAAAGACGGTATCAGATCTCCTGGAGCCAGAGTACCAGACAGTCATGAACCACTATGGGGGGCTGAGAATCAAACTTGGGTCCTCTGGAGGAGCAGCCAGTGCTTCTAAACACTGAGTCATCTCTCTAGCATTCAGTGTTAATTTTCAATGTCATAAATAAACACATGGCATCTGGGTCTCCGAGCATGTCTATGTGGGGTTATTTTGATTCTGCTGATTCAAATAGGATGACTATTGAATGGTGATGCTCATGGCCTTGGGCAGAATGTTTTGTCACAACAGAAAAGCATGGACAAGCCACTTGTACTGAGTTACAGATAATTATATGTATAACACACTTAGCAAAATGATGCTTAATAAATTTTGCCACATGCATCTTTGTGTTGGTGTTCTCTTTTAAACATAATGACTATTTTTTTAAAAGTAACACATTCTCTCTAAGAGGAATTCTCTTAAAGGAAAGTTATTAGTAATCTATGTTAATTGATTACAAGCTAAACCACCATGATATGGATCTTAGGTCTACTCTCGAGACTAAGGTATATATTTTTTGTCAAATGATATCTACAGCTGACAATCAGTTATGTGGCTCTCTATGTGGCAATTACCTTGCCAAACACAACCACTTTAGTCATAGCTTCTTTAAGTTCAAAAGAAAAGGAAGCAGTAATTAGGAGTGACCCTCTTCATTGATAGCAAGACCTAGACATGGTACGTACATATTTTCAGACTCATACTTTTTCGCTTCAAAAAATGGAAAATTTTGCTTATTGTGTACCAAGTATTGCTTGAAGAAGCCCAAATCATGCAAATGGCTATAATTACTTGCAAAGATGGTTCGGAAATGTATTCCTTATTGGCCAACCATAGACATAGCTAAGCTTTTATAGATAAAATTTATGGAAAAAATATCAAAGAATGACTAGGATTAAATACATAGTGTGTGTGTGTGTGTGTGTGTGTGTGTGTGTATGGAGAAAGGTGAAAAAGTTAACCAAATGCTTTCATGAATTAATTAAAGAAATCGGCCTTTTAAAAGGAGTCAAAGCACACAGAGTTTGTGGTAATTGTCAAAATATTTTCTTATGTTCTTTTCTAAGTTTCATCCCAGAATGCTTAACTTCAAATGTAGATCATAGCTTATTTGAACACAAAGCTGAGAAAAATAGATGTGGAAATAAGTTTTTCTTTTCCTGTAACACTCAAGCTTTCTCCTTTTAAGGTTAAAAAAAAACCCTCAAATGATTTAATTAAATTCCCCTAAAAATATTCAGAAGCGTTAATTGTTGGGCTTCTCAAAATATTTTGAGAGGCTCGAAACTTAGCAAAGCAAGTGTTCTTCTTGTTTGAGAATTCAGTCCCACTCCAGTGCTGTGGGTGAAGGGAAATAAATCCGCAGAGACCCTTTCTCTGGTATTGTCAATCTCCAAGAGAAAAAAGAACACTTTTGATATTTGTAGTGTGCATAAGTGCACCTAAAAATAAAAGGGGGAGACAGTGTCAGTCTCTCCTGTGTTCTGTAGCCCAGGAGTAAAGAGAAAACCCCACCATGTTACATGACTGAGCCTGTGGCTAGAAACTGAGCTACGAGAGGAAAAGCAAGCTACTGTTACAGTGCAAATAACTGTCAACTTCACAACCATATCTAGAGAGTCTCCTTCCTAATCACTACCCTCTGTTCTAACATCAGGTATGCAAAATACTCAAAACACTCAGAGATTCAGGACTTTCAGTGGAATCGAGGTGAAAGCCTCAGGAATGGAAACAGAGACAGCGTGAACTGTTACATATACATCTCTTGGCTGTCAGTTCTTGCTTTACTCTCAGAATCATATTCTTGACCCCAGTCTCTGTAGCAGATCCTGCTGAATGAGGCAGGAAACTGTATCCCCCCAGAAAGCCTGAAAAAGTGACTTAAATTGATGAAGAAATAATCTGTCTCCCTTCTGATCATCCCAGCCAATATCGAACTTGAAATATAATGCTCTACCCTCACATAAACAGATCTCTCAGATTTGGATAGCTCAGAAAGGCACACCAAGCAATCTACTTGTGGACAACTGTGACTGACCTACTATTCAAATACAGAACATGGAATATCAGATGTCTATGTTTAACCTTCTTAAAGTTATGAAAACTTGCAAGCCCCACCTTGCATCAGAATCTGGACTTAGAAGATGCATGTTCCCAAGTCTCACAAATGGATCTATGCACAATGTTCCAGCAGTTAGAGACCATAACTTATTTAATTGTACAGGAAAAATAAAAGCATGAATGACAGGTCTGTTGACATCTTGATGACTTTTCTTCTATAGGCTTCTGTAAGTCCCACGCCAGGTTGTCATTTCTGCTTCGGTTAACAGTGGAAAGAATAATTGCTTAGAGAAATCAGAGATCTCAAATGGTGCACATTCATTCCCACTCAGAAGGAATGAAGCCTAAGTTTCAGTCACTCTGAGGGTCTAGCTGACCCTGGAGCAGGTGCAGCCACACAGAGAAAACCAATGGAGTTTCCGGATCTATGCATCAAGCTGCTCCACCTTTCAGTTTTTGTTTGTGAGCTTATCTTGGTAAAAAGCACATCAAAATTGCCTTACTTTACTTGATTTTGTATTTTTCTTTATTTTTGATATCTAGAAAATAAATAGGGTTTGAGAAATTCATACATACATATTCTGCGCTTTTGTCAACCAAACCTTCTTTCCATCCCAACTCCCCATGGTCTTCTGTAAAGGTGAGAGTTCACTTTAGTGCTGGCTCTGTTTGCCCCAATGTGGGGCCATATGCTGGAGCATGAATAACCTCTCAGGGCTGCATCCCTGAAAATAACCAGCTATCTTTCCCCTGGAAGCATTAAAATTGCCCATAGCTACCCAGTTACGGGTGGGACTTCAAGAGCCCCTTCCCCATCTACCGGGAGATTTTGTCTGTCTGGATCTTGTCTGTGCTGTCACAGCCACTGTAAGTTCAACTGTGCAAAGGCTTTGTCATATGTGGCAAATACTTTTCACTCTACTGCCTTAGACTCACGCAGTCTTTGTTCCTTTTCTACAGTGATTGTGGAGGCTGGGAGGAGGGGTGTGATGTGACACTCATATGCTGTGCAGTTGTGGGTCTCCCTATTAATCACCTTCTGTTGTAGTAAAATAAATTCTCTGATGAGGTTGAGATTATGTGAGATATGTGAACTTAGAAAAATAATGCCTTCTCTCCTACGTCTATTCCACAGCAAGCCACCTCTCTCATTAACAGTATCAGGTATAAGTTTCATCAGAAATTGGTTAGCTTCTTCCATAATGGTTTTGCTGCTACAGGACCATGGGCATGGTTTGCTGGGTCCATCCGTACAGTAGCTACCAGACATTATGGCTTTGCAAGAATGTTGATTAATTTTCTTCCTCAGTAGCTTTCATAGAACTTTCCAGCAATATGAAGGTCATTATTTTTCTTAAACTTCAGGTGGTTTATTGGGAGACAGGTGGAACTCAGAGATCAGCAAAGAAAGTCTTTGCAGCAGTTTGACTTCCTAATTATCTGTACTGACATTTAACTTAATTTTAGATGACATGTGTCTACTTCTTGCCTATGATCATTTTCAATAGAGATAAAAATGCATCAGTGTTGGATAGAGAGGAAACAGCTGATGAGGCATCTAATCCACTCCTCCTTCCTGCATTCCTATAATCTAGAAAATTGCTTGGTGCACATAAGCATTGACTCATCGTTTCTGAATATTCAACTAACCTCCTGAACTTGGTTTAGTTATCAAATAATACTAGTGTAATCAGAAATAGACATGGCTACCTGGAACTTCCTTTCACAACTTTGGTCTCACCGAATTGCTCTATAGTCATATATCCTCTCAAAAGCACAGATTCTGCATTTGTGTGACTGTTAATAAGAATCTACTTAGCACGTCTCACTGGAAGTTATTTGTAGAACATATTTTTGAAGGAAGCTGACTCAACTCAAATTCTTATGTTCTGCTATGGCTCACTTATACCAGGTTTCCATGACAGTGTTGCATTCTAGAATTTTCTTTAGAAAGAGCAGCATTGTATGTAAAATATTTTCCTTCTTAACTAAAATATTTTCAAGCAACACACCACACTCAGCCTACATGATTTTCAGAACACTTTCTAGAAGGGAGGGTGTTAGCCAGTGAACAGGCTGCAATACGAAAGACAGTCTCACTTGTCTTTTTTTTCATTACTGAGATTTTCATTTGCTGTCCTGTAGAAAGAAACCAAGCCAGGGCCCTCTGCATGGTAGGCAAATGTCCTACCACTGAGTAAGCCCACAAACCATAGAGGTATTTAACATCCATACATATTCTGATTTTCTATAACTGACTTGTCCCCCAACTCCAAAAAAATTAAGTACTGAGTATCTTTGAACCCTATTCATAAATATCAGTATTAGGGGAGGGGAGACTACTATGAAACCTGTTCCAAAAGAAGATAGATTGTGGTCCAGGGATATACACAGCTTTTTATAGTGCTTGACCTCAGAGATTAGGGGGCTATCTTGGTTATCTTGGTTCTGAAACCAAAGCTCCCTATTTCATATCACATCACCTAGAGGACTCTTGAGCCTCCTTCCTTCTCTTAAGAAAGTCTGTGTGGAGTCTGGAGACCTGGCCATTCTCACCAAGCCCCACCCCCAACACCAATTTTCCTCCAGGTGAAATTTGCTCTTCTTTCTTTCCATGTTTTGTTAGATGGTTAGACTGCTTCCCATATGGTTCTGTCTTCGCCTGACCCAGGATGTGGTGAAGGGGTCCACAGACTGTTGTTGCGACAGAACACGGAAACATAAAGGGTCTGGGTTACAAATGAAGTCTTTCTGCATGGGCTTTGAATCAAGTGCCCTCACTCCACTGGATAAAGAAAGAAGGCCCACCTCAGAATTCATTTCTTCCCTCCATTTCCTCAGTCTAATTTCTTTAAGAGTTTGATGTTAGCATTCTTTACAAAAGATTAGAAAACAATACTTTCATGACCTGCCTACTCACAGACCACCTGATGGGACACATATTTTTGTCCTTTTCTGCAGAAGAACTTAACATAAAACTTCCTCCTATCTCACTGGTCTATTGTAGAGAGAGTGGCTGAAACTTGGGCTGCTGCTGTGTTCCAAGAATCAGATTGTGAGTCTAGTGTGTCCAAGATGCTAGCTCTTCACTGCCACAAGGAGTCCTGACCTTCCAAAGACCATGACATTGTATCCTACCAAACAGGTATTTATTTGTATGTCCCTGGTGAGTATTACTCTGCTCACAATAGCACCAAAGGTGAATCAGCCTGGGTGTTCATGAACTGAGGAGTGACTACTGAAAGTGTGATATTATAGACAGTGGAATATTATTCAGCTGTAAAGAAAATGAAGTTTTACAACTTTCAGAAAAATTGAAATATACTTAGTAAAATAACAAAGGCTCAGACAAACACATGTTCTCTCTTGTATGCAGACCCTAGCTACTGACCTTCCAAAGACCATGACATTGTATCCTACCAAACAAGTATTTATTCTTTAAATATGCCCAAAAGATGTTCCAACATATAACAAGAGCACATGCTCCACTGTGTTCATAGAAGCCTTATTTATAATATCCAGGAGCTGGAAAGATCCCAGATGCCCTTCAACAGAGGAATGGATACAGAAAATGTGGTACATTTACACAATGGAGTACTACTCAGCTATCAAAAACAATGACTTCATGAAATTCACAGAAAAATAGATGGAACTAGAAAATATTATCCTGAGTGAGGTAACCCAGTCGCAAAAGAACAACATGGTATGCACTCACTGATAAGTGGATATTAGCCCAAAAACTTTGAATACCCAAGATACAATTCACAAACCACATGAAGTTCAAGAAGAAGAAAGATTAAAGTGTGTATGCTTCAGACCTTCTTAGAAGAAGGAACAAAAGTACTCATAGGAGGAAATATGGAGACAAAGTATGGAGCAGAGACTGAAGAAATGGCCATTCAGAGACTGTCCTACCTGGGGATCCATCCCATATACAGCTACCAAACCCAGACAATATTGGTGATGCCAAGCACTGCATGCTGGCAGGAACCTGATATAGCTGTCTCCTTAGAGGCTCTGCAAAAGCCTGATAAATACAGATGCTCATAGTCAACCACTGAACTGAAAATGGGATCCCCAATGGGGGAGTTAGAGAAAGGACTGGAGTACATGAAGGGGTTTGCAACCCCATAAGAAGAACAACAATATTAACCAACCAGACCCCTGAGAGTTCCCAGGGACTAAACCACCATCCCAAGAGCACACAGGGATGGACCCATGGTTCCAGCTGCATATTTAGCAGAGGATGGCCTTGTTGGGCATCAATAGGAAGAAAAGCCCTTGTGCCTGTCAAGGCTTGATGCCCCAGTGTAGGTGAATGCCAAGGCAGGGAGGTGGGAGGGAATGGGTGGGTGGGTGAGGGAGCACCGTCATAGAAACAGGGAGAGGGGGATGGGATAGTGATTTTCTGGAGGGGAAATTGGAAAGTGTATAACATTTAAAATGTAAATAAAAATATCCAATAAAAGAAAAAATAATAATTAAAAATTCATCTCAATATTTTATGGTGTTTACATAATAGAGCTGTTAGTTTAACATATGACAGAACAATTCAAGACAGCAAATACTGCTAATGGTATTGTAAGAGACTGAGGCCACTTCTTGCTCTAAATAAACAGACATGATTATTTATTTCTGTTCTTTCTGTGTTGGAGATATATGTGTCCTAAGGAAGTGTAAAGGTCAAGATGAAACTTTGAGGAGTTTATTCACTCTTTCCACTATTGGTGAGTCAGGGACTAAACTCAGGTCACCAGACTTGAGCACAGATGGCTTTACCTGCTGAGCATATATTTATGAGGGAGGAGAGTAGTGGGGAAGTTAGGAAACTAGAAAAGAGGCCTAGGATGTAAGAAGTGAAATGGAGACTGGTGGGGAGGTGAGAGGACACATATGAGAAGACAGAGGATGAGAGTGAAAGGGTGTGGTGTTGAGGGGACAGGAGTAGGGTAAGATGTGTGAGACAGGGGTGGGAGCATGGAGATAGGGAAGTTGGGAGGGAGCCTAACCCAAATTAAGTGTCTATGGAAATGGCCTAAGGAAACTGATTACTTTGTGTACTAATTAAAAAGAAAAGAGTTTGAAAGTCTAATAATGCAGTTTTTAAAAACCCAAAACTTTCACTTAATTTGAAACCAAGAAGGGTTAGGCTGCATGAGGAAGACCCCTGTAACTGTTCTTTCTGCTGCTATATATGCCGAGTCCCTGGCGATGTCCTTAATGAAGTATTTGCTTTAAGGGAGCAGTTTCTGTCATGTGGGTTTACCTTTGCATGTAATGTTCTGCTCCCAGAGATCTACCAATGACTATGCAGCTGTGAGCACGTGTGAGTGGGTGACCTGAAATCTCTCCTATGCAAGAGAAACTAAAGGACTCAATGAATCTGATCCAATTTGAAACCAATGGGCCAGAAATTCTACATCCCAAGGTTTACATAGCTTTGCTCCTAAAATCTTAAAAGGACATGGGGAACATTTTAGAATAAAATATCTCATGTCAAACTAGAAAGTGTGGGTTGAGGCAAACACCTCTTCCCATGCAGAGTGAGGTCATCCTTACAGATGGTGTAATTGTGTAGCATCTCTGAAATTCCACTCATTTTTCTTTCCATCCTTCTGTGGTACCAGAAATTAGACCCAGTCAAGCTAGGACAAATGTTTCTTTCAAGTAGAATATGGTATTGAAAGGCTCAGAAGAACCCAGCATTAGAAAGGAGCTCACTATCAGGGAATCTTGGTGATCTTCTGAGTTAGAGAAGATTCCACAGCCCAGCCTGACCCCAGTTCTGTGTTGCATTCTCAGTTCCACCCTCCTCTTCCTCCTCTTTCTCCATCTCCTCTTATTTATCCATCTTCTCCTTTAAAATAAGTATTTTTAATAATTCTTTGAGTATTTTATACATTGCATTATATTAGCCACTCCTAACTCCTCCCCTTGAGTCCTACAATATCCATCCCCACCTTTCTACCCAGCAACATTATGTATTTTTAAAATTTAGTAACCCTTCAAGTCCAGTTTGCACTATCCATACATTTCTGCATATAGAATTGTCCACAGGAGCCACACTCTTAAAGAAAACTGATTTTTTTCCTCCCTGAGAAGCAGTCAAGTGTCCCTAACTCTTAATTTAGGGGTCATTTAGCTCATGTTAGAATATTGGCAGGTTGGATCTTGCATAGTTACTGTGTTAGCTCATGAGTGCGTGTGGGTGGGAGCAGGGGTATTTGTGTCTAGAGGATACTGTTTCATTCCTTCCCAGCATCCAGCTCTTACCATGTTTTTGTGTTGGGGATGGTTTTGGGCACTGTGTATTCAGATACTGACTTCGATGCCCAGCATCTGTTTGCATTGGCATGGTCACACATCTCAGGTCTCAATGATACATAAACATTGTTTTCGATCCCATCTGATTGACTAATAAAGAGGTGATTCAGCCAATAACTGGTCAAGGGAGAAAGAGAGGTGGTTGAGGAAGGAAATAAGGTATGGAGAAACCTTGTGGATGGACAAGGGGTATTCACCATGATGTCACACCAAGAGAGCAGCCATGAGGCTACACATGGACCAAAATGAGCCAGAGCAAAATGCGGATGCAGGTAAAGGACCTCATGGCTGGGCAGTAGGCAGCGTAGTCAGGTTACAACAGCTCAGAACCTGCTTTACACTGCTTGCAGCTTATTAATAAAAATACTATGTGTGATGGTTTGTATATGTTTGGGTCAGGGAGCAACACTATTCCAAGGTGTGGACTTGTTGGAGTAGGTGTGTCACTATGACTGTGGGCTTTAAAACCCTCATTTTGGATGCCTATAAGCCAGTCTTCTATTAGCAGCCTTCAGATGAAGATGTAGAACTCTCAGCTCTTCCTGCACCATGACTGGATGGATGCCACCGTGTTCCCACCTTGATGATATGAACTGATCCTCTGAACCTGTAAGCCAGCCCTAATTAAATGCTGTCCTTATAAGAGTTGCATTGGTCATGGCGTCTGCTCACAGCAGTAAAATGCTAACAAACACTCCAGGTCTCTGTGTCATTTATTCTGGAGCTAAAAGGGGCTACAGCAGGCTTAGAAATACTCTACAGTTACTTGGGAACAAAGGGGGTGATGAAGCCCCCCAAATTACATTTACATTTCTGTTTCCTACTTGATGACTCCTCAGAGAGAGGGGTTGAAATCAATATCTCACTCGGGACTGAACACTCCACAGACATTTTATTTCTTCCTTTACTAGCTGTGAGTTTCTTTGTCCACCATACAAAGGAAACTTACTTGATGAAGCATGAGGGTTGCACTAAACCAACTGGGCAGAGACATGAATTTAGAGGGTAGTTTGATACTATAACCATTTAGCAAATCTGTGGTAGAAGGCTTACCCATGGGGTCTGTGAACTCCCCAACATGGGTTCTTGGACAGACTACAGTACCAGAGACACATTTCCTCCTGTAAAGCAGGCCTTAAAACCAGTCAGAAAATGGTTGGTCATTCCCATAATATTTTTGCCACAAATAATACACATGCTTATATCTCTCCACAATGGCTGTTTTTGCATTATTCATAGGGTCTGTTCTAATGCAAATATTAGACTTTGATGACTTTCTCCCTCAGCAGACTGTATAATACCATCCAATGCTATGAAAGTAAGTCAACAGGGAGAAACCTACCTGGTTAGGGTCAAATTTGATTATTCTGTATCCTGCAGCCAATGTATATGGTGTCTTTCACAACAGAGTTTAATCATCGAGTTCTGGTGGGAAAACAAATCAATAGCAAGAGCCTATTTTGTTTGCGGAATTTTGGAGACACCTCTGACCAACAGCTCAAGTATCCCTCATACCAAGTGTTGGGCATTATACTTGGGAAATTATGCCTGTCCTCTAGTTCTGCCCTTTCCTATCCACTCATTGTCTAGTATTGTGAAACAGAAACTGGGTTTGCTCCTTCCACACATTTCCATTTTAATTTCAACTAACACAGCATCTGCTAGACACAGCACTTACATCCTTTTGTCTGAGATTTGTCATCACCTTTATTCCCAGGACGTGTAAACCCTATCTATTGTTTGCTTTCTTCTAAGGTCTTGGGTCCTCTGCCTCTTTGAGACTCATTAACATCCTCATGTTCATACTTCTGTCTATCTCCCATCCTCTACCCACGAATGTGGAGCACCCACCTTCACGTGGAACTAAGCAGGGACAATCTGGAGCTTTCTTTAAAATCTCTTTCCAAGTCTCCACAACTGTCTCCACTTAAGATATTACATTTCTGGGACTCCAGAGTTGGGGACACAGTTCTTTATTTTCCTGTTTATGCTAGTTAGTCGGTGTGACAAAATGCCTAAGAAAGCCAAGTTAAGGCCTCTGGCTTCAGAAGTTTGAGTCCATTGGCTTCTGTGGCTCTGGGCCTTGGTCCAGGGAGAATAACACGAAAGAGAATGCCCAGGAAAGAAGCACTGCTCCCCTCACGGTGGCTACTAAGCAAACAGAAAGAAAAAAGGAACAGGGTCTCAAGTACACCTTTCAAAGCCCCACTTCCTGAAATACCTAATGTCTGTAGATTACCCTCAAAGCTACTGAGTATTCCATATGTATTTGGGGAACATTTAAGATTCAAAGAATAATAGTAGTATTTCATTCTTTGAGTAGAACTCATTTAAAGAGTCTATGGGAGGAAGATGTAAATGAGTGAAGATGATGTAGTCAGCTAGTATATATTCAATACAGACAACTGAGCCCAGTGCAAACACCTAAGGAGATTGCACGTTTAAGAGACAAGATCTGAAAAACTTAAAAGAACCAAAGAGAAAGAAGAACCTAGAACTGGAGCAAGAGTCTTAGTATAAGGTTCCAATATGGCATTGATCTAAGATTGGCTCCTAGAAGGGTATGTAAGACCCGCAGTCTTGGAGAGTCTGTCTATATTCTCCATCTCTTCATTTCATTGAATTTATTTAGGTATTGCTTATTTCTTGGCACTGAAGATTGGGCTGCCTGTGTGATGATTGCATATTCTATGACAACACCCACTTTCCATTGCTTTTCAAATTAGGTGTTTTAAAAACAGGTGCCTGTTTGGTTGAGCCATCCCTGAATTCTTGAGCACAAGGGAAGAGAAGAAAATGGAGTGCCAGATCTTTTCTCTGTTTGTTTACCTTTAAAAAGAGACATTATGCATATAATGTGGTATATTAGCCTATTTACTTCAAAAAGTGTTAGAACAAAGATGTATTTTGAGCTTGCATGTACCTCAAATTCTATCTTAATTACTCTATAACTTGGATCTTCTGCATGGTGGATATGAGGTGAATGGCTTTGTTCTGACACAAGCTTCTCTAATATGCTTTCCTCACACAGATCCAAAAGCAAGGAGGCTTGCTCAGTGTGGTGCTATACCTGTAATCCCACTGTGTGAAAGACTGAGGAAGAGGGATCACAAGCAGTGCAACATGGCCTGCACTGTGAGAGCCTGTCTCAAAATCAAAACAAAAAAAATCACAAACAACAAACAAACAAACAAACAAAAAACCAATGAAGCAAAACAGAACAAATTCAAGGGGCTGACTGAGCATGGACCTAATTCAGGAGCAAAACTAAACCTTCTCACTTTATAAGTTAACTATTAGGCATTTGTTACAGTCTCAGGGAGCTGACTGGGACATCTTCATAGGGACATAACTACTCACACAATTTTATCACACATTTACCAAAATACAGGTGTGGAGTGTGGTTTGGACACATAGCCATGACGAAAGTGTTCTGTATACTTAGTCTTGTGGTCATGGGTTTAATCTCTCTCTCTCTTTTTTTTTGACTTTTTTTATTGGATATTTTATTTATTTACATTTAATGTTAATTCAAATGTTATCCCCTTTCCTCCCTCTCCCATCCCCCTTCCCTGTGCTTCTATGAAGATGCTCCCACTCCCTCCCAACAGCTCCCACCTCAATACCCTGGCATTCCCCCCGACACTTGGGAAATGAGCCTTCACAGAATGAAAACAGGCCTTACCTTCCTCTGAGCTTCAAGGCTCTCAAGGATTAAGTGCATCTTCTACTGAGGCCAGACCAGGTATCCCTTCTATATATGTGCCAGGGGCCTCAGACCAGCTCATTTATGCTCCTGGTTGGTGGCTCAATCTCTATTTGGGAGGGGGAAACTGAGGGAGGAAAAGTACTGGATTGTAAATAAATTTAAACAATAAAAAAGAAATTATGAGGGTTAAAAAAGAATGGAAAGAATTTTAAGTTATTTCCCTGGTACACAAGGGAAGATGCACGATATTGGAATGAAACTTTGAAATACAATCCATCATGCAAAACCTCTTACCAGGTCATAAAATGTTCTTTAAGGAGACACCCAGAATGTAGCAGAGAAATTCAAACAAAGGAACAATGATATTACCCAGAGCTGGTGTTGAAACTGCTCTATACGTACATGCAATATCAATGTTTGATATGATCATCTGTTAAACTTTACATAAGGACACTTCCTATAAATATTTAAAATCAGAGGGAATGAAAGAAATCTAAACAGTGGAAACAGATAAATAATGCCTTCACATTTTTCAAAATAGTAAGGCTTGGCTATCAAGCAAAGAATAAATATTTTATAACAAAAAAATCAATCCAAAGCATTAGTTTTTAAATATTACTCTGAAATACATTTGCATCCTGCCCTAGTTAGGGTTATTATTGTTGGGGTGAAACACAGTGATCAGAAGCAGCCTGAGGAGTAAAGGGTTTATTGGGCAAAGGATTCCACCTCACTCTTCAGCAGTGTTGCTTATTGGCTTGTTCTCCCCATGGAGGAACAGCCACCAGAATCCAGGACCACCAGACAGGGGGTGTCCCCACCCACAATGGACAGGGCCATCCCTCATCAATTACTAAGTAAGAAACTGTCCTGCAGGCTTGCCTGCAGGCCCAGTCTGACAGAGGCATTCTCTCAACTGAGGTTTCCATCTTGTATCAAGTTGACATGAAACCAGGTAGCACATACAATAGTTTGTCAAACCTGAATTGATGTTGTTTTGCAGTGCATTGGTGCTTGGTGATAGGTACATTGTCTCTGTCATTTGAACGTGTGTGCTTACGATTTATTTAATTGTTATTTTCTGCCCCTTCAGTTCAGTATATGTCACCCTATACACACTGCAAGCTCCTGGGTAGTCAATCGCCAGAATCAGTGAACGTGCACTGGACCTCCTCTGTATAGAATTGTCAGCATGTTTTCACGTGGTTCACATACACAAATGAACCCTAAGCTTAGACGTAGTGTGTGTCTCACAGGATGTCCCAGCAAAGTGAGGAAATTCTAAAATTCTAGCTTAGCTTGACCTCCTAATTAAACAGTAGAATAACTATTTCTGCTGAGTCTTGATTAGTAGTAGATTTCCCAGGCATTGATTATCTGGCAGACTTGAGGACAGACAGGGGTGTGCTCCTGGACTCTGCAGTAGAAGGATGGGTCTATAAAGCAATCGCAGAACTTGTCTTTTAAAATGTGTGTAAGAGTTTGCCTTTATATTTTAGAATGGTCACTTCCCTTCCTCTGCACCCCAAATGAAGTTCTTGTTTGCTGCGTGATCAGATATGTTAAACTGCTTTTACGATCTAATAAATCAGCTTCAACAAAGGCTAATTTGTTTCAGTAAATCATTCCAACATTTAAAAAAAGAGATTATTTTCTTTCTTTTTTAAATAGAGAATTGGAACTGGTTCCAGGACACTCGGCCATCATTTCAGTGCATAACTCCCATAATAGGTGTTTCTCACACGTCTGTGGGGATGGGAAGATGGTCAGGCCAGTGTCCCTGGCTCTGGGACAGTCAAGTACACCTGTGATAAATTTGCACACATACCAGTGACTTTGTTCTCCGTGTGTCTTCATTGAACAGTTGATCAAATAAATGCATAAATTTTCCCAACACAAATCTTGAACACAATCATCACTAATATAACCCTTGATTTTACACACACACACACACACACACACACACACACACACACACACACACACACACAAATGGAGTAAATTTACAGGCGAAAAAAATAAAATACAACCCAAAATACACATGAAGAAAAACACGGCTTCAGAAATACTTGGTTAACGGCAGTATTTCCAAAATAAAGCCCATGTAACACAAGAAATGGGAGTCAGACCACAGTGGAATGAAGTAACCCAAAAGAATTTTTTAATTATCAATGCAAATCAAAAGAGAATTTATCCCTAGACCTCTTGCTGGAAGAGGAAACTTGATTTATAGATGAGGCTGAAAACGTTCTTTTTAGATGAACAGTTTAGATAACTGACTGGAACATGGCGCTGGATAAAGAATAACTCCAGAAGTACTTCAGTCTGCCACATTAGACCTACATGCTTTGTGGAGCAAATTCTGAGCTGCCAGCATCCGTGGAGAAGTCCTCCTTGGCTGGGTTACGTGGGTGGTACCCTGCTCTTTCTCAGCAGATAAAACTTAAGGTGTGGGGAACTAGCATGATAGGTCAGAAACGAGTGACCCTGAACTCCTGGCTTTCCTTCCTGAAGGCAGATGCTGATGTTTTAGTGTGGGTTCCTTCCCAGTTTTGTCCTCTCAGGAGACTCTTGGCGCCACATTGAACATTCCCGCTGCTGCAGCAGGCTTCTTTCCCTTTCTCAGGGGCATGGCGTATCTGTAAGAGAGGCATAGCCCATACGTGCACCCCGTTGCTGCGCAGACAAGCTTCATAGCTGCATTATGTGGGGCTCTTGCAGCCCCTTTCCCCCAATGTCCAGTTCCTTCTCAGAAATCTAGATCTGGAAAAGCTGGATCAGTGAACCCCAGGAAGGGACAGAGCCTTGCCAGCCAGTTCTTCAGCAGCAAGAAGAAATACTTTCTAGAACACAGTGGAAGGTTCTACAGGAGGTTTCTAAGATAGACGTATACAGCTAACCTCATGCTGACTTTCAGACATTAGTTTCCTTTCTGCTTCTCTCTCTCTCTCTCTCTCTCTCTCTCTCTCTCTCTCTCTCTCTCTCTCTCTCTCTCTTTCTCTCTCTCTCTCTCTCTCTCTGTCTCTCTCTCTGTCTCTCTCTCTCCCCCTCCCTCCCTCCCTCCCTCCCTCTCTCCCTCCCCCTTTCTTTTTCTCTGTCCCTTCCTTCTTTCCTTTTTCTTTTTCATAAAACACACCGAGAATAAAAAGGAAATTCCAAGTGCTAACGAGGGATTCAGAATTCTACTCTAACGTTCGTGCGTAGAAGTAAAAATATTGAACAAAAATAGTAAGTAGTAACAAAGCGAGCATAGGTTCTAAAATGGTTTTAAGAAAAATAAGATTATAGAATTTGCTTTTCCGAGTATAAGTTTTTAGAGGACATTTTTCATGGATTATAATTCTCAAGGTCTACTCTGGTTTGTTATCAGGAGATTTCAACATACAAATTTTGTTTCTGGTTCTCCTCATCGTACCAAGCAAAGTATGCAGGTGAGGCTACTAAGTAAATGACTGGAAACCCATGGAGTGATAGTTTCTTGAGAATTAAGTCTTTTTACTTTTTAGTTTTAAAGGAAGCTTTTTAGGATTAAAAAAGGCCACAGTAAAAATAATGTTGTCGTTGTTGTTGTTATTATTGACATTACTATTTTAAATTCATATTTTTTCCCATAAGGCACTCTGAGGAGTAATTACACTAAAACATTGTTTTGTTCAAGTGAGGTGTTTTGATTTTCTTTGAGCAGCAAGTTGAAATGTTCCTTTTCTTTTACTTATTGACTTTAAAAAGTTATTCAACCAAATCAAGTCTATGAGAAAAACAGTCCTATTTTTATGTGAACCCAAACTTCTTCACAGACCCAGAAATAAATGCTAAATTCCATTTTAATCAGGACTGACCAATTTACAAGGATGGGTGGCTATCAGAAGCATCTCTGGGAGTAACAGTAATCTGACTCAAAAATTCACAGGGTCATTGCCCTGTTTTCTTGTGCCTCCTTCCTCATTAAATAATTGCTACAAGTCAACCTACAAATCCAGATAAAGAAAGAAAACCAAAAAAATGTAAGAGTGCTAGTTCATTTGCATAACATTTTATTTTCTTCTCTTTCGAGGATGGTTTTAACTTGAGCCATTGATCTTGTTCAAATACTATAGCAATGGATAATGACTGTAATGCTATAATGTCCATTTTTTAAATTCCAAAATTTAACTCTCTTAGTGTTTTCAAAATTCACACACAGATCGATTACAATTAGTGTTCACCATTTCTATGAGTGATTTTTGTGACCAGAGGCAGAAAGAAGTCAAATATTTTTCTGTTATATATTTCAGCTTTTCACATACACTTATTTCCCTAAGACATGCCAGTGTCTTGAGAATTATTATAGTGAATAATTTCTATGTATTTATTGCTACATGTTTGCAATATGTTTTAAAAAAATTCCCCTAGTTATACAGCATACACTGTGTATTGATGGGTTTGAGTACAGCATATGCACAGAACTGTGAAGCGAAGCCATCACTATTTTCAATGTTAGATTGGCTTTTGGGGATCTCATCCTTGTATACAGATACTACGGTTACCTTCTCTCCCTCTACCTGCAGGCCACTTCCTGACTACTGCTCATTCCTAATTCCTCCTAAGTAGTTCCTCTCCTATTGCCAATTCTTACTGTCTTGTGCAGAGGGCCCCAGCTGCCATTCCTTTACGATTGCTATGGCTGAGACATATCCATATGACCAAAATTCATAGCAATCCTTCTGCTCTCTCTTCTGTAGCATTTTCTGGGCTTTGGGATGTGTGATATAAATATCATGTTTGTGGGGCAGTCTGATTCTTGGGCCAGTTCAGCATCTTACCACTAATGAAGTAGTATTCAGTACTACCACAGTATTGAGTTTACAACACTCATTGCTATTGTAGTACTGAGTCTGTAGTACTCACTACCACTGCAGTACTGAGTGTGTAGTACTTAGCTCTACTACATTAGTAGTTCTGTAGTCCTCATTATTAGTCCAGTTTAGAATACTTACCACTCAGAAAATGAGGCAGAGTAGGAATGCAGTATATACTTTGGACCAATAGGATAGATTTCTGTTGGGTGTAAAGAATTCCAGCATATTTTCAGTGTAGAGACCTGGTTGGGCCCCACACATTTGTTCACCCACATGATTGTTTACATCTCTGTTGTTCAGCCATCAATCTTCTCTTGTGACCTATAACTCCATCTCCTTCAGATCCTTCATTTCTGCCCTCTGTACTCCATGGCCAATGTCTCGGTTGCTAAGTTCTTATATCTTCCACAAAGTTCTTGTCCCCCTCATCTCATGACCCATTTTCTCAGTCCTTCTGGGTGGTCTTGGACTGCATGGCTTTTCTACACACCGCCTTTATGTTGCAATGCATTAATCCTCAGTTCTGATCCCTTCTCCATTTCCCAAACCCCAGCTTTCCTTAACCCCAGACCCTATTGAGTGCATTAATGAATATAAGTTGGAGGTGTGTGAAAGTGGGCTCAGTGTAAGCAATCAGGAAGCTCAGTGGATGGTGGTTCCTGGAGCTGACTGCCACTGTTAGGTAATGTGCCATCCCCCTGCTGTTTCTCTTCAAACGAAGGCAACTCAATTAGCCTCGATCCCTTCACTGATTGCTTTATACAAATTAACTAGATACTAAATGACATTGTTTCCAATTATGGTCCAGGAAAACGAGAGAAAGGGAAAGTTCCTGGCTAATTTCCCACAGGTATAGAATGTACATAAAACCCCGATGTTCTTCCAAAAGGGATGATGAGGGTCACGAGACACAGGTGTTATAGTGACAGTACCTGTGATGGTTGTGGGGTAAAATATTAGAGTCATCTTCCTTCCCATTGACCTTCTCATCTCTTCTGGATGCTGTCCTTGCTGATTTCCCTGATGGGAAGGGATCAAATAAAATTCAAGTAGTAGCATGCCTTGAAGATCTTTGCAACTCTGCTGCTGCCATGTAAGACTGAGACAGATCAGAACACAGTCACTTCAAGCAACATTTAAGGTGAAGGGCAGTCACAGCAGACATTAGCAAATAGCCTCTGGCCTCTGCACATACTGACGCATAGAGCTGTGCACAGACATGCACCCATATACATGCACACTACACACACAAAACAGCAAAATGAGCTCTTAGGAATTACCGTAGTTGGCTGATAAGCTGGCCCCAAGGGGTAAGAGTAGGAAGGCTAGCCATGTACCTCACCTGGAAAGCAGGGGAGAGCTGGTTCTAACGGTGTGGGCATGGGAGTGTCTGGGCAAGGGCTTGGATAGCAGGAGAGCTGGCTCTACCCCTCACTTGGGCAAAGCTGGAGAACTGACCCTGGTGTCATGGAAACAGGAGAGCTGGTGGGCTGACCAACTCAGTTTCCTCCCAGGCCAGATCCAGACCTTGAGTTGTCCCAAACCAACATGTAGCTCATCTACGAACTGCTGAATCACATACAGGGGTCAATTCTGTAGATCCATAGCTGAAGGCTCTCCATAACACGGGACAACAACAGGATATCTGAGAGGAGTCCCAGTGAGGATCATGTATTGATAGTGTAGCAGAGCCAGAGGCCTCCAACCAGATCAATGACTCATTGCAATGAGCACTTGCACGTGAAGCTTTTTGGGCAAAAGGATATACTGTAGGACACATTGTGACATACTGCAGTTTCCAGGGAGAAATTTTTGTTGTTATTTTATTTCATTATTATGCTTTGTTTTGTTTTGTTGGGGTGGTATTGCAGGGGCAGATATGAAGGGATTAAGGGATGACTGGGAGTGGAATGCATGGTGTGAAATACACAAAGAATCAATAGAAAGTTATTTAAATTCCCCCGAAATAATAAAGTAAATGAATATTGTAAATAAGTGAGGTCTGTAGCTTTAATAAGGTGGTTTTTCAAAATTTAAATTAAATTATATATAATGTAAGCACATTTTAAAAATTAATATCCAGTATGTATACTTAAAATTAACTAATACAAAGTTTGGCTTTTCATCCAACTTTAATGAAGTAGGCCTGGGAAATGGACACAAGTGTGCAGGACTGTCTACTTACACTAATCCTGAGTGTCCTCCAGTCTCACTGTGCAGCCTGAAAACAAGTGCAGCCCTTTGCCTCCAGCTCTGGGAAAGAGGTGGAGTCCTAAAGTTCCCATACAATGGATCATTGACTCTGACTTAATCCATAACAGTGGCTAGGGATCTATTCATCTATCTAATGAGTGATTCCATTTTAAAACAGTCACCATTTAACTGTCAAAAGTTCAGCTTTTGGTTTTGGTTTTCTCAGCAGCACGATAAATCTTGTCACCCTTTACATTTCTACATGTATGTAGGTCTTGTGTGTGTGGGTGGGTATGTGTTCATGTGTATGTGAGTACATGGGTCTGCACATGCATGTGGGAAAAGACAGACACAATCTTGGCTGTTAATCTTGAGGTGACTCCTACCTTGATTTTTGAGTTAGGTTTTCTGGCAGTGCCTGGAACTCACTGTGTAGGGTAGACTGACAGGCCAGTGACCATCGGAGATTTGTGTGTCACCCTAGCTTTTCATTTTACACTTAGAACCAACCTTACTTCCTTTATGCAGATAAATTGACAGGGTACAGTCCATCCTCTGTTTACTTGGAAATTCACATGCACAAGAGCCCACACCATGGGCCAGCACAGATTATGAATGTTAACAGTGAGCACTCCCTGTCTCCCAGGGTAGAGCCCACACCATGGGCCAGCACAGATTATGAATGTTAACAGTGAGCACTCCCTGTCTCCCAGGGTAGAGCCCACACCATGGGCCAGTACAGAGTGAGAATGTTAACAGTGAGCAGCCCCTGTCTCCCAGGGTAGAGCCCACACCATGGGCCAGCACAGAGTGAGAATGTTAACAGTGAGCACCCCCTGTCTCCCAGGGTAGAGCCCACACCATGGGCCAGCACAGAGTGAGAATGTTAACAGAGCTCACTCCCTAGGTAGCAGGAATTGTGTGCAGACAGGGATATACCTAGCCTGGAAAGGAGAAACAACATTTCAGGCAAATGCTAAAACTATATACTTACTTTTATTTTATAAAATGGCAATAGAATCTATTTTTCTAATGCTGAGGATAACATTTCCATGGTAGAAAAAAATATATGTACATATTTATATTTATATCTTCCATGGAAGGAGAGTCAGAATCAACAGCCAAAACATAATGTTTCTATTTTGACGGTATTTCATGTCAGGAAAGTGCCAGTCTGGTACTAGTGTACTAGTACCCGTTATATTGTCATTTAATAGCAGAAACAGCCTCTCACTGGGTTCTGGATTTTGGGAAGATACCTTCCTATCATTCTTTCTTCATAAACATCTAAAGATTCAGAGTTATGTAAGTGTTCTACCTCAGTCCCCTTCAAAGACAGGGGTGCAGATATTTATAGCTCGCTGTGGCAGAGGCACTGTGATGAGCAAAGCTACCTGTTTTATCTGCCTTGAGGGGCTGGGTCTCTTCTAATGTGGAATCTATAAGAAAAATCAACTAGTTTGCTTTTAAGGAGAGCCAAAACATTAGCTTCCTTGAATGTAAATATTCTATATTTCATGTTCACATAAAAACTATGTTAGCCAGCTACCTCAATTCCATGTGAAACGACTGGAGGATCTTCCGGGTTCTTTTGTTGTTGTTGTCATTGTTATTGTTTGTTGCTTTGTTTTGTTTTTTATGTTGGTACCACCGACAGGCAAGGGAGCTGGCTATGGATGCAGAAGCAACTCTGAGAGACTGAGTTAGAGCACACACCCTCACCAACAAGGCTGCTGAGCACAGGAACGACACAGACACTTGAGAAGCCCCGACCAGATCCTGAGGTAGCAGCAGGACACATTTTCATTGTGTATCTTAGCTCTTTTCTGGTATTGTGATAAAATACTTGTCAAAAGCAACTTTGGGGGAAAAGATTTCTTTTGGCTCATGGTTGCAGAGTGTCCCACCCCATCATTGTGGACCTCATGCAGCATGAGTTTGAGATTGGCTCGGCACTCAGGAAGCAGAAGGAAGCAACAGGTAGTGGGTCTGGCTATCAGACCTCAAAGCCCACCCCAATGTGTAATGCTTTCTTCAGTAAAGCTCTACCCCTAAATGTCCCAGAACATTTCCAAACACATCAAGCTGGGAACCAACTGTTCAAACACATGAGCCTCTGGAGAACAAAGAGCGACAATGGGTAATTTGAAGTATTGGCTACGTATGTTGATTTTAATAACGATTGCTAGAAATGAATTGTCTCTTGGCTATTGGTCAAGTCTGGCTACAGCACTAGTACCTAAATGATTTATTAAACTTAGCAAACATTTTGGATTCCGTAGACCTTAAACTTCATGCATTCTTTACATTTGGAGTTGGAAAATGATAAATTATCTTTCAGACATTTCTGTACTCCACAGCACACTGCTTCAGCCTCATCAGTTTAACATGAAAGATATTCAGGGTCTCAGAAGAAGTGATCTCAGGGGCTGGGGATGTGGTCAGCATCAGAGCAATTGGATAACATGTGTGTAGCTCTGAGTCCAGCCCCTTGCAAGGGGGAAAGGGGGTATTCTGAAATTTATTATTAGCCTTCAGTAATACTGTAAGACATCGGGAAGAGGTGCCTGCTGGTGTGTGTGTGTGGGGGGGGTTGGGCCTGTCATCTGCTTTTATTTTTCTTTGATCAGCTGAATATACACCCCCCAAATGTGGGAAAGTGAAAGATGCTCTGGTTCCCGGTTGAGGAGGTTTGAACACCGGAGACTCTGAAAGGGATGGTAGGTGCTTTGCCTGACTTCCAGGAAATCAGACCGTTCACAAGCTGTGGCCCTGCATAGATTTATGATCATCAGTCACATAAGGGAAACGCCCTAAGCCCCTTCCTAGGTAGAGGATGGGACCACAGGTCACATAGGCTCAAGACATCTCTTCATTATACTGACGCGCCTAGAGGCCTGGAGGCTTAGCCAATGAACTTTCCTTCCCAGACACTCCTCCCTGAAACAGGAATTTAATCTCAGGTCCACTCTGATAAGTGGGGTATGGTTTTACTCATCCACTTTCCGCTATTACAATAAATGCCTTGAAACCATGGACTGCCTCTTTTCATTGGGATCCGCCTTGGGGAGCCACAGTGAAGGCCTACAGAGCCACCTCTAATTTCAGAAGAGAGCTTCCCTGCCCCTCCCCCTTTTCCTCACTCGCTCGGACTAGATCCAGCCCAGCTGGAGACCACTCTATTCTCAGCTCTTCCGTGGCATCACAGAGGTTCCTGGATGCCCAAGAGCCTAAGAACTGATGCCCCAGTCTCCTTGTAGGTCTGGAGACACCAGACCACAGCTCCAGCTGTGTCCTGCATTCAGACTGTGCTTCCCCACCCCCAAAGTCATGTCCTATGGTTTCTCACAGCCTGACACCCACCCAGTGGCAGCCGGAGTCCTACTTCCCTCAGCGGCCTGACCCCTGTGGCAGAGCAGATGCGGGACCCCATTAACCTATACCCAAATATTCTTATTATTTTTGTTTACACATTCTTGAAGTCACAGGAGTGGGAAGTGAGTGTGGGAGAAGAAATGAATGACCACCTCACACCCTTTCCTAGCCATAGCACAGAGCACTACAGTATGAGTCTCCATTCTTTGATCAGATCTGTGTAATCCTAAGAAGAAAATACTTTTTCAGCTTTGGCTATTCTGACTTTCAAACATCTCCAGTCTATTGACAGAACATGGTGGATTGAGTTTGTATGTGAGTGACAGGAAGTGGGGTGAGGAATCGCTACACTTTTGTAGGCTGTAAAACTAACTTGCTTTCTTGTTATTAAAGGTGGAAGGAATGAGACAGAGCTAAGAAACATACCCTCACTCTGCTAATTATGCCCACCTCTATTTTCTATTTGTAAGGATATTTGATAGTTGTTTCTGTTAAGAATTACCCTGGTTTTCCTTAGTGAGTTTTGCAGCTGTGTGGAGTTCCTGGCAGGCAATGCGGTTGAGGCTGAGTGAGTCTAAAATGTTTCCCTGAATCTCAGTTCGTATTGAAAACAGGCCCACACTCTTGAATGTTTAAAGCAGCATCGTTTCTGGCCAAAATTTCAGTGTCAAAACAAAATACTGCAGAAGAAATTACATTTCAGTTTTCTTTGTTTCTTTTTAAGAACTCAAGGAAAAGGGGGAGGGGAGAATGTTAAAAAGTAGAAGGAAGTTAGAGGACAAAGGAAAGAAGTGGAAAATGTGTGGTTTAGGCCAAGATTTACTTGGATTAATTTTAAGTAAATTGCTACAAATAATTTGTTAACGTTCTCCAAGGAGGTTCATTAAAAAATATGATAGGTTTATTATAGGAATAAGATAATCCTTGTACACTCCTACTCACCATCTAGTATCAGTGTCAAAAAGCATAATTTGAGGGCTGAGAGATAGCTCAGGTGGTGAAATGCTTGCCTTGAAAGCCCAGGGCCTGATATTAATCCCCAGAACTGGCAAATAAAGGGTATGCATGGTGTTGAGAAATTATGGCAGCTCTAGAGGGAAGAGACAGGTAGATAGATCTCTGAACTGCTGGTCATACATCCCAGCCAAATCAATGAACTGTACACAGGGAAGAGGATGGTGCTTGAGGAATAGAGCAAGGGCTATCCTCTGATTACACATGCGCGCACACACACACACACACACACACACACACACACACACACGTACCCATGTAAGATCATACATTCAAGCATAATTTCAATGGTAATCTTTCATTAAAACTCATAGAAGAGCAACTGTCAAGAACATTAGGATACATGCATCTGAAATCACCAGGCTTTCATCTATGTGGCTGTCTAGAACTGTCTCATGACGAGAGTATTTTAACTTTAAAAGGTAGACTCAAGTTGAAAGAAAGAACTTTCCAGACTGCTGATGTACTTGATTGCTTCCAACATCCCTGCCATCATCCATGTTGACTTTGCCATCCCTATCACCATCCTCGATGATGGACACCAGAATGTCCAGCATCTTTGTGGACACCAGAATCTGAAGGTCGAGTTCGTCTCTTACTTGAAACAGAAAAAGAAAAAGCATAGAAATGACCATCCATAGGTTCATTGACATCTATTAAATCACTTGTGAATTATTCGTCTTATGTGACAAGGTGAGTCGCATGGACATGGCTGCTTATATACTCTGTAAGTTAGAGAGTCTGCCCCTGCACAAATCAGTCCTGCCCGATGCATCATCCTCAAGGTCTAGGCACCTTCAGGAGGGTCACATTCTCATTAGGAGATCTCTGAAATATGAGTCTCTGTGGGGGTGTCTTACTTAAAATAAGTGGAATTTCTGAATATTTTCATTTGACTTTTGCCTGAAATGTTGTAAAAGGCTTTGTGTTGGCAAAGTGTGTTAATAAAGCATGTATAATAAATGACTCAGGCCATGTGGGAAGAATAAATATGTAAATTAGAGACTCAAACACAGATGCAAGGTTTTTGAGGATCACAAGTAAGCTTCCCTTAGTGTGGAAAACAAGTTTCCTTCTAGTTCTATTTGTTGGCTTGTTTGTTTGTTTGTCTTGTTTTTATACATGCTTTCATGTATCCCAACCTGGCCTTGAACTTGCTATATAGCCAAATGTGAACTTGAACTTAGGATCCTCCTGCCTCTTCACTTGAATTGGTGGCATTACATGTGCGTCTCTCCACACTGGATTTAAATGGTTTAGGGGATCGACTCCAGACTGCACGCATTCTAAGCTCTGTCAGCTGAGTTTTTCTAATTGCAAGCTTTTCTAATTCCATCATAACAAACAGACGAATTGGCCAAGGCAGAGTGCACGAAGCTTTTTCTTTACTTAGCCACAATGACTGATAACTTGCAACAATGTCCTGAGCTTGAAATGACTAGGTAAGTGATGACTGCGATCAGGCATATGGTAGTCCTTGGTCTTCTTGTACTGAGGAGGATATACACAACAGAAGCCATTCAGTTGACCTCTAAGAGTAAGGAGCACATGTCCTCTCCATCCCTGAACTCAAGGGGTAGAAGCTGCTGGAGAGGAAGAAGCTCTTTGAAGGCTTAATAGATAAAGCCAGATTCAGAGGAGTGCTGCTTCCAACTAAAGGGGAAATAGAGAAAACCCACCAATTTCTAAGAGGAGATGAAAAGTACCTGTTTTCTGCTTTGCCTCTGGGACAGAAACTCTTCTCACTGTCAGCACTCCTAATGTCTGTTATCATGCCCCAAATTTGATCACCATGGATTCAACCCAAGATAAACCAGGGACACTATGTTTTCTATTGACTGCTTCACTGCCAAATCCAAGAACCAAATTGAAGCTATTTGATGTTTACAGAATCATCAGGACTAAGAACAGATCGAAAGGATTCCCAGGGAAGGAGCTCTCCCAGTGCCCAGCTGGGTTAGCAAAGACTTTGCTCTTGGTAGCTCATGAGCCAAAAGGAGAAAAAATGATGAACCAGCAAACGTAGGAGAAAATAGGGAGGAAAAATACCTCATTGAAACCATTTTTGCAGGATTCAGGGCCTCATGCTTGTGGTGCAAGCACTTACCAACTGAGTCATCTTCCCAAACCAAACCATGCTTTCTTTTAAATTTTAAGTGGATATAGCTAAGGACAGACTTTCACTATAATGCACTGAAGTTGCGGTTTTAGAGAAGACATCTGTAAATGTTGCACTCTCCACATTCACAGCTCCCTAAACTTACAACGCTAATGTTCTTATTTAAACACAATTAAATTCAAAGCCGGGCTTAGGTAAGAAGGAAAGCAGTTGTCTCTCAGGCATGAGGCAGATCTTGGTTTGGTGACATGCCAGAGGCAAGCCAGGGCGTGCTGGCCTTTGTGTCCCTTTGAGGTTGTGTTGTCAAGCTTTCCAGGTGTCAATTGCTTTACTTGTGCTCTGTTGGAAAGGATATAAAGAAACTCACTGGGAAATACTGCCAATTAAGGAAAGCAGATTTTTTTAATGGGAAATGTGTTATTTTTTACTTAGACTCCCCTGGATGCTTAGCTTTCCAGCTTTCATATGTTTTACACATTCACAGATAACTTTCCAGTTTGACATATGGTAGAGTTTGGCTACATTTGAATATGTGCATAAGAAAATATATTTACGGGAAAGATTCCTGGCTAATGCCATGTTCTCAGTCCTCTGTGGGGAAAATTTCTCTACTACCTCTACTGGTTAGGTAAACCCCAGACAGCGCCCTCTTTTGTTGACTCCTTAATTATTCTGAGAGTCACATATGGTAGATGTACAAAGGTCATCCGACAACACATAGGATGATAACAAATCAATAGAGTTGTTTGATCATAAAGATCTGCTCCCACTCTCCAAATGGTGATAATAGCTGGGCCTGTCATAGTCATTCTCAGAAATGTGAAGGGCTGTTGAAGTGCACTTGAGGCACAATTGCAGAGAATTGTGCAAAAGTCAATGTGTTCTGCTTCTTCTATTCCTTCTGCATGTGTGTGTGCATGCGCACCCACATGCTAATACGCCCATGTGTGGAGTCTAGATGACATCATTGTATGTGTTCCTCTGTTCATTGCTTTGCACCTTATATTTTGAGACCGTGCCTCTCACTAATTCAGAGCACACCAATTTGGATAGGCAGGCTAGCCAAAGGCTCTTCTATATTTGCTTCTCCAGTTTTGGAATTACAAGTATCCTATCTAGCCTTTTATACGGACGATGGGGATCCAAATTCAAGATCTATGTGTGCGTCTCAAGCACTTGAATGACCAAATCATCTCTCTAAGCCTTCAATTTCTCCTTAACATCAAGTGTGTGCTCTGCAAACAACTATTACAGCTCCATAAAAAGGCTCCATACAATGGGTCAGGCATTGAATGTGATAGACACATTAAACTATTATTTTACCTGATTCAAGTTTCTGTGCTCAGGACTGCAAAACCTCTTCTGATTTGATGTACGGTGCTCACAGTTCAGCTTAAATGGCTGTAACTGAATTATATGGATTTCATTCTGCATTGCAGGGTCTGGAAGGCTGTGGACTGCTCAGCTGAGTTATGAACCACAGTGTCTTCATAATACACAGAAAATTAACTAGAAACTTCATGCTTGTGAATGAACATAGAAAGGGACCAGAGCCATTTCTGTCTGTGCCGTGTTGTTATACCATGTTTGTGTTCTTGCTGATAAGAAGCCCACCATCTATAAACCCATGTTTGAAATGCATGATAGGCTGTGGCACTGTTACTCTCAACTGAAATGGTCTATTAAAAGGTTTGAGGAAGCGGAGATGGTTCAGAAGTTACAGAGCACACCGCTCTGCCTGAGAACCTGGGTTTGCTTCTGAGTACCAACATCAGGCAGCTTGTAGCTACTTGTAATTCCAGTGACTCAGACACTCTCTTGTAGCCTTCACAGACTTTGCATGCAGATGTGCACATACACACTTTCACACGCATAGACATAAAAAGGAAGTATATTTCATTCCTCCCCCTTCCCTCTCTCTCCCTCCATCCCTCCCTTCCTCTCCATCCCTGCCTTTCTCCTCTGTCAGTCTCTCCATCTCCATCTCTCTCTCCCTCTGAAAAGTTAACATACTCATTTGCTCATTCAAATGGGACAAGAGTCCCATGAGGACAGTGGGGATCCCAGATGAGGCTGCTGGATGCCCCGAATCCTGGGAAGAACAAAAGAGACTCCTGTGCTTTGACCAAGTCAGATCATACCATCCACCCATGTGCCACTGTGGAAGAGCCAAATAGACCATACCTTCTCACAGGCCGCAGTGCCACTTGGAAAACAAGCATGCTTAATGGAGCATAAGAAGGGGTGGGTTATGCTAAGAGTTAAACTAGAGCTGCAGGCAAATTGCAAGGACAGAACAAAAGACAGAGAGGGTTTGCTGGATGCTGCTTTTTCTCTCTGCTGATGTGCAGTATCTTCATTCCAGCTTTTATTTTTGACTCACATCTAACTGGGCCCACTCAGAACCCTTTCATATATTCCTAGATAGTACAAGATTTTACAGAATATCACTTTCCTCGATCAATCATTAATCAGCCTCTTTGTTCACTTGATAATTAAGCTTTAAATTCAAAAAGTGTGTTCAAATATTTAAAGTCTGCCTTTTGCTTCGTTTTTATGGCTCATTTCGAGTTCCTGGTGGAGATTATCATCATTTCCCTTCAATTCTTTTCATGAATAAAATGACCCACACTAAGTAATCTAATTAACGTGTGGATGCTTTAATTAACAACTTATTTGTGTGTGTATATCTGTGTATGATGTTATACGTATCTGTATGCATGTTCGAACATAGATATGAGTGACATCCCCGCCCTGTGTGTGTGTGTGGAAGTCAGCCAGGAAAGCCTCCAGTTCCAGTCTTTCCAGGCCACCCTGTTCCTACAGGGATTCCCCTGCCTGCCTGTGCTCCTGCGGACATAACCCAGATGTGCTGGCCTGTACCACTGAGTCTGACTTTGCCTGAGTTTGGAGATCTGGACTCAGGACCCCGTGCTTACAAAACAAAGGCCTTACCCATTTTGCCATCTCTCCAGCCTTCAACCCTAACATCCCAAAGCTGTGCGTGTGTGTGTGCACAGTTAGGGCTCTCATTTAGTTACACTTTTGTTATTGTTCTGATCAGCAGAGTCAAGGGCTTTCAACTACCGCAGGAATGCATCTTCTCTTCTGCCATACTGTTTGATTACCTGTCATGAACGCAGAAAGGAAATTAAAAGCAAAACTCTAGCCATTTCTAAGCCTATTGTCTTGACTCAGTTATTCGATATTGCAATCAAGAGATTTAAATAATTCAGAAGGTTGCCCAAATAGTTGCATTTTAAAATGAAACAAAGTTCCCCATGCTAAATATTTGCGGGGCGGGGGGGATCTTCCAACCTCTGTTCTATTTATGTGTTGAGGAATACCATTAATTCCTCTGAGATATATTTTCACACATTACAGCAATACTTTAGGGAAAATCACAGACTGCCCTAAACCAGATTGAATTGAATTTAAGCTTCAATTAAGCTGAAACTTTTATCATTGCAGATAAAATCTCCATTTTCCTCATGTCTTACAATTTTCCTGGGGGACATTCTTGAGCATTGATTGGCTCCCTGTGGGCATTGAGCCTTATTGTATTTGTATAATCTTTCCAACCATGTCTGTTATTATTATTATTAGTGTTGTTTAATATGCTTTAAATGGCAACACACTGGCTTCATAAAGTTTAGAAGCCTCCTGGGCTCCTCATTGCTATGAGACAAGGATAGTTGGAAAGAAAAGTGACACACTCAGGGATGTGTGTGTTCTCAGCTGAGAGGACAGCTACCAATCTGCCAGTTCTCAGCCAAGCTTCATGAGCAAGTGACCAGCACAGGCTAAACTTGTCCACTCTGGTGGGACAAGTTCCCATCCAGACGCTGTTAATGCCTGTAGCTTTCTCTGCATTATCAAGGGAGGTTGGCTGAACAGTTCACTAGGCAAACCCGTGCTCGCAGAGCTGTATATTTGATGACTTTAAAAATCTGCACCTTGGGCGTTTTGGAAAATTTCACTTTAGTAACTTTGCCTGGACTTGAAATTCTCCTAGGACAGAGGAAAATCTTGGGGGTAAACGGACCTAGCACATAACCTGACGGACAAGCAGACGTCCACAGCTTGTCTTCATGCGAGTCCCCATCTAACTGAGCTAGTGTTGCTCCTCAGGTGGAGACAAAGGTGGATCTGCTACCATAAGACATACATTTAAATGGCAGACTCACTCTACAAAGGGGATGGAAGAACAAGGAAGAAGTAGAAATGCTGTAACAGAAAGGACAAAGCGTGCTGTAATATGAACATATAGCTCTATGGCTACAACAATTTTCAAGTGAACATATCTATGATCCTGGAATAGTACTTTATGTTTCTTGCCAAAGTCATCATTATTACATAGGATTCTTGGGAAAAACTGGAAAGACTCTAGACATTTAATTGAGTATAGATTAAAGGAAAAGGAGAGTAATTTTCTATAAGTAGTTTCCTTAGAAGTTGGAATCTTAGCTTTGTTACACAGAGTGAGGGATGATGGGACCTTGGGGTTCATGTGGATCATTTCTAATGTTGAGTGACAATGAAACAAATTTATAAGTTCTGAGTCATCACCTGGAATCTTTTCCCCTCTCATCACAGTCCCTCAAGCCCAAGCATGACAGAGACTTAGATACAGCGTTCACATGGAAGTGAAGCTTTCTGTATAAATCTGTACACAATAAAACTGGAGACAGTAATCATCAACTGATGATTAGCAGGATTATTACGGCATCTCTAGAAGGTTCTTCAGTTCCTCATCTGACATGAATTCATGATTGAGTGTACATGTGATTACATGTGTGTGTCCTGTGCGCAAGTATTCATGTGTGTCCCATGTTTTGGTTGTGTAAGTGTATGCATGCTGAGCCTTCTCTTTGTGTCTGTGTCCTGTGCATATAGGATTGCCTTATGTGTCTGTATGTGTCTATGTTCAAAAGAAGGTAGGTTTCATTTATTTTAAGCATCAGGTACACAGTTGACCATTGCTGACATCAAACCAATTCGCTACATTATTGCTATGGTTTTATTGTGTAGCCGTAATAGAATTTTCATGAGAACAACATTTCTCATCCTAAAGTACAGTTTTATAGTAATTATAATGCCCTGGTGTTTCATATATAAAAATAAAATTCCTATAAAACTACTGGCCCTAGCAAATGTATAGGAGAAAGAACAAGTGCCTGACCCCAGAGGCTCATCCTCGAGTGCTGGTCACTACTGGTCACGGCATTGCCTTCAACTGCCAGGATTCATTCTTGCACATCAATAGCACAAGCTTTGAAGAAGGGAAATGACTTGTGACAGTCCCGCTGACATGTCTCATCTGATTTAACCACAGGCGTCAGAACAACCAAGTTGCTGCCTGATTTTATATATTTCACAGACATAAAGTCTCTTCAGTAATGCATGGATGATCTAGGCTATGTTGAAAACCATTTATCAGGCTATTTGGGTTTGTTTGTCATGGTGTGAACAAATGATTGTATATTTCTTGATGATTCCCTGTAGATCTTAACAGAAGGTGATTTTCTTCCCTCTATCTCCCTCCTTCCCTCCCCCTCCCCTCCTCTCTCTCTCTCTCTCTCTCGCTCGCTCGCTCGCTCGCTCGCTCTCGCTCTCTCTCTCCTTTCTTCTTTTTTGTACTGTCAGACAACTCTTTCCCAGGGCGCAGGCTCTGACCTGCATTGCCTCTGAAATCTGACTTCACTGTGTCAGTAGAGCAGAATCGGTTTGGAAAATGACAAGAGGACTCACTCAAGTATGTTCATTTTTCCTTCTTGTAAGACAATATTTTCATAGTTTTTTCTCATTTTTGGAATTTGTCTTACTTGGGTTATCCATTGCTGTAAATAGACATCAACTCATATAAAGGCCAACATTTAGTTGGGGTTGGCTTACATTTTCTGAGGTTCAGTCCATTATCATCATGGTGGGAAACATGGCAATGTGCAGGCAGGCATGGTGCTGGAGAAGGAGCTGAGAGTTCTACATCTTTATCTGCAGGTAGTCAGAAAGAGACTCTTTTCCACATAAGGCAGAGCTTGAGCATAGGACCTCAAAGCCTACCACCAGAGTGACACATTTCTACCAACAAGGCCATGCCCACGGCAATAAGGCCACGCCCACGGCAACAAGGCCACAACTCCTAAGTTTACCACTCCCTGGGCCAAATATATTTAAACCACAGAATTGTATTTCTAATTGACAAATAATAGTCATATGTGTGTGTAGGGTAGAGAGTAATATTGGACATGTGTTTATAATGTAAAATCATTAAGTCTGTTTTTTGGCAAATATATCGTCTTACACACCCTAAATATTTTTTGTTTGGTGGCAAAACACATAAATATTCTTTCATCAATTTTGAAATACACAATTCATTTTGTTTGTAGTAACAGTCAAGATTCTGTTCAGAGACCATCATTTATTTTCTACTTGTAAATCCATAATGACACTATATTTATGAAGATAATTCATAGTTTTCCTGAGTACAGATTATGAAACACAGTCAAACATTATATGTATTTGCATTCAGAGTGAACCTGCTTAGAAAATGTCACCAGTCATGCTGGTAGTGCTACACACACCTGTGAAACAGTGTCAGCCTGTCAGGAAGGGCTTTGGGGACACTTTATGATTTCCAAATCATAAAGTGACTCCAGTTGTACTATTGATTCTACTTAACATCATTCTTCATATTTTGACACATATGTAACCCCATGCAACTGTATGGTTCCATTGGAATCAATGAATGTGAAGAAACAAGGCCCTTCCTTGCCACACTGAGAAGAATGTCAGTGCAGAACAAGAGACATGTCTTAATCACTGTTTTATTGTTGTGGAGAGATACCATGCCTAAGGAAATTCTTTTAAAAGAAAGTATTTAATTGAGAGGTTGCTTAGTACTTCAAAAGTTTAGTCCATCATGGTAAAGAATATGGCGGCACATGGGTGGACATGCTGCTGGGGAAGTAACTGAGAGTTCTATATCCTCATCTGGTGGCAGAGAGTATGACTCGGGTTGGCACAGGCTTTTGAAACCTCAAAGCTTGCCCTCAGAAACACACTTCCTCCAACAATGCCATCCATCCCAATCCTTCTAAGCCTTTCAAATACTGTCACACCCTGATGACTGAGCATTCAAATACATGAGCCCATAGCGTCTAGTCTATTCAAATTACCACAAGACAAAAACCCAAGCTACTCCGAAGGATTTTCTTATTACTTGTATTTGTCTTTCATGCAAATTTTATGAAAATAAACAAATTTGATTTTTTCTAGAAAGTTTAAAAGTTAATAATACAGAATTGTATTATTAAAATACCATTGAAAATTGTATTGAAATTGCACATAGTTCTATTTTAGATACCTATCAAAATGTCTTCCATATCTTTTAATATTTCAAAATAAGATACCAGGACATGAAGTAAAAATAATTTAAATGATGTATGAGCTTTTTCTGAATAAATATTCCTGGAGCCAAATGAAAGCATCTGACCAACAAAGAAATACAGGCTGAACTTGACATTAACTGGGTTCAAAGTGGAAAACAGTAACAACAACAAAAATGTCCAACAGAAAACAAAACCTTTCTTTTCTTCTAAAACACCCCTTCTCCAAACAGTTATATCAAATCAATGCCTATATTTGACATGTGTCTTTCATTCCATCAATCATTTTTAGGTGTGAAATAGGAAAATAAACAAAGGTTTTCACAAAGCACTAATATTGAATTATACATAAATTAGAGATGGATCCTACATGTAGGGGGAAACTGAGACGGAGCTGGGAGCTGGGGTTGCCTGCTTCCCAGGCGCATACTCTCTTTACCTGGATCCATGTCTGAAAGGAATCTCTTGGACTTTGAGAAGAATGGAGATAAGAAATTTCATCGTGAATGGTAGCAAGTGGAGCTGAGTCAAAACCTCAAAACCCATATGGTGGAAAGATTCAGTTCCTCAAAACTGTCCTCTGATCTCCACTTTTGCTTGTTAACATATCACACACATACACATACATACATAATACACACATCACACATACACACAGAATATGCAGAGAGACATACATATAAACACAACAATACACACTCAAGACAGATATACACACAGAAAATCACATACACACAGACATTCACACATATATACACTTACACACACACACAAACACACAGACACGTAAACACACAGAAATATACATAAACACACAGAAATACACAGAGATATACATATACATACAGAAATATTCATACAGACGCATAAACACACACAATGTTAAAAAAAAGAATAGTAGTCAGTTTTTCCCTTCTGACCTTCCTTTCCTGTGACTGTACAACCACCGGCGACAGGACATGACCCAATAAAGGCCAAGTGAGCTTTAATTTCTAGCAACATGCAGACAAAAACCTAAAACATATTTTCCTAAACAAACAACACACGTGTATTGCGCCCTTTTAGAAATTTCCCTGTGCTGACTCTGGAGTCGCATGTGATACCCTCTGGACAAATCCATCTGCTTATTTCTTTTGATTTATTCCAGGATAATTAAGAGATGGAGTTCATTAAAAGACACTTTTAACAGATTTTTCATGCTTTTAGTTCTTTGAGAATTTTGCACAATATATTTGGGTCACATTTACCCCTCCCCTAATTCTTCTCAGGTCCCTACCCATCTAAACCTGACTCCCCTTTAAAAAGCAAACCAACCTAAACCAAACAAATAAACAAGCAAATGAAACACAGGTACTCTTGAGTATGTGGCCAGTCCCTGGAGAGTGATAGACCTACCTGGGGCCACGCCCTTAAGGAAAACCGGTTTCTCCCGCTTCAGTACTCTATGAATTGCCAATAGCTTCTCAGCTAGGGATGGGACTTTCTGCCACCTCCCCAGATTTTAAACAGGAGAAACAAGAGAAAGAGATCACTTAGTAAGGAAATAAAGGACCTTGGAGTTGCCTTTCATTGTCTTTACAGTTGATGCACCTGAATTAGTACAAAAGGGATCCCAAAGAATTTTAATGGGATCTTAGGCTGATTCCTTAGTAGCACTTGACAGGATTATAATTGACTAGGGAAAGTCTAGCTCACAAGGATGCCCGGAGGTAAGAGTTGACAGTCCTGATCGGGGTTCCCAGAAAATATCTGCAGAGAGGAATGAGGCAATGCCTAAAGTCACATAGCCCTTAGCCACTCAATACCATTTCAAGAGTTTCTCTGTTGGAGACCGTCTCAACAAATTCTAATTGTTCTGGGATTCTGGTTCCTCAGTGGAGAGAAGCATCAACCAGACTCTGGAGTGAGGTGCTTTTCTTCCATGCACCCGTAATTTTCCTCATTTTCCTGCCTCAGTTACAGCATGTATGGGAAGAAACTTAGAGAATAATTTCTTGGTAAAAGTCAAAATGAGAAAGGTTTCTTCCCCATATTCATAATGCAAAACCCGAACCATGCAGGAGGCTCCAAATCTGTACTTCTCCTGCTGACCTTGCACATGAATTCCACATTTTGTGGTGAAGTACATAAGCCATAATACAGAAAAATGCTAGTGTGCGTAAGAGCAAATATTTATGATGTCTTAAGTAAGTCATAATTTTCACTTGCAGAATGTGTGTGATTGCATAGTAATTAGCATCAGAAAGAACATTTCCTGCCAATTAGAGTCTGATTAAAAAATTTAGAAAGATTCCTAAAGTTAGGTTACCTTGGCCAAAAGGCTATTCTTAGTATCCCGGAAAATGCTCCTGAATTGGTGGTGACTGGAATTGGAAATCTTGGCAAAATTATTTAAACATAGTTATGTGGCTGGTGAGGCCACACAGATGAGAAACTCTGAAAAGAAACAGTGTGCAGAAGAGCCTTGGCTGTCCAGACCCTCCACCATGGCTTCGTGACCTCAGCAAGACTGACTTCTTGCATGAAGTCAGTCTGTAAGGAGGGGCATGGCACAGTAGAATCTCTGGCTTCCACCAACCAGACCTCACAGGTCCTGACAACAGAGGATGCCTCTAGATTGTACAGTTACCTCCAAGGGCCACTATCCATGAGGAGCAGGTCTAAGGCCCATATCCATTATGACTTTGTGACCAAAGGCTTCCTCTGTCCACCTCCCAAGGCTGTCTCTGAGATATATGACTGGAAATAGAAATCAGATAGAACCTCGGTGCTTGCATATCTGGCTTTCAGCTTTTTTTGTGTACCTAACAGAAGAGGGGCAGCAAGCTTAGCAGCATGCCTCAGTTGCTTTAATAATTCCTCTCAGAAGAGGGTCAGAGGAAAGCTGTCTACATGAAGACTCCTCCTTTCTCCAGAACTGTGCAATCTTCAGACTTGTCCAGTGCTCCTTGCTGACCCCATCTTCTCTGCACTGTGGAATCTCAGGAGTCAACTCAAACTCCATACCCAATGAAACAACCAAAACCATGAGATGTCTGCAGTCCATAAAGTATTTGTAATAATGATTCTTTATATTAGTATAGCAGAGATAATACTGAGTAGCCAGATGGGCTTTTTACAGACTTATTTTAGACTTAAATAGCACAATATTTTTTACACTTTTATATGTACCTTTGAAAACAATTAACATTTGTCCAAATAACTAGTGATCTAAATTGCTGTTCGTGTTCTAAAAACGCTGACAGGATAAACAGTGAGAGCCCTATTATTGTGTGATGACTGTACACGGTAAAGAAAGAGAGCACACAAGTCAAAGAGGACCCTTTAAATGTTCTAAGGCAGTCTGCCATCATGAGAATTCATAGACAGAGGCAGGAAGCAGCTGGCACAAAGGCAAAGGATAGTGATGGTGTATGTAGTGCACAGACGGTTTGAAAATGGTGGGCAGAGTCAATAAGCTTTATTATCACTAATGCTTCGGCAGAGTTATGCAATATTAGCAAGAACATACTCTTCCATGAAGAGATTATTATTAGTGCTGGACTCTAAAGGGTCTTTACTAAAATGGTTAAGTGCAGATGTGTATGCATGCATTTATATATTAATAGTGTATAAAGTGCATAGACACACTGTATATACATATTTCTGATATATACCATATATATTTATTTATACATCTATTTTAGGAACCATTGCTTTAGAGCCATTTGCCATTTGGAATAACTTACAAAATTCTCAGTTGTGTTGTCTTTCTGAAAATTATAAATTCAAATATATAAAGCGTTTTTGGAAATAATTCCACAGGGGCATATAGTCATTGGTTGCTATATCTAATAGCAATACACTGTTTCAGCTTTTGTCCCTATGGTGAATTAAGTTTTCATGTCTCTGCCTTTGAGATTCTGAAGCTTATGCAAAAGGAACTGGCTTTCCCAGGCCACACCCAGGTGACATTTACTTATACATAAATAAAATGAGAATAAATCTGACACTGGTGTTTTGAGTTTTCAATTTTGTTCTATAGCAAAACCAAAAGAAATAGAAGTACAGATGATGTTTCAGCTTCTGTCTTTACTGTAAAATCAAGTTTTCATGTATCTGCCTTTGAGGATCCAAAGCTTATACAGAAGGAACATTTTGAAATGTGAGTCAATAATGTGTTGATTTGCCCTGTGAGAAATGACAGGATGTGAAATCCATCTATACTGTCTATGGAGTGTGAAGTTGTGGAAATAGTTTTCACAAATACATAACTGATATGAAATTTAATACTCAAAGCCTGAAGATGTGTGGGTTTTATTTACTAATGCAATAAGTTTAGATCAAAATGTAGTAATTAACTTTTTTTTGTTTAATCAAGGCACACAGTCCCATGATTTAAAAGTATTAACCAAAGGTCGGTAGAGAATTGCATGCTATACAACATGTTTGAATGAAAATTACCAAACCAAAATTTTGATTTTTTTCTTTGTTTTGTTTTGTTTTATTAAAATAAGGAGTAAGAAAGAACTTGAAATTGAGTGGGTAGGAAGCTTTGGAGGACTTGGTAGGAGTTCTGTGAGGTTAAAGAATTTGATTAAAATATATTGCATTAAATTTTTAATTAAAAAAACCTGAGTTTGAATCTCCATCACGCACCAATCTGGGCGTGGCTGGGCATGGCAATAACTCAAGTCTGCAGGGACAGAGACAGGCAGGTTTGGGGCTGGTTGACCAGTTAGTGAAATAGCAGCAAGTTCCAGGTTCAAAGAGAGCCTTTCCTTCAAAATCAATAAATAAACAAATAAAATAAGGTGGGGTTACATTTGAGGAAGGCACAGTAAAGTTGGCCTCCGACTTACACATACATATTGTCTAGGGTATTTCATGAACATGCACAAATACATGCACACATATGCACACAAACCCATATAAAAAGTCTTAGGCAAACACTATTTTCCCTTTACAATATTTCCATTATAAATATTTGTAAATGTAATTCTATATGTTAAAAACAATAAAAGAAACTCCACCTGACTATATCTCCTTTTTTTTCAAGGACTTGAATTCAATTCTCAGTACTACAAAAATATAACCATGTAACTCTTGAGCAAGTGAATGCAAGGGACTCACACACAGGTAGAGTTTAGGTTCAGGGCTTGCCCTTCGTCACATGTCTATATTTTTGCTCTATAAGTCCCTTCTAACTCATTGATCCAGCATTATATTTCTGTTTGAAATAGGTTCAGATTTAGTTCACAGGGATCATATGGCTGCCACATGTACTTCTCTTTAGAGTGTGAATGTGTTTTTATAGTAATCCTGACTGCATGTGTATGAGTTTACATATACCCATGCATATGGGAGTATGTGTGCACTCACATATGAGTGCACACACACAATACAAACACGCACACATTGTTTCTAATGGTTAAAATTTAACCTTTTATGTTTTGGGGGAGCATATAATTCTACATTCATTTTCTGCTACATTAGCAGTCTGCTTCACATGAAAGGACAGACTTCTATAAACTTCATGAGCCAGTCTGTGCTGCAGATGCAATGATCCATGTTTTATTGTGTATGACATGATCAGAGTCAAGCTCCATTCATGCCACCTCAGGTGCAATAAACATCTCACATCAAAGCAAACACCAATCTGACTTTCACTATACATTGTCCATGAGCAATGTGGTTGCTACATCCAGAGCATCAGGCAGCGGACAAACAATTATGTTCAACATGGGTTACAAAAATTACTCATGGAAGAAAGAGTACATTTTAAAGGTGATAAATATGAAGAAAGGGATATATTTTTTCAAAAAATGTCAGGGAGAAGTAAAGTCTGGGAATACTTGCTGCAGGCTTGGATCCTGATTTTTTTCCTTGAGCCTCTGAAAAATAAATCTGGACAAAATGGGATAAAGGAATGAAAGGTGGTCACTCTACAGACACCCAGGGTTTCCCTGAACTGGTGCTTTATGTGAGAAGTTCTTATTTAAGGATATAAATGATGCTTCTCAATCAAACCCTATATACTTATAAAGTCCAGTGTCATTGGTATCTTCTGAGTTGCAAGTTGACACAGTTGAAAAGTACATGAAGTCTTTGGGAAGATTTATATTTAATATTAATCATCTTACTGGAAAAAATATGCAGAATGGGTGACTAAAATCAAGTACTTTTTCACTGATAAGAACATCTGTGCAGAAAGTAGAAAAAGTGAGGAAAAGTTCACCTTTGCTCTAAAATTGTTATGTGCAGCTGAGATAGTCATCAACACAGGAATAGGCAATAAAATTTGGTACTTAACAAAGCTCAAGTCCAAGTGGATCAAAACCTCAACATAAAATCAGCTACACTAAATCTAATAGAAGAGAAAGTGTGGTGTAGTTTTGACACATTGATTGGTACAGGAGACAACTTCATGAAAAGAACAGGAATAGCTCAGGCACAAAGATTAACAATTAATAAATGGGACCTCGTGAAACTGAAGTTTCTGTAAGGCAAAGGACACCATCAGTAGGAGAAATGGCAGCCTAGAGAATGGGAAAAGATCCTGACCAACTTTACATCTAACAGAGGGCTAATATACAATATATATATATATATGTATACATATATATATATATATATATATATATTGGTATATAAAACTTAAAAGGTTAGACATAAACAACCCAAATAAAACAATCCAATAAAAAATGGGGTGCAGAGCTAAACAGCGAATTCTCAACAGAGAACTCTTGAATGGCCAAGAAAGATTTGAAGAAATACTGAAAGCCATTAGTCATCAGTAATATGCAAATTAAAACAACTCTGAGATTTCACTGTATACCCATCAAAATGGCTAACATCAAAAACCTCAAGTGACAGCACATGCTGGCGAGGATGTGGAGCAAGGGGAACACTTGTACTACCACTTTGGAAATCAACCTGGCAGTTTCTCAGAAAATTAGGAATAGTTCTACCTCAAAACCCAGCTAAACCACTCCTGAGCATATACCCAAAAGTAGTTCACATACCACTTTATCAACCCTGCTTCTTGCCCCTTCCTTGAAGGTTTCTCATGTATTGAGCCACTGTTACTGATTTGTGTTTGACGATTGGACTGGACTGCTGACATCCTGACAACAAAGATTGAAATTTCTCAAAAGAACTCCTCCTAAACATGTTCATGTTCCACCTTGTCCTATTAACAACCTTGTCCTGCTATCTCTGGTGAGAGGACTAGAAGGGAGGCTGAAGTGTTTAAAAATCCTTAGTAAAGTAGGTTTTGAAAAACTTAAGCGTACAACCTGAGTTGATTTCAAAATGGCTCTTCAATCATTGTCATTAATGGTGGAGTTATAAGACAATCTCAACATGAACAATGCCAAAGAAGGGCTGTAATGGCTGAGAAATAGTCTAAGTGAATAAGAAGGGCTGTGAAATACTTGTCTCCATTAATGAGACACAGATACGTGTTTGCACTAAATGTTACATTGCATTGTTGTCTGTTAAGCTGAAAAATTGTAATTAATTCAGTGAATGTTTTTCAAAACATGGTGGATTTGTTCACTTTGACTCTATGCTTAACATTTGGAAGTTAGAAAATAGTTACAAAAGAAAAAAACTGAAGTTTTCATTATCCTTAGGAAATAAAAATTAAATCCTGTGCTGAGATAAAGTGGGGAAACAGAACAGTATGTGAGAACTAATAATGGGGGTTTCCTTATGGACTGACGAGATGTTCAGTTTGTTGCCAAACCTGATGACCAGAGTTCAATCCCTGGATGAACCAAGAACTTCTCATGGTATTTCAGCTGTTCCTTGCCACTGATTTGTATCCTTGGCTTACATATAGAGGGGGATATTTAAATTTTATTTTACAGTGTGTGTGTGTGTGTGTGTGTGTGTGTGTGTGTGTGTGTGTGTGTGCGTGTATGCGCGCGCGCGCGTGCGCGCACGCACGCGTGTGTATCTTTCTGTCTCTCTGTTGGCTGGACTTCAGCTAAAACACAGGGAAAGTAAAGGTCATCAAAGAAAATGTCATGGAAAATGATGGAGCATTCTCTCTCTCTCTCTCTCTCTCTCTCTCTCTCTCTCTCCTCTCTCTTTCCTCTCTTTCTCTTTCTCTCTCTTCTTCTCTTCCTCTCCTTCTCTCCCTTCTCTTCCTCTCTCCATCCCCCTGTCTCTCTCCCTCCCTCACTCTTTTCTACTCCCTCTCTCCCTTCCTCTTCTCTACTGTATGTGCATACACACTTCTATATACACATCTGTGCAGAAGTCAGTATAAATCTTTCCTGTTGTTTCTTAATTATTCTATACTTTTGTATTATTTATTATTTATATGTTTTGACAGGGTCTCAACAAATAAGGTAGACTGACTGCCAGTGAGCCCTGGGGATCTACCTGTTTCTGTCTCCCTAGTGCTGGTATAACAGGAACATGTCACCACAAGTCCTTTCTTTTACATGAGATCTGGGGGTGGAACTCAGGCCTCCCTGCTTGCCCTTGCAGACTGAGTCATCTCCTAGGTTTGTGTTTGTTTGTGAGTGGCAGAAACACACAGAATGCTTGAGTGGGGATTCCATGGCATCCAAGTGATCTGAGGGTTGGTTCTTTTAGTTTTCCCTTCTTGCCTATAGCTGTTGGCTTTTGTGCTTGTTTACAGGATGACATGACTGCCCAGCCACTGAGTTTCCTGCCCATGTACACAGTAATGACACAATGCATAAGTCTGAAGCAGAAACCCAAAGATTTCCTACTGAGATCTTTCCACAGGGGTCTTTACTGATGGAAACATCAGACCCTTAGAGACTGAACCTTAGAAATTCTTTCTTGAAAATTTCTCAGTGTTGTCACTTAAAGATTCCCAGCTCATTCATCAAGTATCCTGGAGTCATTTAACAAAAAGAGGCCTTGGTGATTTCTCAACATTTTTTATTAAAATGATATTGTGGCTATTATTAATCATTCTTACATCAGTGTGATGTTCTGCCAATAGCTTTTTTGGTGAGATTAGAGCAGGTTTATACTTTTCTTATCTCCATGTACTAGACTTTTTCCACATTTTATCCATTCCAATTTACAAAGTTGGACACTTGCAAGCCCCAAATTTCATATTGCATTTAGAATTTTGACTTATAAATTTGGAGGAGGTAACTTGGGCATAGTTGTCTTAACTGAACCTCACACAAAACTGGGTTCGTTCTACCCATTTCTCATGACATACTCTTTTTTTTTTTTGAGGCAGTTCTGTAACTGTATTTGACATCCAGCAGGTTGTTTCACACCCATATTGACCATCTGTAAATTTTTTTTAATATGGGAGCATGCATGTAAGTTACCATTGTGTAGAGCTTGTTTGATGAATCCTCATTTTCATTGCGCTTTCTGGACAAACGTACTCGGATGCAATATGGATCATTCCTTATTCCCTTGGCCCAGGCGGCTTTATTAAGCCTGCTGTCATTTTGTACATCTGGAGTCACCATCTCTTTCATGGCAAATTTCCAGATTTCTTTGAGTGCCCAAGGGGCATGCTTCATGAAGTCCAGTCCATGGATGTGCTTGTGAATGTTAATGGTCTGTTTTCAGGTCACCAGCTCTTTGATGATAGAATAGCCCTTCCTCTTCTTGCTACCCTTCTTTGCGGGAGCCATTTTTGCCAGGCTCAAGTTCTCAGGACATACTCATCTAAGCTAGGCATAGGCCACTTTCATCATATGATCAGCTCTCTTTCATTATATAGCAATATCCCATGGTTCTTGCTCTTCACACAGCAACTTGGGATGCAGGGGAGTAAATTTCCTTTGGCCGTATCATTCTGCTGTGCATTTTCTAAGCAGCCGGATCCACTGAAAAAGGAGGTTGAATCTTGGTTTTACACTTTCTATTTTTTTTCTTTTTTTTATTTTTAATTCCCTTTTATTTTTTTATTTTTTTTTTATTAACTTGAGTATTTCTTATATATATTTCAAGTGTTATTCCCTTTCCCGGTTTCCGGGCAAACATCCCCCTCCCCCCTCCCTTTCCTTATGGGTGTTCCCCTCCCAACCCTCCCCCCATTGCCGCCCTCCCCCCATAGTCTAGTTCACTGGGGGTTCAGTCTTAGCAGGACCCAGAGCTTCCCCTTCCACTGGTGCTCTTACTAGGATATTCATTGCTACCTATGGGGTCAGAGTCCAGGGTCAGTCCATGTATAGTCTTTAGGTAGTGGCTTAGTCCCTGGAAGCTCTGGTTGCTTGACATTGTTGTACTTTTGGGGTCTCGAGCCCCTTCAAGCTCTTCCAGTTCTTTCTCTGTTTCCTTCAACGGGGGACCTATTCTCAGTTCAGTGGTTTGCTGCTGGCATTCGCCTCTGTATTTGCTGTATTGTGGCTGTGTCTCTCAGGAGCGATCTACATCCGGCTCCTGTCAGTCTGCACTTCTTTGCTTCATCCATCTTGTCTAATTGGGTGGCTGTATATGTATGGGCCACATGTGGGGCAGGCTCTGAATGGGTGTTCCTTCAGTCTCTGTTTCAATCTTTGCCTCTCCCTTCCCTGCCAAGGGTATTCTTTTTCCTCATTTAAAGAAGGAGTGAAGCATTCACATTTTGATCATCCGTCTTGAGTTTCGTTTGTTCTAGGGATCTAGGGTAATTCAAGCATTTGGGCTAATAGCCACTTATCAATGAGTGCATACCATGTATGTCTTTCTGTGATTGGGTTAGCTCACTCAGGATGATATTTTCCAGTTCCAACCATTTGCCTACAAATTTCACAAAGCCGTTATTTTTGATAGCTGAGTAATATTCCATTGTGTAGATGTACCACATTTTCTGTATCCATTCCTCTGTTGAAGGGCATCTGGGTTCTTTCCAGTTTCTGGCTATTATGAATAAGGCTGCGATGAACATAGTGGAGCACGTGTCTCTTTTATATGTTGAGGCATCTTTTGGGTATATGCCCAAGAGAGGTATAGCTGGATCCTCAGGCAGTTCAATGTCCAATTTTCTGAGGAACCTCCAGACTGATTTCCAGAATGGTTTTACCAGTCTGCAATCCCACCAACAATGGAGGAGTGTTCCTCTTTCTCCACATCCTCGCCAGCATCTGCTGTCACCTGAGTTTTTGATCTTAGCCATTCTCACTGGTGTGAGGTGAAATCTCAGGGTTGTTTTGATTTGCATTTCCCTTATGACTAAAGATGTTGAACATTTCTTTAGGTGTTTCTCAGCCATTCGGCATTCCTCAGCTGTGAATTCTTTGTTTAGCTCTGAACCCCATTTTTTAATAGGGTTATTTGTTTCCCTGCGGTCTACCTTCTTGAGTTCTTTGTATATTTTGGATATAAGGCCTCTATCTGTTGTAGGATTGGTAAAGATCTTTTCCCAATCTGTTGGTTGCCGTTTTGTCCTAACCACAGTGTCCTTTGCCTTACAGAAGCTTTGCAGTTTTATGAGATCCCATTTGTCGATTCTTGATCTTAGAGCATAAGCCATTGGTGTTTTGTTCAGGAAATTTTTTCCAGTGCCCATGTGTTCCAGATGCTTCCCTAGTTTTTCTTCTATTAGTTTGAGTGTGTCTGGTTTGATGTGGAGGTCCTTGATCCACTTGGACTTAAGCTTTGTACAGGGTGATAAGCATGGATCGATCTGCATTCTTCTACATGTTGCCCTCCAGTTGAAACAGCACCATTTGCTGAAAATGCTATCCTTTTTCCATTGGATGGTTTTGGCTCCTTTGTCAAAAATCAAGTGACCATAGGTGTGTGGGTTCATTTCTGGGTCTTCAATTCTATTCCATTGGTCTATCTGTCTGTCTCTGTACCAATACCATGCAGTTTTTATCACTATTGCTCTGTAATACTGCTTGAGTTCAGGGATAGTGATTCCCCCTGAAGTCCTTTTATTGTTGAGGATATCTTTAGCTATCCTGGGTTTTTTGTTATTCCAGATGAATTTGCAAATTGTTCTGTCTAACTCTTTGAAGAAATGGATTGGTATTTTGATGGGGATTGCATTGAATCTGTAGATTGCTTTTGGTAAAATGGCCATTTTTACTATATTAATCCTGCCAATCCATGAGCATGGGAGATCTTTCCATCTTCTGAGGTCTTCTTCAATTTCTTTCCTCAGTGTCTTGAAGTTCTTATTGTACAGATCTTTTACTTGCTTGGTTAAAGTCACACCGAGGTACTTTATATTATTTGGGTCTATTATGAAGGGTGTCGTTTCCCTAATTTCTTTCTCGGCTTGTTTCTCTTTTGTATAGAGGAAGGCAACTGATTTATTTGAGTTAATTTTATACCCAGCCACTTTGCTGAAGTTGTTTATCAGCTTTAGTAGTTCACTGGTGGAACTTTTGGGATCACTTAAGTATACTATCATGTCATCTGCAAATAGTGATATTTTGACCTCTTCTTTTCCGATCTGTATCCCCTTGATCTCCTTTTGTTGTCTGATTGCTCTGGCTAGAACTTCAAGAACTATATTGAATAAGTAGGGAGAGAGTGGGCAGCCTTGTCTAGTCCCTGATTTTAGTGGGATTGCTTCAAGTTTCTCTCCATTTAGTTTAATGTTAGCAACTGGTTTGCTGTATATGGCTTTTACTATGTTTAGGTATGGGCCTTGAATTCCTATTCTTTCCAGGACTTTTATCATGAAGGGGTGTTGAATTTTGTCAAATGCTTTCTCAGCATCTAATGAAATAATCATGTGGTTCTGTTCTTTCAGTTTGTTTATATAATGGATCACGTTGATGGTTTTCCGTATATTAAACCATCCCTGCATGCCTGGGATGAAGCCTACTTGATCATGGTGGATGATTGTTTTGATGTACTCTTGAATTCGGTTTGCCAGAATTTTATTGAGTATTTTTGCATCGATATTCATAAGGGAAATTGGTCTGAAGTTCTCTTTCTTTGTTGTGTCTTTGTGTGGTTTAGGTATAAGAGTAATTGTGGCTTCGTAGAAGGAATTCGGTAGTGCTCCATCTGTTTCAATTTTGTGGAATAGTTTGGATAATATTGGTATGAGGTCTTCTATGAAGGTTTGATAGAATTCTGCACTAAACCCGTCTGGACCTGGGCTCTTTTTGGTTGGGAGACCTTTAATGACTGCTTCTATTTCCTTAGGAGTTATGGGGTTGTTTAACTGGTTTATCTGTTCCTGATTTAACTTCGATACCTGGTATCTGTCTAGGAAATTGTCCATTTCCTGAAGATTTTCAAGTTTTGTTGAATATAGGTTTTTATAGTAAGATCTGATGATTTTTTGAATTTCCTCTGAATCTGTAGTTATGTCTCCCTTTTCATTTCTGATTTTGTTAATTTGGACGCACTCTCTGTGTCCTCTCGTTAGTCTGGCTAAGGGTTTATCTATCTTGTTGATGTTTTTACACTTTCTTTACATTTTAATTTTTATAGTTTCACCAAATCAGCAAAAGTTCCTTAAGCAAGCACTTCCAATGCTGTAAGTGGATGGTTTAGGGTGTTTTCTACCCTAAGCAGTTCTCAACCTTCCTCATGTGGTGAACCCACAACCATAAATTTATTTTCATTTCTACCTCATAACTGTAATCTTGCTGCTGTTATGAAACATAATGTAAATATTTGTGTTTTCTGTCAGTTTTAGGTGACCCTAGTGAAAGACCCCAAAGGGGTTATGACCCACAGTTTAAGAACTACTGCCTTGTGGCATGAGTCAATCACTGGATTTTACTTGATTCCCTTGTGGGGAACCTCACTCACCCCCTCTTTCCCAGGAGAACCCTCACTTCAAGTCCTTGCTGCTCAGAGTGGGCAAGGTGTGAAGATTCCTGTGTTATATGAACACACTTTGTCACATGCATTCAGTGACTCAGTGCCTTTCATTTCCTCCAGCACACAGCAAGCGATATGCTTGCGTATCGCCCAGTGTTCTGAAAGGTGTGCGTCCCTGCACCCTCTATATTTATTCAAAAATTATTTTCTTTCTTTTAAAGCTTCTATTTATTTCATGTGTATGTGGGTGGGGGAGGGTACTTCAACATTGCATTTGGGGAGGTCAAAGGACAACTTGTAGGAGCAGATTCTCTCCTTCCAGAGTGTGGCTCCTGGGGATCAAAAAAAAATAATAATAAGAGCAACTCATTAACATTGGTGGCAAACCCTTTCTTAGCTGAGCCATCTTGCTGTCCTTAATATCCTGTTTAGATTCAAGGTCAATGGAGTATTTCAGGATCTGCAAAAACATGTAACTCATAATTTCTGCTTCTCACATTGGCAAGGTTGCTTCTTTTCCTCTCAGGATAACATTTTAACTTTTTTTTTTTAGTTCCCATGCAAAGGGCAGGGTTCTGTTATGACACTTTCACACATGTACTATTACAATTTGCTCCTGCTAGCTTTTCTTACCTTGTTCCCCTTCTCTTTTCACAACAAACCTAGTTACTACTTCCGATATCAGGTCTTATTGGTGATATCCATAGCTAAGGGCAGGCTGGAATTTTTAATGAGAAGGAGCCAGACCTTTTTTTTTTTTTATTAACTTGAGTATTTCTTATATACATTTCGAGTGTTATTCCCTTTCCCGGTTTCCGGGCAAACATCCCCCTCCCCCCTCCCCTTCCTTATGGGTGTTCCCCTCCCAACCCTCCCCCCATTGCCGCCCTCCCCCCATAGACTAGTTCACTGGGGGTTCAGTCTTAGCAGGACCCAGGGCTTCCCCTTCCACTGGTAGGAGCCAGACTTTTTAAACCACATTTCATTCTGTATGTGTGCATAATCCTTATCCAATCCATACTTCTAATTTACATTTCTGAAATACAACCATCTAGTCCTTCTTTCTTACATTTATTACTTAAGAGTTTCCTGATATGGCTGGAATATGAACTGCCCCACTGGCTCATGGGATTTCAACACTTGGTCTTTACCTGGTGTTGTTTTCAAAGGTTGTAGAACCAATAGGAGGTGGAGCTTCCTGGAGGAAGTGAATCCAGGGAGCCAGGCTTCTTCCTGACCTGACTGTTGATGTAATGTGGTCACGTGTGTCTCCCAGTCCTACCTTTAAGTTTCCCCAGCCTCTAGGAACTACATTTTCTCACACTCCAAGCAGAGTAAATGCTTCCTCCCTTAGTTTGCTACATGGAAACAGTCACTTCATTCTGCTCCCTTTGACTTTCAACTTCCAGGTTGAGTCTCTGAGACTGAAACAAACATGGTCTCCATGATAGTGTCCTCCTCTGCAGAATTTATCCTAGTCTCTCTGTATAACTGCTGCATGGTGTCTCAAGGAGAAGAAAAGAGAGATGGAGTAATCCCAATCTCGCTGAATTTATGACAAGAAGTCAAGATCTGGATCACGGTTCTAGGAACATGTCCAAACTCCCACACATAATCTATCCTTTCATCAACAGGCAGTCAGCAGCCAGGAACATCAGCAATGGTGCGTGGCCAGGGGATGGTTTTCGAGACTCCTGCATGTAGATAAGACCTCATAGGCAAGAAGGGCAGTGAAGTCCAGGGTTGGAGTGGTGGGGGTGGGGGTGGGAGAAATGCAACAGAGACAAAGAAGGAAATCCAGATGAGGAAAAGGAGGAGGAGAGACAAACCTGGGAGAAAGAAGACAAGAATCCCAAAATGATTTAGAAATATTTTACAAATTTTTTTAGTAACTTAATATACAAGAAATTCAATGCTTTTATTTTCTGGGACTTAAAACAAAAAGGTTATTCTGTTTTTATAAACATTTATATATAAACCAGTGAGTATGTATATTTAAAAGATTTTATATTCTACTGGCTTCATACTACCCTCAGATAGGAAAACATTGCATACACGTTGGGAGGTAAAGTACTTTGTAATTTATAGATCCATAAATATTCAAGCAGACACTGATAGAAAGTTTATAGTTTCCATTCTAGAGTTTCAGCCTGAGTTAAACATTAAAACAGAAGTACAAGGCTTACCAGCACAGATATCCATTTTCCTTTGGCCTGGAATTCTTTACTGATTTGAGATAAAACGGATGAATTAGCAGCAGAAAAGCTAGGAGATTGAGAACCTGGTTCTTGATCACTGCTCACACTGCTGAGATCAGTGGTCTAGAGACCATCAGTTCATCTGGAGAGGTAAAGAGACGATCAGACAGAGAATCAAAAGGAGCCAGCATCTGCCACGAGTGGGAACTCAGTCACCATCAATTCTTTCCTGCACTCAGGGGATAAGGGCCTGACCAAGGCTCTGGAGCTAAACTCACCATCAGAGACTGAACAGAACAGTCTGTGAACTCTGTGGAGGAAACAGGGTCAGCAGGTGAATTCTAAAGCTATTGGGGGCCACTGTGCCAAGACCAAGAAAGGAACATATCCTGGGGCCTACCATTTCTAACACCAAATATATGTGGTCAAAATCCCAGGGATATGCCATTGTCTTCTGGCCTCCATGGGTTCTATATACATACTTCATACACAGACCTAAACCAAATATAGATAGAGACACATACTTAAGAGTAATACAAATAAATATTTTGAAAGCTAATTTGTATTTTATATGTGGTAATGGTATATTATTGTGCTCAGAAGATGGTCAATTCAGCTAAGTTGAAATATTTCCAAAGGAACTAACTTCTTTTAATGAATAAAAGTAATATTATCTTTAAAAATTATCCAACTCAATAAAGAAACAGAAAGATAGTGATGTGGTATTTAAAACCACCGTTTGACAAGTTGCTAAATTTGGGGCACAAATATTTCTGAGGATTGATCTAAGAGTTGTATTTTTAAAATTCTGATTGGATGGAATGCAAATATATGTAAAATATAAAAAGTGAACTGGATTTTTTCTTTTTTGTAGAGAGGCTCATTTTTCTTCACACATTTGAGGGAATGGAATGGCTGTGCTCATGTTAAGTTTTTCAGTGAGAAAAGTAAAAATAAACAGAACACCCTCTTAGCACTATATTCTGTTATAGTAAATAGACTCACCAGCCACATACCTCAAGTTCTTTTTATTTTTTCATCTGATACACACACACACACACACACACACACACACACACATACACACACACACACACACATACACACAGAGAGACATGAACACCCACATTCACACATCTATTGAGTGTGTGGGAATAGAAGTGAAACCATCATAAAATCATTTTTAAGCTCTAAATTTGCAAATTGCTCTGTTCTGAAACCAATACAAATTACATTTGTTACTTATGATCCTCTAGTTTGTCAATTGTGGAAAATGGAAACAATTTAAGTAAAATGAAATTATTTGCTGCTCTATCTACATGAATAGTTTGGTGCCAATAACTTCATTTTTTCAAACTCTTTCTATCTAGGTATGGACTGGAATAAAATATTATTTGATACCATCGTTAGCATTTGTACATGAGTTGATTAATTTTTTAGATATTGTTACAGTTGATACAAAAATATGGATTCACTCATAAGTTGTATTGATTAGTATTTTCATGTAAGAATATAGTGTTAAACTTATTTTGCAATTGTCAAAAAATTAACATGTGCTTATAGTATACAGCATGGTAATGCAGGATTAATGTTCATCAAGGGGAGCTCTCCATCATTAAGGGAGGCAGTATAACCACACACCTTTCATGAGTGTGGCCACAAAGGTGTAGACAATTGAAAGTATAGTAGGACTTTGTCATGATGATGGAGGCCTCTTGAAAAATTCGGAGATATATAAGAGCCTGCTGAGTTTCTATTGTTCTAGTTTGCTTTCTACTGCTGTCTAAAACACCATGTCCAGTAGCAATTTGAGGAAGGGAGGATCTTCCTTCCTTCCTTCCTTCCTTCCTTCCTTCCTTCCTTCCTTCCTTCCTTCCCTCCTTCCCTCCTTCCTCCTTTCTTTCTTTCTTTCTCTCTTTCTTTCTTTCTTTCTTTCTTTCTTTCTTTCTTTCTTTCTTTCTTTCTTTCTTTCTTTCTTCAGATTATACACTATAGTCCATTATGAAGGTAACTTAGGGAAGAAACTAAAGGCAGCTAGTATAAAAGCCTGAAGTCTGCAGGGTTATAGAATGAAAGGGACTTGGAGGTCTAAGCTGGTATTCTAATGACTTACCAGCCAAGTCACTCTCCCTGATTAGAACCAGGGCAAGCCTGTGATGCCGAGGCTCTGAGTTGTTGGATAAAGGCCCCATCTTTTTTGTGCATATGATTTGTTATCTCCAAATGGGAGATACAGGGGCCTGTGAGTCAGACAGGCAGTGGAGCCATGAAGACTCAGGGCTCCAGAGGTTCTTAAAGGGGGGTGCACAAAGCATCATCATTTGCTATCATTATATTTTAAGCAGCTGGATATGCTGTGATGGAAGTTTGAGCCTTATCAAAAAACCACATGAAATCATTAGGGCTTCAATGAGCCAAGGCATGTCTAAATTTAGTTCCTTCTTTTTAATTTACATTTCCCCTTTTCTACTTTAAAGATATCTCCATGTTATAAAGATCAGGAATTTTTGGTTTATTAAATATAAGGAACCAAAAAAAAGGGTAAGAATCACATTTAGGACAAAATTTCTCTGAAGTAGGACATCCAAATTATTGAATGTCTGTTTGGTTTCTTTCTTTTTAGAAGCCTTTATCATTTCCTTTCTTAATCTTTTTATATCCTCCTTTCTTTCTCTTTTACAACGCATCCTTTGTAGGTTCTCTGTGTTTATTTAATAAGAGGAAAGTGTGAACTCTCCCCTGGTGCCCCAAGTGAATGAAAGTGACCCTGGGCTGGAGACACAAGTGCTTCTGAGACATTGGTTAGAAGGGAGAGTGTGTGGATTATTAGCATTCACTGAGCATCAGAATGTTCTACACACTTTGCTATTAGATGTATAATTTATTTTACAACCAATAATATTATTGGCCTAGACACTACAACATAAGTAAATGTTAAAAGCTGTACAATTGATGTATTGATTAACATATGTCATAATCTTCCACTCCTCATATCTGCCTTCATCGCAGCTGAAATGTTTAACTCCCAGCATACTTCCTCCCTGCCTTGTAATCTCACAGCTGTTCCACTGTTTCCTTCTATTATATTTTTTCTTGGGTTTTAGGATTTCATGTTCCCACATAGCATCTTTATAAACACTTCATGTTGGCTAAGCTTTCTCTGCTTGGTTCTCCCCATCCCCACTACTCCACCATCTCCTTGTAAGTTTCGAAGACCAGTATTTCCACCATTAAATGTATGAAGAAATACCCCGCGTGTGTGACTAATGTTGGTCCTAGGAGACATTGGTTATTATAGGAGGACTGAGCTCAGAAGCCTGTGGATAATATCTAGAAAGGAATGATGGTTCACTCTGAAATTCCATGTGAGAGACTCTGATTATTGGTTTCAGAGCATAGAATGGCCACCCAGAGAAGCAAACAGGAGTTTATTTTATACTCATAGTATCTTCAACACAGATTCCTTGCATACACATAGAGTGGATGTCATGATGGTGAGCTATGGTGCCATGCAGGTCTTCAACTGTATGCTGTAACTGTTGAACTCTAATAGCCAGCCCAGATATTGTCAGGATTATGGGTTTCCTGTACGCTCTGGGTTTCAGTGGTGACTACACCAGCATTTGGATTTCCTCTACTACATACATATTTTCCATGTAGCCCAGTATCCAAGTCTCACACCTAGAGGGTCAATCACTATATGAAGTTTAAGTAAAGTTCCATATATCCTTCTACACTGGTACCTGTACCGTAGGCACACACATCCTATTTGGTACTTTCTCACTTACAGATTATCCCTGCAGACATGGGGACAATTCCCTGGATACTAATGACCCATGCAAGCTATCTGGGTTGATTGTCTCAATCCTTTCACTACTCAATTGTCACACTCTCCTAAATTGGAATGTCTAAGGAACCTGATACCAAATTAAAGTAGCTTGGGTCCTTAGCACAGGCTTAGAGCCACCTGCCATTGCTGTGTGTTTAACCCTTGTTGTGAGCGTCTTCAGCCGTGGGTACAGAGATGGATCAGAAGGTTCCGCTTAGTTTCCATTCATATTTGCGTAAGTAAAGTGATGTGCTCGGCAGGCATCATTTCTAACTATAAATGTTTTTCTTTAAGCTTTGGATGAGTCCCACATCCTGCCTCATCAAATTGTCACACAAAAGCTCGTGTGGCAAAACACACGATGGTTAAAATCTCCCCATAGTGATTTATGGGAATTTTTAGGGATCTGTAAAGTTCTAGACGAAATTCTTGAGATGTATGCAAACTGTTGGGTAGGATCCAAACAAAAGACCAAAAAAATGTGGGGAATGGGAGAGTACATGAACCAGAGTATACATGACAGGCCCGGGACTTTATCTGATAGTATCCTAGACACTAGACTCTTACTAACTGTCCCTAGATGATATTTTTTCAGTGGAATGCAAGTATCTGGGAGATTATCAATAAAAACTTTTCTGACTTTCTAGAGCAGTTTAGAGATAGCCTCTGAAAGACTATAGGGTCACAAGGCATGGTGAGCTGATGACTCAGTTCCTTAATATCCTTCCTTCTTTACTTCGTTCGTTCATTTGTTCATTTTGTTCATTCCTTACTTCCTCTCATCCTCCCTTCTTTATTTCTTTTACTTCCTTCTTTCCTTCTTTTCTCTTTCTTTCTTTTTCCCCATAAGGATATATCTAAGAGTGGAAAGGTAGACCCAGCATAGGATGGGAAGAAATACCCTTCTTTGATTTGTGTTTCCTCAAATCTTTACTGATCAGCCTACACTTT